>NW_027533258.1:3016265-3048146 GCF_008692635.1 Crocuta crocuta
TGGGGTGGGGGGTGGGGGGGAGAGGGTGCGGCCCCTGGGAGGCCCAGACAGTTAAGCATCCAACTTCAACTTAGGTCATGATCTCACAGTTCATGAGTTCGAGTCCCACATCAGACTTGCTGCTGTCAGCACAGACCTATTTCAGATCCTCTGTCCCCCTCTCTATCTGCCCCTCCCCTATCGCACATGCACTCTCTCTCTCTCAAAATAGATAAATAAACTTAAAAAAAAAAAAAAGACTTCCAGAGAAAATAGGATTACGGCTATTACTTAAAACCTGTACAACTCTGCATACAGAGCATTTAAAAAAAAAAAAGTAACAATCCTAATAGAAATAATAATATAATAAAGCCCCAGTGTCATGTGCAATCAGCCTACAGTCAGTCTTCGCTAGCTTCAAACTCTGAAGTTCACACTTCTGCTGTTAAGATGTAAATCCTTGAAGGCATTTGCTTCTAACAGAAAACAATGTTTCATCAAAATAAAAAATACAGGGGCACCTGGGTGACTCAGCTGGTCGGCATCTGACTCCTGATTGCAGCTCAGGTCATGATCTCATGGCTTGTGAGTTTGAGCCCCGCGCATCAGGCTCTGCGCTGTTAGCAAGGAGCCTGCCTGGGATTCTCTCTCCCTCTCTCTCTGCCCCTCCCCTGCTCTCTCTCCCTCTCTCTCTCAAAATAAATAAACAAACATTAAAAAGATAAAAAACTAAAAAACACAACTCAGGGTATAACCATCTTTATCAACCTTTAAAAACAAAAAATGCAGAGAAAAACATAGGCGATATTATCTTCACGTTTTCTTTTTGACACTTGAATCTGCTTAATACTGAAAAGCAGAACAGTTCTTGAATGCAATAATTTTCAAATCTTCTTAAGGTCTTCAGACATCATGAAGGCTACTTCTTTTAATTAATAGGACAGCTTGATCCTGAGAGCTTTTGAAACATTAACGTGCAAAGAAAAATCATTTATGAACCACTGATACCTCCATTTTTATCAATACATTCTCCTGCCATATGCAAATGAGTTCATGTGTGCTACAGAACAGTAAAACAGCAAAAGAGATATTTCGAACACAGACTTTGCAAAAGTTTCTCAGGTGATCTGATGCATGCGTTAAAAACTACTAGTACAAAGCACTATTTTCCCCAGACTTGCCTTCTAGTTAAACATTTAACAACAAAACAATTCCTTAAGGGTCTCCTATGTGACAGGCACTAGGTAGAGGGGTGAACAAAACAGACATGACACTCGCCTTCATGGAGTTTATAATCTGGTGTTGGAACATAATGATAGCAATTTTGAGGAAAGAAAGTTAGACTCCTACCTCATATCTTATATCACAATAAAAGCCAAATAAGAGCAAACATTTACATGAGCTTTATTAGCAAATCACAAGCCTCAAACAAACCAAACAGTATTCATGCTATCCTGGGCTCAGAAAAGCCAACAAGCGAAAGATACTAATTAAAAAAAAATAAAGACTGATGGATTAAAACAATCTTCTGTTTATCAAGATAGCAATAACAAATTTAAAAGCAAATGAGAAAAATCATTTCCAAAATGTCAACTCAAAACTCAATATAAAATCAAAAACAGACCAACATGAAACTGAACAGATAGGAAAAATAATTTATAAAATAGGAAAAAATGAATAACCAATAAACAAATGAAAAATGTAAATTTTACTAAAAAGAAAATAAATGCAAGTTAAAATTTTACCAGACTAACAATGATTTTTTTTTAAAAAAACAACAGAATCTGTGGCCTTAGCAAGAGTGATAGCACTAATTGGGCAACTACACCCTGCCTTCTGCTGTCAGGAATAAGAATCAGCACTACTCTTGGGCATGGCAATCTGGCTTTCACAAAAGCCTGAAAAACATGCCAACTCTGATCAGAAATTGTTTATACTAATAGGAATTTACCTTAAGGAAGTAAGAATGAACAACAAAATCAGCCTAAAGAACACGTCATTGCTCTAATAAACCAAGGGATAACCTACATGTGTGACAAATTACTTTGTATCATATATGAAATATTAAGTAACTACTAAAAGTACAGTTGCAAACTTACACGAAAAGAAGCTCATGACACACTTAGGCAGAAATAAAGTTGTAAACGATGTACAAAGTGAACACATTAAAATACCCACCCAACTTTCACAAAGTTAGCAATTTCTAACTGGTGAGGCTGTAAAGTAACTTTCTCCTTCATGCTTGTCTAATTCTTCTAAAAAAGATACAAGTGAGCTTGACAACATTAAGAAAAACCCCAAAACTAACATACTAATTCTTTCAAAATCCCAACTTCTAAAAAAAAAGTCACGGTTTACAGATTGGGGTGGGGGAAAGCAGGACAAGGAGTCAGGGGTCAGGGATTTTCATTCCAATTCAGGAGACACAACCTAGGTCGCTTAATTTTGCTTAATATCTGTTTTCTCTACTATAAAATGGAAATAGGTTGTACTGTGATCCAACACGTCACATTTTAATGAATGAGACTTTAAGAGCCCTTTCTGCTAAAAAATTCTACAACTATGAATAACGTTTGTAGTGATTTATTCAGCCTTGAATAAATTCTTCTTAAAAAAAGACTTTCATTCTTTGTATTTTTCCTTTTGTTGCTAATGCTGCAAAACATTTCTTATAAACCCACAGACCAGAACACATATATTTCACACAAAGAGGCAGGCCTCAAAAATCCCAGAAGTTGAGCTCATTTCTAGGTGATCACAAAGGGCTTTCCCCGCCTATCCTAACATTTTGTAAATTTTCAAATTTACATAAAAGTTCAAAGAACAGCATAATGGATATGCATTTACCCTTCACCCTCCCTACTCAACATTTTACTATTTTTGCTTTTTCTATAAACATATCCACACACCTTTTTTTTTGGCAGAACTATTTGAAAACAAATTGCAGTCACATTCACTATCTCTCAAATCACTTTTTGCTGCATAAAAAGTGAATGAAAATGTGTGCGTACTTATTTATCTGCTATCAGGATGGAAAGGGCCATTAGCCAAAAAATAAACGAACATTGTGGAAGAGAGATTTACCAACAAAATGGGAAGGGGGACGGGGACAGTAAAAGGGTTAACACTACACTGTTTAAAGAGTATAAAAAAATTAGTTTATTAAACTGTTTGTAAAAAAAAAAATTAGTTTATTCTAAGACCAATATTTATTCAGTACCTACTAAGTGCCAGGTACTTCCTAATCTGCAGATTTAATGGTAAACAAAATACGTAGTTAAAAAAAAAATAACTCAGGGGCGCCTGTGTGGCTCAGTTGGTTAGGCGTCCGACGTGACGTCGGCTCGGGTCATGATCTCATGGTTCGTGGGTTCGAGCCCCACATCAGGCTCTGTGCTGACAGCTCGGAGCCTGAAGCCTGCTTCAGATTCTGTGTCTCCCTCTCTCACTGCCCCTCCCTTGCTCACACTCTGTCTTGCTCTCTCAAAAGTAAATATTAAAAAATAAAATAAAATTAAAAAATAAACTCAGCAACAAAATAAGGGCATAATGCACAAACATGCATTTCACAAAAGGCAAGTAACAAGAACACAGGAGGAAAAGATATTTGATCTTAATAGAACCTTCTCATAAATTCACAATATACTTTGTTCAAAACGTCACAAAACATAGCTCTATATGAGAAGTACGTATTTCTCTACAACCTCGAGAACTATAGGTAACTTTTTTCGTCTGTGTTTGCAAGTTTTCTAAAGAAACTATTTTTTACAGAAATTATAAGAAAACTTTATTTTTCTTTATCAAAATTATAAGCACAGACAAACCTCACCTAAAATGCCTTTTCTCCTATACAGCAAGTTAATAAACTGCAACTGCATTGAAGGGGATTCTCTTCAATTTAATTTAAATTTAACAAAACTGTGGTTTTCTCGAGAACCACTGGCCACGGTATACAGCCCCACAAGCCAGGGCAAAAATGCATGAGAGCGAGTCAGTAGCAATCTTTCTTTACAGCAGTCCCCAGAGATTGTTTTCATTTACCAAAAAGGCAAACGTACTGACTTTAGAAGGCTGGAGCGCTTGGTCTGTGGTTTTCAGTTTTGTTTAACACAACTTTTACTTTCCCATAAGCACTAACCTTTAGAGACCGGCACAATCGGATTCTCTTCTCGGCACAGTGCCTGAGGATGGCTAAGTACACAGTACTGACCAACAACCCCCCGGGGTGAGAGAACGAACATGTACCTTCTTAGCATCTGCAGAAGACCTCAGCCCTTCTGGCAGCGTGTGCACTAAAGGTAAGACCGCAGCACTGACGCGCTGGAAGTGGGAGTCGGAAACCTGTTCCAGACGTGGTCGCTTGGACTCCAGGGAATCGTGATCCACTGGGGGCGGCCCTGGGTGGAACTGTTCATAGCCAGTTCTCCTCTCCTGAGGCCTAGCATATAAAAAGAAAAGAAACACTTGAAATTTTTTAGGTGATGTACAACTTCCTGCTAACATCCCTGGTTGGACTTTGAAATAAATGTGAAAATTATGCTTAAAGTGAATCCCTGCCCCACTCTCCGCACCCCAGAAGAATACATATAAAGTGCTATTAAAGTTCTAATTCTTTTTTTTATTAAATTATTTTTAGTGCTTATTTTTGAGAGTCAGAGAGAGCATGCACAGGGGAGGAAGAGAAAGAGAGAAAGACACAGAATCCCAAGCAGGTTCCAGGCTCTGAGCTGTCAGCACAGAGCCCGACGCGGGGCTCGAACTCACGAACTGTGAGATCACGACTTGAACCGAAGTCGGACGCTTAACCAACTGAGCCACCCGGGCACCCCTAAACTTCTAAATCTAATAGAAGTTTCTTCAGGGGAGGTGAGAATGGTAGTGGGAAAGAAGTGAAAGACATAACAAAAGATTTCCATTTGCAGAAAATTTAAAGTTGCTGAAGAATACCCCTAATACACAATTTTTAAGCCTATGGCATACCAATTGAATTTAGAATGATCTAAACCAGAAGAGCTACCATTTTGAACCAATGATACAAACAAGCAGGAAACAAATCTCCCAACAATTGTACATGGAAATATAAATGACTTGAGTTTTGCAGTATCACTAAGGTTTAAAGACAAGTCTCTTGAGTGGAAATGTAACGTTGCTTTGAAGTTCTGACCCCTAAAATATGTATTCTGTCTAGTTTCTGCAAGTACATAAGTGTTTTGAAAGTCAGGAATCTTTGATTCCTTTAAGTGAGGTACTGTACACAGTACTACATGTGGGTGTTCATTAGTTTCACTTTCCCTTTCGTATCAAAGTATTTACAGAAGCAACATTTGACTTTGTGGCCGAGCTTTAAACAAATATCTCACAAAATATTTCTCAATGAAAACGTATCACTGGGTTTCCTTTTTAAAAGAGATGATGCAATAAACCCCAAGGTCTATAAAGTTATTATATTTCAAAAATTTGAACTCTCATTCAAGCCATAAATCCTATTACTTTAAAATTCACCATGATGTCACAAATAATAGTGCAGCAGAAAGCCTTAGGAACAAAGTGAGGGTGCCTGCTTTCGCCACCCATATTTAATACAGTATTGGGAGCTCACAGTATTAGGCAAGAAAAAGAAATAGAAGGTCTCCAAATCTGAAAGGAAGAAATGAAAGTATTTCTATTTAGATGACATGATCCTATATGTAGAAAAATCTACAGAATCCACAAAAAAAAAAAAGTTAGAGCTAGTAAATGAATAACACAAAGCGACAGGATACAAATTCAACATGCAAAAATCAATTGTATTTCTATATATTAGCAATAAACAATCTGAAATGAAATTAAGAAAATAATTCCATTTATATAGTAGCATCCAAAAGAATAAAAGCTAGGGATAAGTTTGACCAAGGAGGCCCCAGACTTACACAGTGAAAACCACAAACACCGTGGAAGAAACCAAGGAAAACCTAAATAGTAAGATAAGACGGCCCAGGCTCAGGTACCCAAGGCTTGGTATCGTTAAGATGACAATACTACACAAAACTATCTACGGATTCAGTGTAAGCTTTATCAAAATCCCAGTGGCGTGTTTTGGAGAAATAGAGAAACCCACCATAAAATTCATATGGAATCTCAAGGGACNACTCACACTTCGCAATTTCAAAACTTACGACGAAGCTACAGTAATCAAGATGTGATACTGCCTTACAGGTAAACATACAGGCCGAGGGAATAGAACTGAAAGCCCAGAATTAACTCTCACATCAGCGATCAGCTGACTTTTAACAAGTGTGCCAAGACCATTCAAAGAGGAAGGAACAAGCTCTTCAACAAATGGTGCAGGGGAATCTGGATTCCCACATGCAAAGGAGGTTGGACCCTTAACACAGACCACCTGCAAAAATCAACTCAAAACAGATTGCAGATTTAAATGATGAGACCTAAAACTCTAAAACTCCTAGGAAAAAACACAGGGAGAAATCTTCCCAACGTTGGATTTTGCAATGAATTTTTGGATATCACACCAAAAGCCCAGGCAAGAAAAAAAAAAAAAAAACTGATAAACTGGACTTCATCAAAACTTCAAACTTTTGTACATCAAAGGATACTATCAAGACAGTAAAAAGGAAACCCACGAAAAGGGAGAAAATATCTGCAAACCATGATTTTATAAGCTTTTAATATCCAGAATATTAATGGCCTTCCCACAAACGAACAATAAAAAGACAACTCAAGAAGAAGAAGAAAGAAAGAAGAAAAATGGGCAAAGGATGTGAACAGACATTTCTCTGAAGACATACAAATGACCAACAAACACATGAAAAGATGCTCAACATCATTCATCATTATGGCAACACAAATCAAAACCGAATTGAGGTATTGCTTGCCTAGAATTGTTTGGAAAAAAAAGAAAAAGAAAAATAACGAGTGTTTACAAAGATGTAGAAAAATTGGAGCCTGGGGCACAAAAGTGGACAGCCCCTGTGGAAAGCTTTTGCAGTTCTTCAAAAAGCTACACACAGAATTACCATAGGAAACGGCAATTCCACCTAGGTATGTAAGGTATATATCTCAAAGTACTGAAAACAGGGACTCAGATACCAAAGTAGTGCAAATGGACTCAAACAAATACTTGCACACCCATGTGCAAGCGGCATTATTCACAACAGTCAAAACGTGGAAACAGCCCATGTCCGCTGGCAGGTAAAACGGATTAACAACTGTGGTACGTACGTCCACATTTACATACGGTGGTGTACAGTGCTACATGGCCCACTACGTGGATTATTATTCTGCCACAGAAAGGAATAAAGTTCTGACACGTGCGCCGGTATGGATAAACCTTAAAACATTATGCTAAGTGAATTAAGCCAGATACAAAAGGACAATTGATGTATGACTCCATTTATATGAAGTAATTCAAACACGCAAATGCGTAGAGAGAGAGACAGTAGGTTAGAGGCTGCCAGGGACTGGGGGAAGGAGAGGAGGGGGAATTACTGCCTAATGGGAACAGGGGCTTCTCTTTGGGGTAATGAAAGGGCTCTGGAAACAGTGGTGACGGTTACAAAATCCTGCTGTGCACCTGCTGCCTCTAAACTGGAACATTTAAAAACGGTTAAAATGATAAATCTAAGTTACGCATATTTTACCACAGTAAAAAAGATCACATACAAGTTAATTCTTGGAATCATTATTAATAAAGACCAGCCCAGGAAATTCTAGCATCTAATTTTTTTAGAAGCTTAGTACCACTTGAGTGGATAATTTATGCTCTTTCTCAACAGTTACCTCTTTTCCCATTCACTCGACTCACTGGATTCGGACTTCATGCCCCATCATTTCATTTTATTACAAGTACTCACCGCACACTAAAGTCAGCAATGACCTCCTAATACTGAAAGCAAACAAGTATTTTTAGATATATGCTGACCTATCTGCTGGCTCTTATACTTTACTTACTCCTTCCTTCTTGAAACTCTTCTACCTCTTGGTTTCCAGGACATGATCATCCCTGGGTATCAGGGTCTAATAGTTTCCCACAGGGAATCCGAGCACAGATCAGTATAAAACAGTCTGCTTCTAGCAATGATGAGTCTTTACTTAAACTGACCTGCTGGAAAACAAAGCTGTGGTTCTCCCTTCTCTGCTTTTCTCTCTCTCTCTTTCTCTCTCTCTCTCTCTCTCTCTCTCTCTCTCTCTCTCTCTCTCTCTCTCGCAATTGCCCAGCTCTCATTTTGCACACACGAAAAGCTTAAGGCACCCTTCCTGGGCCTCAGAGNTCGCAATTGCCCGGCTCTCATTTTGCACACACGAAAAGCTTAAGGCACCCTTCCTGGGCCTCAGAGTGGAGCACTGTCCCCCAGAGTAACAACGCCTCCAGGGCCTCAATGAAACAAATCCTTTGGCAAGCTAACAGTTCCCAAATTTTTGCCTCCAACAAAATGGAAGAACTTATTGTTAACAAACATTTTCATCTTGGATAAATAAGTGATTGAGGGCAAATGCCTCATAAGAGATTACTTTTGTGAATAAGGTGTCATGGCACCTTCATCAGAATAAAAACTAACAACAGAGCACACGCTACCTTCATTCTATCAATAAGTAATATTTTGAAAACAGCCACCATCTATCTCATTAATGCATGGATACATTTCCATGAAACTTCACTAATATTTGATCAATTTGTTTCTCACTTTCTTAAATGACTGCTGTTTTGATCAATCTTATAGTATTTCAACCCAGAAGTTTTTTTTAAACAGATGCTGGCAAGGATGTGGAGGAAGAGGAACCCTCTTGCACTATTGGTGAGAAGGCAAACTGGTGCAGCCGTTCTGGAAGAGTGTGGAGGCTCTTCAACAAATTACAAATAGAACGACTCTAAGACCCAGCAATTGCACTACTAGGTATTTATCCAAAGGGTACAAAAATGCTGATTCGAAGGGTCACACGCACCCCTATGTTTATAGCAGCACTCTCAACAATAGCCAAATTACAGAAAAAAAACAAATATCCATCAACTGATGAATGGATGAAGAAGATGAGGTATATATACAATGGAATATTACTTGGTGAATAATTAAAAAAACAAAACAAAATAATGAAATCTTGCCATTTGTAACAATGAGAATGGAACTGGAGGGTATTATTCTAAGTGAAATAAACCAGAGAAAGACAGGTATCATATGATTTCACTCATATGTGGAATCTGAGAAACTTAACAGATGAACATAGGGGAAGGGAAACAAAAATAAGATCAAAACAGAGAGGGAAACGAACCATAAGAGTCTCTTAAATACACAGAATAAGGGAAGTGGGTGGGGGGATGGGTTAGATGGGGGATGGGCATTAAGGAGGGCACCTTTTGGGACAAGTCTTGGGTGTCATATGTAACAGATGAATCACTGGGTTCTATTCCTGAAGCCAAGACTACGCTGTGTGTCAACTAACTTGAGAATAAAAGGGGGAAAAAAAAGAAGCTTCTTAAAATAGAGCATCTTCTAGAAACAGATACTTTTCCATATTTTTGTTGTTAAATAGAAGTAAGGTAGGTTGGGGCGCCTGGGTGGCTCAGTCAATTAAGCGTCCGACTCCAGCTCAGGTCATGATCTCACATTTCGTGGGTTCAAGCCCCGCGTCGGGCTCTGTGCTGACTGCCAGCTCAGAGCCTGGAGCCTGTTTCAGATTCTGTGCCTCCCTCTCTCTCTGACCCTCCCCTGCTCATGCTGTGTCTCTCTCTCAGGAATAAATAAAAAACATGAAAATTTTTTTAAAAATAAAGTTTAAAAAAAAGAAGTAAGGTAGGTTGATCAATAAATGACTTGGAATAACCACAAAGCGAATCACGTTAGGATAAATTTTGGAAAAAAGATGAACACATGAGCTCCAAGAAAATAAGAACAGAAAAAGAAGTTTTGTTAAAGACAAGGTTGCTCATACATAGTATCATTTTAAGTGGATGATGGTATCAAATCACTATGGTATTTAGATTCTGTCAGATAATTTTAAAAATGTATTGCAGCAGTTTTGCTTTAAAATGTCAATACTTTCAATATGGCAAATTATATTCATCTTTTAAAACTTAGGAAACTTTTAAATGTCAACTTAAAAATGTACAATATAGCTTTTCAAAATTCTTTTGAGAAATACGCAAGTAACAAGTTTGAAGATCACTATTTCAGTCCTTTTGCTTCCTCTCTCTCTCTCTCTCTCCTTCAGAGGCTTCGGCTTCATAGCATCTTTACATGTTGGGGACCCTCTGGGTTCATCTTTGAACTGCTGCCCTCTCATTTTCCACCCTCCCCTGGATCACAGGCACCGATCTGGACCTTAAACCCAGATCCTCCCCCGAGCACGCCAGATACATCTCCAGCTGGATGTGTCACAGGAACCTCAAGCCTGATTCATACCGAACTCAGGTGGTCTTATCCTCGTTGCTCTTTCCTTAATCCCTATCACAGGGTCGCGGCCATGAAACCAACAAGCTAGAAAGCCAGGATTCGTCCAGGTCTCCTCCCTCACCTTTGCCAGCTGCTGGGACGTTAGCCTTCCCTCCTAACTTCCTCCAGCTGTCTCGTCTCCCTTTCAGGGTCCTATCTTATGCCCATACTCTCACACGATCTCTCCGCTTCTGGTCCATCCACCTCAAATTCATCCACCACAGTGCAACCAGAGGTAATGTATCAGACACAAGCATCCAGCATGAGTTAAAGGCCAAGCCCCTCAACACAGCACTTAGAATCAGGGTCACTGCCAGCCTGCGAGAAAACTGCGTGTGTGACGTGCAGGAGCAAATGCAGCCCTCTGGTACGCAGGGCCTGGCAAACAGTCCAAGCAGGGTTTCAGTCCTCAGCTGTCCCCTCAACCTATAAAAGTTAACTTCCAAGTACTACATTTTACCTCTAGTGAATCTGCCTATGACATTTATCAAAGTCATTTATCATTTCATCTTTGTGAAAACAAATACAATTTTATATTGGAGTCCTGGCGGAGTTAAGCATGAAATCTCCATTTTAAATGAATGTCTTTGCCTTTTAAAACCTAACACCATGGGGCGCCTGGGTGGCTTAGTCGGTTAAGCGTCCGACTTTCGCTCAGGTCATGATCTCGCGGTTCGTGGGTTCGAGCCCTGCGTCGGGCTCTGTGCTGACAGCCAGCTCGGAGCCTGGAGCCTGTTTCAGAGTCTGTGACTCCCTCTCTCTCTGACCCTCCCCTGCTCATGCTGTCTCTCTCTCTCTCTCTCCTAGAAATAAATAAAAAAAAATTAAAAAAAAAATTTGAAACCTAACACCAGTGGCAAGGTATAGCCACTTTGGAAACAGTGTAGTAATTTCTCAAACAGCAAACAGAGAACTACCAATTCTACTCCTGGCATTTTCCCAAGAGAAAGGAAAATCCACGGTCACACAAAAATTTGTGCATGAGTATTCCTAGCAGCATTATTCATAACAATCAAAAAGTGAAAACTCAAATATCTATTAACTGACCAATGGACAAATGAGGAATATAAATAAAAACAAACGTCACATTTTCATACTAAAAAATCTCTGTAGACTTTTTAATTTTTTTTTAATGTTTTATTTTATTTCTGAGAGAGACAGACAGCGTGAGCAGGGGAGTGTCAGAGAGAGAGGGAGACACAGAATCTGAAAAAGGCTCCAGACTCTGAGCTGGCTGTCAGCACAGAGCCTGACGCGGGGCTCAAACCCACAAACCGTGAGATCATGACCTGAGCCAAAGTCGGAGGCTTAACCAACTGAGCCACCCACGCACCCCTCTCTGTAGACCTTTAAACTTAAAAGCTCTCATATTTCATGGACTTCCATGACCTCTTAGTACCACCTTTAAATGCCTTTAAAACAAATTAAAGTTTTTAAATGGGCTTTGTAATGTAACATATCTATATCGTATCATTTTAATTTTAAGGAAAAGATAACCTTCATTAAGGGGAACATAAAGTTCATAGCTATTCAAAACGGTGGCCCACAAAACTCATCTAGAATTACATGAATTGATTTTATTTATTCCTAGCTATGGAAATTTATTTCACCTGAATTTTCAAATGTATAAGCATGATTTGACTACTTCTTTGTTGCTCAAGGGAAAACCAATTATCTGAATTTCGGTGAATCTTTCATAATATCTGAAAACTACCTCAAGCTGTTCTGCATCTTTTGCTTTTATGTTTATTTATTTTTGAAAGAGAGAGACACACACAGAGTGCGAGTGGGGGAGGTGCAAAGAGAGAGGGAGACACAGAATCCAATGCAGGCTCCAGGCTCTGAGCTATCAGCACAGAGCCCGATGCGGGGCTCGAACTCACCAACCGGGAGATCTTGACCTGAGCCGAAGTCGGATGCCCAACCGACTGAGCCATCCAAGTGCCCCTTCATCTTTTTTATCTAAATATCCAAATACTCTAATTACGTGGACTAATTTTTTGCAATGAAGTTTAGAAAACATGATTGATGATATTCAACCAGAAAGGACTCTTATATTCTAAGAATAGGGCTTATAAAATGACGTACATTTGCTAACCAAAAAAATTCCAGGAATACAGAACAAAACTAAGCAGCAAACTGCCCCAAATCCTACCACATAGAAACAATGCTAAAATTAGGTGACTCCCATACCCAGACATCACTTTAGTTTTACATATGGGTAGTGGATATACAGGCAAAAACAAAACTTTGGGTGAAGAATATTTGGTTTGTTTTTATATAGGAATTAGGAGAAAAAAATAAAACGAACTAAAGCTTAAAATGGAAGGAATCGCTCCTTTACCACAAGAAATTAGTTCCTAAAAGATTATTGCTAAAGGGTAAGGGGAAAACTATGAAAAGCATTAAGATAGGAATTTTTTTTATTAACCTAACATTTCCATTTCAGACGTATCGGATTACACCAGACACAGTCTTCAAGTGCATCCCTCAAACGTTCTCCCAATACCTACAATACCTCTAGATCCTGTAGTTACGTTACTATCACTTTGTCAAGATTTGTTACGGACGTTCAGTTATGGAACCGTAATTCACTTAGGCGTCTCACGTGGACTTTTTACCTAAAAGTGTGTGTGGCTTAACACAATCCTTTTACCATGGCTTCCATTCTTTGGCTGGATTCTATCACCTAAAATTCTTCCAAGAAGTTTTAGATGATCAGTGTGTCCCTGTCTAAGACGGTCTACCTATTGCTTTTATCCTTAAACTTGAGTGGTATATGATATTCTTAGATCTCATTTCTTTCTCTCAGAACTTTGTAGCTACTGCTCCCCTATCTTCCACCCTTGTAGTTGCTTGAAGCCAGACTTGTTCCTCCCAGTCAAGGATTTCTTTTGCTTCCTGATTCTTTTATGTACCCTTGAACTTTGATAAATGAACCAAGTTCTGTCCTGATAACTGATCATTCTGTGTCATGATCCCTGGGGCAAGGTATGTCCTATCAATCTATAGACTTCTTCCTTCACTTTACAGAGAAAAAAGTACTTTTAAAATTACCAGTATTACGTCCTTTCCTTGACAGGTTTTCCACCTCAGAAATACAAGTTCTCACAACCTCTTGATAACTGCTTTAACTTTTTAATTTTTATTCTTTTCTCCTACATCCACTCGGATGGTCTCTGGACTTTCTTGCATGACAAAGGTCCAACTATTAACCACACCTGTTTTATTCCCTGTTCTTTCTTATTTTATATATTGAAATTATAATGGCGGGCCTGGGGGGCCTGGAATGTCCTTTCTTTCACTTGATCTAATTGGGCTGTCTTGTATTGTTTTCAAATATCTTCTTTTTAATTTTAAGTTTGCCTACAGTGTATAGCACTTAGGGGGCTAGTTTTTTTGTTGTTTTTTTTCTTTTACTTCTTACACACAGGGCTCTTTGTTTTTGACACTCCGTACTGCTTTCTTTAATCTTCTCTTTCAGGAATACCTTTGGCCCGTCCATGTCTTCCTTACCCCCCTGCTCAGGGACGTCACGTGCAGCCCTACCCAGACTTTGTCTTCGCTGCAGAATGGTGATATGTGCATTTTCCTTGCTCATCTCCACTTTGCCTGGCATTTGTCTACAGACAGAGGACTGGAGTTGGCTTCTATATGCTTTTCTACAGCCTGAGGGAACAGGGACGGGGGCGAAGGAGAAGAACACCTGGCTGGGGCACTGTTGCCTTCCTGAGGCTCCGGGCCACTCTACAAGCCAGACACATAAAGCAGTCCTGAAGGCTTCGGCTCATCACTGTGCAAAACGGCACACCGTGCCTGCCCCTCCTGCAAGATGGGGGTGGGGGGTATGTTCCCAAGCAAACAATTCACAATACACCCCAACCATTCACAGTTTCTCAAATTAGGAAGTATTTCCAAGAAATCCTAGGATTTTACTGACCCTCCTTCTATCTCCAACACTGCTTCTTTGAGAGTAGAAGTAGGAACACAGGTGCAAGATTCTTCTAATTCCTTCCTTAAATGCCATTTTCCCGAGTGTATGGCAGTGGCTGTATGTCTTTCCTGCTTTATACAGGGTGGTTTTGGGCCATTTTTCGAAAGGCTATTTTTATATGCTTGCTCGATATTATGGAGGACAGTGATCTGATTCCCTCCACAACCTTCACCAAGAAATGTCTTTTATAATAATTTTAAACACAGCCAAATAACTCCAATCCTTTTATCATCTTAAAACGTAAACAGTAAACATATCTTTAAAACAGGAAATCAGGGTCTTTATAAAATTGCTAAAATGAGGACGGCAGAAAGGCGATTCAATAAAAAGTAGTTCTTACTCTTTAGATTTAGAGTGAAGATGGGGTAAGAGAGAGCAGAGACGGTAAGGACACTGGGGAGGCGAGTGCCTACCATGAACAGGGCCAACGTTACCTGATCAAAGACGATCCTCTGGGAACAATCTCATTACTATTCTCATTATTACAGGTGAGAAAACTAAGGTCTAAAGAATCTAAATCAGTAACTTGTAACCCACGCGCAAACGAGAAGGACCTGGGAAACTTCAGACACACCCGATCCCGGCCCGATCCCAGGAGCTGATTTGATTATTCCGAGATGGGGCTTGGGCGTCACGTTTAAAGACCAAGGTGCTTCTCATATGCCGCCTAAACTGTGAACGCAGGTTTACGCCCATGGCCAAGGCCGCAAGTGAGCAGGGTGTAAACCCAGTCCACCAGCCTTCCCACTACACAGCATCAGCCATGAGCTCCAGAAACAAGTTTGCGGAGTTTTTTTACTATTATGAGAACTACTCCAAAAGATCAACAAACATAAAAGAGCTCAATATATAAATGATAAGCGACCACTCGCAGCTGGGTTAATAAAATTATCAAGGAAAAGTAACAGTACATTTAATGGCACGTTTATGAAACAAGTATCCACACACCGCAGAAGTTGCGTCCTAGATGGAAACACAAAAGAGCCCGCTCACCTGTCAGAGCCTGGGTGAAATTCTGAGAGCAAGGAAGGTCGTCTGCGAAGCTGCTGCTGCTGCAAGAGCTGTGACGCCTGGCTCACTTCAAGATGAGAAGAACGATAATCAGGGACCGCAAATTCCTGGCATTGAAATAATCATAAATTAATCATTAGCCAAAACATGAAGAGCATCATGAAATTAAGCAAGTATCAGTGCACAGAGGCAGTTATGGGCTCCTAAGTATGGGGAAGGAGCAATGATGATTTTGATCCTTCACTGATCTACTTCTTCCCCATAAACCTAAAAATCGACATTTTTAACTGAGTATCATTCAGAAGAATTCAAAATGGGGGCGTCTGGGTGGCTCAGTCGGTTAAGCATCCGACTTTGGCTCAGGTCATGATCTCATGGTTCGTGGGTTCGAGCCCCGCGTCGGGCTCTGTGCTAACAGCTAGCTCAGAGACTGGAGACTATTTCGGATTCTGTATCTCCCTCTCTCTCTGACCCTCCCCTGCTTGCGCTCACACTCTCTCACACAGAAATAAATAAAACCTTAAAAAAGAAAAAAAAAAGAATTCAAAATGAAATTTTGTGTTCAGTCTCCATTTGCCTCACTCTACTGTAACATGCATTACAAGTAATTCCCACTCCGTATTACTCAAATAGTAAGATCTCAAACTCATGTGTTCAATATGAAATCTTAGAAATCATTCCAACTGCAAATTCAAAATCGGTAAGCTGGCAGGGCCACAAAAGCCATTTAGTTAAATCGATGAAAATTTACAAACAAAGAGACAGAGGTCCAGAGACTCCATCTGCTAGGTAAGAGGAACAGTCTCCATCACTCTAGGTGGGTGCTTTTATGTTTATTTTCCTACTTTTGAGTCTTCAGTGAAAAAAACAAAAGCTTCTTTTCAAAAGTAGTCTATTAATGCGAACAATCATAAACATATTTTATACTCAGAAATGCCAAAGAATGCAGGAATTCCACTCCTAGGTATATACACAAGGTATATGTCCATACACAGAACTTTGTACACTAATGTTCAAAGCAGTGTTCTTCACAATAGCCAAAAAGTAGAAGGAATCCAAATGCCCAGTGACTCGTGAATGGATCAACAAAATGGTATGTCTCTGATTGAATAATCATAAAAAAGACTGAAGTACTAACTATATGCTACAACCTAGATGAACCTGGAAAACATAATACTAAGTTAAATACGAACAGACACAAAAGGGCACATGTCTTGTAATTCCAGTTATATAAAATGTCTATGAGAAACAAATCAATACAGAAAGTAGATTAGTGGCTGCCAGGGGACGGAGGGAAGTGGGGAATTGGGATTAACTACTATAAGGTATAGGTTTCATTTCAGGTGACAGAAAAGTTCTGGAATTAGATAACAGTAATGGATGCCCAACAATTGTGAATCTACTAAAAGATATTGTACATATTAAAATGGTTTTATGTTATAGGAATCATATGTCAACAAAAAAAAATTTTAATCAAAAACAGATAAAAGTGAGCTGTCCAGACTGAAACACTGAATAAATAAGAGGTCCAGACATTATAAGCAGATAATAGTAAAACATAATTCATACATAGTATAAGAAAAAAAATATTAGACACAAAGTTGAAAACATAACCAAAAAACACTGAACACTGAAGAAAAGTCAAAGCCACTTAAAAAAAAAAAAAAAAGCACCAGGCCACCTGGATGGCCCAGTCAGTTAAGCATCTGACTTCAGCTCAGGTCATGATCTCACGGTTCATAAGTTCAAGCCCTGATCTATGCTGTCAGCAAAGAGCCTGCTTCAGACCTTCTGTCTCCGTCTCTCTCTCTCTCTGCCCTTCTCCCACTTATAACCGTGCATTCTCTCAAAAACAAACATTTTACAAAAATAATAAAAAATTTACAAAGCACCAAAACTCATCAAAAAATAATTTACAAAGAAATAGATAAAAGGCTAAGTAAAAGCACAAAACACATAAATGTATAAAAGAGATCTTCAAAAAAGGTGTCAAATAGCAATCAAAGAAATTACTAAATTGATGAGTGAAATTAATAGAACAGAACAGGTGAAGAGCAAGTGAAAGTGAAGACAGAACGGAGGAATTCTCTCAGAACAACAGTGAAGCACAAAGATACAGAAATTAGAGAAGAAAAGTTAACGGCAGCTGGAGTAAAAAGTTCCACGTTCAATATCTGCCGGTGAGTGGCAATATTCCAAGAAATAAGAGAACAGCATTTCTCAGAAGTTAAAAAGACAAAACCCTTGGATTAAAATCGGCTTAAGAGAAAAGCTGGACATATTTTAAAAATTAATCCATCACACTGGAAGGACACAATCAAAAATATTTTTTTCAGAAAAGTGGGAATAAAGTGAAAATTTTACTAGGTATCATAAGAAATTTAAAACAAAGTAACCGACCTACCAAGTAACAAGGATCAGAATAGAAACGGGCTTCTTGTCAACAACACTGCATAGCAGGAAACAGACAACATATTCCAAGTTCAGAGGAAAAGAACCTCGAGCCTACAAATTCAAAAACCAAATCCTCTCAAATCTTGGGACTACGAACCTTTCAGAAATCAGGAACTCAGAAAATTTACCAACCACAGCCTCTCTGAAAGCATTTCTGAAGTTTGTGTCCAGCAGGAGACACTGAGAGCGAGGAGTGAACTAAAACAAACAGTGCACTTGGCGCTCCAGCTACGAGCAGGTAACTGTCCAGAGTTGCACTCCCACAGTAAACAGCCAAAACCCTGGGCAAAACGGAGTGACTGTTTCCAGACACTGGAAAGTAGACTGCACAGGACCCAATCTCGGAGAAAAATCATACGAATGAGGGAAGTCCTACTGTACTCCAGGCTTTCTTGTTCACTGAAGAAGCAACCATAGTAGCTTGGTAAAGCCACGTGAAAAGGATTTCTGGAGACTTTCTGTGAGAAGACAGTTAAAGAAAGATTCCCTGAAATGTGAATTTGGGTTCTCCTAAGTCTTTGGCTGGATTCCAATCTGTAAATGCACAGGGGAGAGCACAGCCCAGTCTTAAACAATTCTGGTTGTTCTTAGAACAGTTAGGAGAAACTATAAAACACACATTTCCCAGAGCTTACACGGGGCCAGAACTCATTCAAATTTCCTCCAGCCAAAGGGAAAAAACGTCAATGAATATGTGAAATAATCACTAGATACCCCAGGAGGACAAATAAGACCTAGAATAAAGACTACTCAGGACACCTGGGTGGTTCAGTCGGTTAAGCTTCCGACTTTGGCTCAGGTCATATCTCGCGGTTCATGGGTTCGAGCCCCACGTCGGGCTCTGTGCTGACAGCTCAGAGCCTGGAGCTTGTCTTCAGATTCTGTGCCTTCTTCTCTCTCTGACTCTCCCCTGCTCATGCTGTCTGTCTCTCTCTCTCAAAAATAAATAAAACATTTAAAAAAAAATTTTTAAGAGTATTTAAAAAAAAAGACTACTCTAGACTTGCCCTTAAAGAGCTTAATAATAAACTTCAAAAGTAACATAACTGCCCACCAGAAGGAATCCAACTTTCTTTAAAGGAATACAACAAAAGCCAGTAATAAAATGTGTAAAATTCACACTGTTCATATTCCATTCAAAAATAAAAAATCCAGTGTCTGTAATGAAAATCTCCCTGGATGAAATGAACACTTAGTAGGAACTGAAGAAGGAAAAAAAAAAATAACTAAACATGAAGTCATCATAAAATGAGGCAAACTGACAAAAACCAGAAAAACTAAAATGAATAGAGGTCCAGTAACCTGTAGGATAATACGAAATAGGAGTAACTTGTGTTTCAAAGAAACTAGGGGGAAAGTAGACAGAAAAACGTATCTGAAGAAATGTCTGAAAACTGCCAAATCTTATGAAAATTATAAATCCACAATACTTCTATATAAATAAGGATAAGAATGACCAAAGGTCAGAAACCATACAAGCCAGAACGCAACAAATGACATCTATTAAAGTGCTAAAAGAAAATAACCGTCAGGGCGCCCAGCGCAGTCGGTGAAGCCTCTGCCTTCAGCTCAGGCCATGATCTCACAGCTTGTGAGCTGGGGCCCCACATCAGGCTCTCTGCTCTCAGCGTGGAGGCCACCTTGGATCCTGTCTCCCTCTCTCTCTGTCCCTCCCCCACTCGCACTCTGTCTCTTTCAAAAATAAACATTTAAAAAAAGAAAAGAAAACCATCAACTTAGAATTCTGCATCCAGTAAAAATATTCTTTGAAAAGAAAGCTGAGGGGCGCCCGGATGGCTCAGTCAGTTGGGCGTCAGACTCTTCTCTTGATATCCACTCAGGTCATGATCCCAGGGTCGTGGGATCGGGCCCTGCGGCAGGCTCCATGCTGAGCGTGGAGCCTGTTTAATATTTTCTTTCTCTCCCTCTGCCCCTCTCCCCATTCACACACTCTCACTCTCTCTAAAAAAAAATAAAATAAAATAAAACTGAAATAAACTTTTTCAGATAAATAAAAGCTGAGCAGTCACCGCCAAAAGACCTGTAGTAAGAGAAATGACGTTCTTCAGACGAAAAGAAAATACTATCAAAAGGAAACTTGAATATATATAAGAGTGAAAGATGCCAGAAATGTTATATATGTGGTCAGTTAGAGAAGGAACAAAACAATAAGAAGCAGAAATCAAGAAAATAGAAAAAAAATAGTGAAAATGGATGAAACCAAAGTTAGTTATTCTCAGAAAAGAATCAATTAAATTGATAAACCTGAAGTCTAGACTCATAAAAAAGGAAGGGAAAAACACTTATCAGCATGAGGAATGACATTACACCGGATCTGAGACACTGAAAAGATAATGGGAATAATGACATCTTATTATAATTTAATATACTGAACAACAAAACTTATCCAAACTGACTCAACAGAAAATAAAGAATGTGAGTTTTAACTACTAAAGAAATTGAATGCACAATTTCAATTCTTCCCACAAAGAAAATTCTAGGCCCTGATGACTTCACTGATAAATTCTATCAAATTTCTAAGGAAGAAAAATATACTAATACTAAGAAAATACTGGAAGAGGGAACACTTCCTAAGCTAACAATACTCTTTTTTTTAATTGAAGTATGATCAGCACACAATGTTATATTCAAGTGTACACATAATGATTTGACAATTCTAGACATTACTCAATCAATGCTCCTCAAGAGAAGTATGGTCACCAGCTGCTAACAACATCCCTAATGGTGAAAGACGGAGAGCCTTCCTCTTAAGATCAGAAATAAGTCAAGGATGTTTACTCTCACCTCTTCTATTCAACACTAGACTAGCAGTTAAAGCCAGTATAAGGAAGAAAGAGACAAGGCATCCAGTTTGGAAAGGTACAAGCAAAACTGTCTACTCAGATTACAGATCTTCTAACATAGTAAATCTTGTGGAATCTATTAAAAAGCAGCTAGAAGTAACAGGTAAGGTTGCAGGATACAGAATCAAATATACATAGTTGCAATGAGCTGAAAACTAAAGTCAAAGAAGCAATGCATTTACAAATGCATCAAAAGTATGAAATATTTAGGAACAAACGTGACAAAAGATGTACATGACATGTGACTGAAAACTACAAAACATTACTGAGAAAGGTAATGAAGACCTAAATAGATGGAGAGTTACATCATGTTCATGGGCCAGAAAAATCAAAGTTGTTAGCTAATGTCAATTGCCTCCCAAATTTATCTCTAGACTAAGTACAAATCTTTTTTTTTAATTTTTTTATGTTTTACTTATTATTGAGACAGAGAGAGACAGAGCATGAGCAGAGGAGGGTCAGAGAGAGGGAGACACAGAATCTGAAGCAGGCTCCAGGCTCTGAGCTGTCAGCACAGAGCCCAATTCGGGGCTCAAACCCATGAACCGTGAGATTGTGACCTGAGCTGAAGTCAGACGCTTAACTGACTGAGCCACCCAGCAGCCCGGACTCAATACAAATCTAATCAAAACCCTAGAGGGGCGCCTGGGTGGCTCAGTTGGTAAAGCATCCGACTCTTTGTTTCAGCTCAGGTCATGACCTCATGATTCAAAAGTTCAAGCCCCACATCAGGCGCTGTGCTGACAACACTCTGTCTCTCCCTCTCTCTGTCTCTTCCCTGCTCTTTCTCTCTCTCGAAAAATAATAAACATTTTTAAAAACAGCATGTTTGTTTACACAGAAAATCACAAAGATGTGAGGTAGAGACACTCAAAATACATCAATAGAACAGTATCGAGAGATCAGAAATACACTTGCACATGGTTAATCAACTGATTTTCAATGAAAGTGCCAAAGCAATTCAGCGGAGAAAGAAGAATTTTTTTTATATAATTTATTTATATTGAGAGAGAGACAGACAGTGAGAGTGTGCATGCAGGTAGGGGAGGGACAGAGAGTCAGAGAGAGAGAGAGAAAGAGAGAGAGAGAGAGAGAGAGAGAGAGAGAACCTCAAGCAGGCTCTGCCTGTCAGCTCAGAGCCAACTCCAGACTCCATCTCACAAACAGTGAGCAAAATCAAGAGTCAGACCAACTGAGCCACCCAGGTGCCTCAAGAAGAATCTTTTCAACAAACGGTTTCAAGAACTGACTATCCATGTGCAAAACAAGAACCTCAACCGTTACCTCACACCATAAACAGAATTTAATTCAAACTAGGTGACAGACTAAAAAAAACCTAGGATTATAAAAACATAAGAGGAGAAAACCTTAGTGATCTGGAGTCTGGCAGAAACTTCTCAAATGTAACACTTTAGAAAGCAAAAAAATAAAAAGTAAAAATGAAGAAATTGGACTTCATAAAAATTATAAAGATAAGCTCACCAACAAAACTGTTAAGAAAACGAGGCAATAGGGGCGCCTGGGTGGCTCAGTTGATAAGCGTCCGACTTCAGTTCAGGTCATGATCTCACGGTTCCTGGGTTCAAGCCCCGCGTCAGGCTCTGTGCTGACAGGCAGCTCAGAGCCCAGAGCCTCCTTCAGATTCTGTGTCTCCCTTTCTCTCTGCCCCTCCCCCACTCATGCTCTGTCTCTATCTCAAAAATAAATAAGCATTAAAAAAAATTTTTTTAATAAAAACAAAGCAGCAGCAATCTAGGAAATCAGTATTCAAAGAAGATGGGTTAAGGGAAAACAATGCAACCTAACTTCAATACCCAGTAAGGATGAAAATTCTCAATCTAGCAACAGAAAGCAACTTCTTTAACTGAAAAAGGACATCTACAGGGGCACCTGGGTGGCTCCATCAGTTGAGCGTCCAACTCTTGACTTCAGCTCAGGTCATAATCTCACAGTTTGTGGGATAGAGCCCCATGTTGGGCTCTGTGCTGACAATGCAGAGTCTGCTTAGGATTCTCTCTCCCTCTCTCTCTGCCCTTCCCCCACTCGTGAGCATGCTCTCCCTCTCTCTCAAAATAAATAAATTAAAAACATTTTTTTTTAAAAAGGGCATCTACAAAAATATGGCACTAACATACTTAATATTGAAAAAGTGAGGGGCGCCTGGGTGGCTCAGTTGGTTAAGTGTCTGACTTCAGCTCAGGTCATGATCTCACAGCTCCTGACAAGCCCTGTGTCGGGCTCTATGCTGACAAATCAGGCCTGCTTGGGATTCTGTCTCCCTCTCTCTGGCACACACACTCTCCCTCTCACTCTCTTAAAATAAATAAGCTTTAAAAGAAAAAAGACTTTAAAATATATATATATATTTGTCAAATTAAATATATTTATAAATAAATATATTGATTGATTGGTTGATTTGAAGGAGAGAGAGAATCCTAAGCCAGTTCTGTGCTAATAGCAGGGCTCCATTTCACAAACGGTGAGATCATGACCTGTGCCGAAATCAAGAGTTGGATGCTTAACCAACTGAGCCACACCCAGGCCCCCCAAATTTGCTTTTTCTCTGAGATGACCATTTCATCCTTTCCCTTACTCTTTTTCTACAAACCTTAACTCCTGTCCCCAGCCTGCTCTGAGCTAATAATTTCACCCCATATTTTATTTTTCACAAGTTAATCCGCATACCAACTCTTTCATCTTCTTACCATCAGGCTCTCAAGAAGGTACAGGCCCTATCCTGCCCATCGCTCAAGACAGGCCAAATATTTGGCCATGCTTAATGCTCAACGAGAGCTTGAAGCAATAAACATAGGTCTTAACCTGGAAACCGTAAACAACTGATATTTCTCTATCAACAGCTNACCAGCTGTAATCTGGCATAAAGCCAAACTAAGACAAAGATAATCAATCCCCAACCTTGGGTTCCTCATCTTTGAGAATGCCATTTAAAATATATGGTTATAATAATTGCATTTGGTTTCCGACCAACAAATGTATTAAATAGGAAACACACACACACACACACACACACACACACAACTTAGGCAAGTGCACAGTAGTAGATCCTTACCTGCTGGTGGCGCGTGCTGGGAAAGGTGTACTGAACAGAGTGAGGAGGATAGCGACTTTGTTCTGTGCTGAATGCTCCTTGGTTGGGAGGATAACCTGAACTTGACATTATCAGTAAAGAAGTCCTCACCAGGCTGTGAGATCAAGTCCAACAAACAATCATGTTTCTAGGAAACCACCTAAACAGGATGGGAAAAAATAGAATTGATAAGAACTAAAGCACCAGGTGTCACTTCTAATAAATTATAACTATAGCTACATAAATAAAACCACAATTACCAGTAAAAGCTTTCTCTCATGTATTTACTTACTAGAAGTTACTGAGGTTTGAAAAATATTAATGGGTCTTTTCCTGTACACTTAAAAAGGTGTTCTTTAATATATCACAAATAATAGTATCAGTAGCTACCTAAAGTAAAAAGATATATATGAAATCTTAGCATGGTACTGGGCACATTGCAACTGCTCATTTACATATTCTTTTTTTTTTTGATAAATATCTGAGAATCAAACGTTATATATTATAGAAATAAATATCCGTGGTTGTAAATGTTGGGGCTGTGAAAAGTCAATTGTTAAAAAGATTCAAGACTATTTACAAGGTAAGCGTCCGTGCAGAGGAAATACTGTCTTTATTAAATAATTCTGCCCTCAAAACAGCTTAAGACAACAGTGAGGATGAGAAAGCGTTCAAGGAAGAACACAGTGAACTTATCACTTCAAGGAAAACACTGCCACTGTTTATGAAGATTAGGATTTTGGAAAAACTTGTGCTTGCTTCCATGAGCTTGAAGGCTTCCCCACATTTAAAGATCTTTCTGGCAAGACTGGTGGTGATACTAACAAGCGTGAGCTTTAGCTGTTACATAATGAAATAATGTCAACATTTGAAATGTCTGTATAACTCAATGAATCAATATTTTCCAAATGACCAATATAGAATGTGACTAAATTATTCATGAACGCAGTATTTATTTAAAGTGCAAGACGTTTTACTACAAATAAAGTACAAGCCAACCCAATAAATGTTTAATGTGATAGAATATGAAAAGTTCATTGATGTGGCTTCAGATTCTATACAGCAATGAACCTTTAAAAAAATTGTCACTTGTCTGGTTTGGGTGTGGTATCAAAGAATATCTACGATTATCTAAAAAGGCTATTAAGAGGCGCCTGGTTGGTTCAGTGTCTGGTACTTGATTGCAGCTCACGTCAAGATCTCACGGATCATGAGTTTGTGCCCCACATGGGGCGTGCTGCTGTCAGTGTGGGCTTGGACCCTCTGTCCCCCTCTCTCTGCCCCTCTCCTGCCTGTGCACTCACTCTCTCTCTCAAAAATAAACATTAAAAAGTAAAAGAAAAAAGCTATTCAAATCCCCTCTCTTTCCAAATACTGCATGAGATTAGCTTTTCTTCATAAACTTCAATCAAAACAATATTGCAAGACTTAATGCAGACACAGATCTGAGAATAAAATAGTCTTTTTTAAGCCAGATATCAAAGAGGTTTGCAAAAACTGTGAAAGAATGCCATTCTTATCAAATCTTGTTTTTATTCCAGAAAAGTTACTTATCATAAAAATGCTATTTATCTGAACATATGGTGAGTTTATAGTATTTTTACATGAACTAGTATCTTTAAAATGGCAATTTTCTTAACGTTTATTTATTTTTGAAACAGAGAGAGACAGAGCATGAGCTGGAGAGGGGCAGAGAGAGAGGGAGACACAGAATCCGAAACAGGCTCCAGGCTCTAAGCTGTCAGCACAGAGCCCGATGCGGGGCTCGAACCCATGGACTGCAAGATCATGACCTGAGCCGAAGTCGGATACTTAACCAACTGAGCCACCCAGGTGCCCCCAAAATGGCAATTTTAATATCTAATATGGTAACTATCAACATACATAAGCCACATAAGCAAAAGCTCTTTGGAGTCCTAAGTTACCTTTAAGAGTATAAAGGAGTCTGGAGATCAAAAGGTTTGATGACCACTCACCTAGGGAATTAAGTCATCTTTAGGTTGACTAGCGTTAGTGACCTAGAGAGGCCAGCCACATGCAGGTCCGTGCACACGCTGCTTCTAGAGAATCTGCCCTGGCTGAGGTAAGGCCCTACTGAACAAGGGATGTACCAATCAGATCCCTCTCCAGGAAGGTGGAATTGGGAATGTCAGCCACAGGGAATGGAGCTGAAAAGTGGCCAGAGTAGGAGTCCAGGTGAGCCAAAGCACGTGCCGGAGAAGTTAGAGGGAGCAGGGAAGGCCAGTCCAGACAAAGACAAGAGTAGACGTGCAGACGCACGTGCAGCCAGGAGGCCCTGCAGGCCCTGGAGACACAGCGGCAACTGCCTTGGCTCCTGACTCTTTGCTCCTGGGTCAGTCCCCGGGAGAAGGTGCTGTACATCTTTCCTCTGCCCTTGGATACCCGGTAAACGACCTACATGGTCTTACAGCAAGGCCTCCTTTACTTAATATAGACAGAGTAGGTTTTCATTGCTTAGAATCGCCACAGCTCAAGTTAAGTCCCAAAATAACTATACAGACTTTGGGAAAAAACCCAAATGTCATGTCCATCCATCAAGTGATGAACGGATGAAGAAACTCAGGTATATCCATACCAGGGAACACTAACCCGCCAAGAAAAGAATGAACTACTGATACACGCTTTAACTTGGCCAAACCCTAAACACATCACGCTAAGTAGACGAAGCCAATCATAAAAGTCCACACTTTGTGTGATTCCTCTCACGCTGAAGTCCAGAGCAGACCAATCTACGTGACAGAAAGTAGATCAGCGGCTGCTCAGGGATGGTAGTATGGGGACAGAGGGAGAGCAAGTGATGGGCAAAGGGTATGGGACTTCTTTTGTTTTTACTGTGGTAGGATATATGTAAAATTTACCATTTTAGCCATTTTTCAGTGCATAACTGTGTGGCATTATATACATTCACACTGTTGTACACCTCTCACCACCACCCATCTCCAGAACTTTTTCATCTTCCCCAATTACAAGTCTACATCCATTAAACACCAGCTCCCCACTTCCCCTCCCCACGGTCCCTGGCAATCCCACTTCCAGTTCCGTCTCCAGGACTTCCACCGCTCTAGAAACGCCTAAGTGGAATCAAACAACAACCGTCCTGTGACTGGATAATTTCACTTAGCACAAGGTCTCCAAGGTGGTGGCATATATCAAAATTAACTACATTTTGGGGCGCCTGGGTGGCTTAGTTGGTTAAGCGTCCGACTTTCGCTCAGGTCATGATCTCGCGGTTCGTGGGTTCGAGCCCCGCGTCAGGCTCTGTGCTGACTGCCAGCTCAGAGCCTGGAGCCTGTTTCAGAGTCTGTGACTCCCTCTCTCTCTGACCCTCCCCTGCTCATGCTGTCTCTCTCTCTCCTAGAAATAAATAAAACATTAAAAAAAAAAATTAACTACATTTTTAAGGCTGAATAATATGTCACTGTATTGGAGTTTCTTTTTGACATGATAAAAATGTTCTAAAATTGACTGTAGTGATGTTTGCACAGATCTCTGAATATACTAAAAACCACTGAATCGTCTACTTTAAATGGATGAATTGCATTTGTACACGAATTTTTATCTTAATAAAGCTGTACTGAAAAAATGACCAAGCCAAAAACAAACAAAACTATACAAAGCAACCACAGAATTTAAAAATGATTGTGCAGGGGGGGCACGTGGGTGACTCTGTCGGTTAAGTATCTGACTCTTGATTTTGGCTCAGGTCGTGATCCCACGGTTCATGGGATCGAGCCCCACGTCCAGCTCTGCACTGGCGGTGCAGAGCCTGCTTGGGATTCTCTCTCTCCCTCTCTCTCTCTCTGCCGCCCCCTCCTCGCCCCCCCGTTCACTTGCTCTCTCAAAATAAATAAATTGTTTTTAAAAATGATTGTGCAGGGGCACTGGGCTGGCCCAGTCAGAAGACCATGCGACTCCTGATCCCTGGGTCATGAGTTTGAGCCCTATGCTGGATAGAGAGATTTAAAAAAAACTTTAAAAATATTTTTTAATAAAAGAAAAATGATTGTATAGCAGTCTAAGTTAACATGCCACATATATCTAATTCTAATAACCACATGTGCCCACATCTTAAGAATTCTAAAGTCGAGGCACCTGGGTGGCTCAGTCAATTAAGCATCTAACTCTTGATTTCAGCTCAGATCATGATCCTACGGTTCGTGAATTTAAGACCCGCTTTCAGGGCAAAGTCAGCTTGGGATTCTCTGTCTCCCTCTCTCTCTGACCCTTTCCTGTTTGTACTCTCTCTCAAAAATAATAAACATTAAAAATAAAAATCTCTTGGGGCGCCTTGGTGGCTTAGTCGGTTAAGCGTCCGACTTTCGCTTAGGTCTTGAACGGTTTGTGGGTTCAAGCCCCGCATCGGGCTCTGTGCTGACTGCCGACTCAGAGCCTGGAGCCTGTTTCAGTCTGTGACTCCCTCTCTCTCTGACCCTCCCCTGCTCACGCTGTCTCTCTCTCTCTCCTAGAAATAAATAAAAAACAAAAAATAAATAAATAAATAAATAAATAAATAAAATAAAAATCTCTAAAGTCAATATGCATCCTACAGTCGATGCATTATATGGTCTAATTAGCAGCACTTTTTCTTTAACCTTATACACGAAGACATCTTTTTAATGATATATAGTATTAGAGAGTTACTATATCCAATAAGTCTTTGGTTTCTGCCTAAATTTTCTCCTGGAGATCTCACATTACAGAAATCACTGTCTGTGTATTTTCCCTTTAATTTGTTTGTCAATTCCTAGGATAAAGAAAAAAAATTAAGGACACTAATATTATAGTGATTTACAATCTGAGGTCCTTTAAAAACCAGGTTAACATTTACAGTACTTTCAAAAAGCCTAAAAGAAATACATATATAAACTAAGGACAGAGGACATCCTAAGCACAGCCCCAAAAGCATAACAAGAAGACTGGTATCTTGGCCTTATAAAATATATTTTCTTTTTCTGTACGGGAAAGACACCTTAAAACAGCAAACTACAAACTAGAAAAAATAAAATAGCAAAATTTTGATATGACTATATATATTTCTTACAAATCAGTAAGAAAAAATGATCACAATGGAACTATAAGACATGACAGAAATATGGGATTAACAAAGGAAAAAATTAATGAAGACAACTTCATCAATAATCACAGAAAAATAAAATCATTCTTTTCAAAGAAACGGGCAAAATATCACACACAATACCTACTATTTGGTAAAAGCCTGAAGAAAAAAGCACTCTTTGACACACTACTGATGTGTATGTAAAATGGGTACAAATTGCTCTCTAAAGAAAAAAACAAAGGAAATATACACAATAAGCCTTGAAAATACATATACCCTCAGTGCACCTGGGAGGCTCAGTCAGTTAAGTGTCTGGCTCTTGACTCTGGGTCAGGTCATGATTTCACAGTTCATGGACAATGCAGAACCTGCTTGAGATTTTCTTTCTCTCTTTCTCTCCCCCCTCGACCCCAACTTCCCCACTGGCTTGTGCGGTGTCTCTCTCTCAAAATAAATAAATAAACTTAAAAAAAAAGAAAGAAAGAAAATATGCATATCCTCTCCCACAGCAATTCCACTTCTAGGAATTCATTTGATTACTCACTACAGAGATACCCAAAGATGAATGCCTGTGAATGTTTCTCAAGGAATTGTCCTAAATACCTAATACATCAGCTTAGAAAACTATTCTTTAACAAATGTAGTTTATAGGAAGTTTTATTTAAAGTATGCCACAAGAAGACCACATATGTGAGAACATTTTATTTTATAAAAGCATGATTTGTGTAACATTTGTATCCATTTTTTGTGCCTGTCATACCTTTTTTCAAGACCAAAGGCAGAAATGTCACATACTCAACAAATACCTATTGAGCAGTTCAGTACTATGTACCAACACAGTTCTAAGCGCTGGCATAGAATGGTGACCAAGATATGTCATCTTATCGTGAAGTGACACAGAAATACACAAATAATTACAAGATAATAAAGTCCTATAAATAAAGCAGGATGGGAGAAGGGGGCCTGGGTGGCTCAGTCGGTTAAGCATCTGACTCTTGATTTTGGCTCGTCATCATCTCACAGTTCGTGTGAGTTCGAGCCCCCACGCTCAGCATGGAGCCTGCTTGGGATTCACTCCTCTCTCTGCTCCTCTGCTGCTCATGCGTACTCTCTCACACACAAAACAAATTAAAAAAAGAAAAACACAAAAAACAGGATGGGAGAGAAGGGATAAAGGGAGACATTTCTCATGGGGTGATCACAGAAAGCCAATCTCAGCTAGGATGACCCTATGCCCTGATTTCCTGAAACAGACCCAATTTACAGCTATTGTCCCAGTGCAGTTATTAATTATGCTCCATTTCCTTCTCAAAACTGTCCCAGTTTGGGAAACAAATTATAGTCTAAGATGACTTTTGAGCCAAAGCTTGAAAGATGAGAAGAAAGAGCAAGAGCAGCCCTTGGAGAGGAACCACACGAGTCCTAAGGCAGAGCAAGGAGGCCCAAGGAGAGTAAGGGGGGTGGGGGTGGGAGGCTGGAGAAGGGGCAGGGAGAAATCGGCATATGGTTGTGCTGGTACATGTTTTGAAAGTGAAATACCTCCCTCTGTATTCTGAATATTAATCCCTTTTCTACCTTTCTGTGATAAATATTTTCTTCCAGAATTCATAACTTGCTTCATATTTCTGAAGGCCTTCTCTACCCCAAATTAAAAAAATATTCTCCACATTCCCCTCTTATACTCAGGTTTTCTACACACACACACACACACACACACACACACTCAGCTTCTTAATCACCTAATTTTTTTTCTAAAAAATGCTAAATTAGGAGTCTAGCTATATTTTCTTTACCAACTGATAGTTAATTATCCCAACAAAAATGTTTTTTTCCCAAACTTTTTTAATTTTTTTAAATGTTTTATTTATTTCTAGGAGAGAGCGCGAGAGAGAGACAGCGTGAGCAGGGGAGGGTCAGAGAGAGAGGGAGTCACACACTCTGAAACAGGCTCCAGGCTCCGAGCTGGCTGTCAGCACAGAGCCCAACGCAGGGCTCGAACCCACGAACCGCGAGATCATGACCTAAGCGGAAGTCAGAACCTTAACCGACTAAGCCACCCAGGTGCCCCCCAACAAAAACGTTTCTGAACATGTCTGTCTTTCCACAATGATCTGAAATGGCATCCTTATTAGAAGCCAGCAATTTCAGGCCATACTCTAAAGAAACTCACATACTGTACTTACATGCAAAAGGATGTTTACTGCAGCAATGCAACCAGCCACATATTAAAACCACCTGGTCACAATAAACAAAACTAAAAGTCAACCAACAGAATAGGAGAAGATATTTGCAAATGAGATATCGAATAAAGGGTTAGTATCCAAAATCTATAAAGAATTTGGTTAGTTACCAAATTCAACACCCAAAAAACAAATAATCCAGGGAAGAAATGTGCAGAAGACATGAATAAAGACTTTCCAAAGACATCCATATGGCTAACAGACACATGAAAAGATGCTCAACATCGTTCATCATCAGAGAAATACAGATCAAAACCACACTGAGATACCACCTCACACCTGTCAGAGTGGCTAAAATTAACAACACAGGAAACAACAGACGTTGGTGAGGATGGGGAGAAAGGGAAACCCTTTTGCACTGCTGGTGGAAATGCAAACTGGTGCAGCCACTCTGGAAAACAGTGTGGAGGTTCCTCAAAAAATTAAAACTAGAATTACCCTATGACCCAGCAATGGCACTGCTAGGAATATATCCAAAGGATACAGGAGTACTGATTCTTAGGGACACATGTACCCCAATGTTCATAGCAGCACTATCAACAACAGCCAACGTATGCAAAGTGCCCAAATGTCCATCAGCTGATGAATGGATAAAGAAAAATAAATAACATATATGTACATATATGTAATAAACACACAATGCAATACTACTCAGCAATGAAAAAGAATGAAATCTTGCCATCTGCAACAACATGGATGGAACTTGAGGGTATTATGTCAAGTAAAGTAAGTCAGAGAAAGACAGATATC
>NW_027533258.1:3048189-3062108 GCF_008692635.1 Crocuta crocuta
AGAGAACTGAGGGGGGAAGGGGGAGGGCGGGGGAGGGGAAAATGGGTTATGGGCATTGAGAAGGGTACTTGTTAGAAGGAGCACTGTGTGTTGTATGTAAGTGATGAATCATGGATCTATTCCAGAAGGCAAGAGCACACCGTATACTCTGTATACTAGCTAACTAGACAATAAAATTATATTGGGGAAAAAAAACCACTTGGTCAACATTCTTCTCCTATACACCTGGACATGTTCCAGGTGGAAGGGGAAATGCCAACACATGGTGGTGGTGGTATTTGTTTTGTTTTGTTTTTGAAAATAGGTACTATATGTACGATTTTAGAGTATTTAAAAGCACCACAGAATACAAAGAGAAAAATCTTCTCACCCTGGTCCCCCAGCTCCTACCCAGCTGTCCTTCCAGAAGGCAACCAAAGTTACTAGTTTCTAAAGTATCCTTCAGAAATATTCTACATACACAGGGGTGCCTGGCTGGCTCAGTTGGTAGTGCTTGCAACTCTTGATCTCAGGGTCGTGCGTTCAAGCCCCATGTTGGGCATGGAGCCTACTTTAAAAAAAAAAAAAAAAGAACTGAAAAGAAATACCCTACATGCACACACAATTCCCCCATACATAAATGGTAGCACAATAGATATATACTGTTCTAAACCTTTATCTTTCTCAATATATCCTTCTCATGAGTTCATAAAGAGCCTCTTCATTCTTTCTATTGCTGTAGAGTATTTCACGATACGAGCATTCACAAATATTTTATAAATGTTCTCCAAGTAATTCTGACCTGCAACCCTACGACATGCTTACATGATCTGGGGCACTTGGCTGGCTGTTAGTGGGGCGTGCAACTCTTGATCTTGGGTTGTGAGTTTAAGCCCCACGTCGGGTGTGGTGGTTACTTAAAAATGAAATCTTTAAAAAAAAAAAAAAAGAAAGAAAGAAATGCTTACATGATCGGTCTCTGAGCTCTCCTTCCAACTCAGACATCTTAAGTAAATAAAGCTATAAATGGAATGGAGAGGCCAAAGGAAAGATCTTAGCTCAAGGTTATCCAAAGTTTTCCCAACACTGGTCCACATGATGAGACATCCATGTCGTATGGCGGTGTCTGTGTTTGTATTTTTGGCTTTTTTAACTTTCAGCAAGGAGGAGTCCCTGAGTTCAACACTTGTATTCAATGTCACTCAAATATGATTTGTCTGTTTCCCTTTTGTCAGTAATCTTTCACAATATCCTAGTTTTGATATGTGACTTTAGGGAAGTTTTACTTGACAATCTCAAAAATAAAATAAAGTCAGGTACTATCAGCCCCACACATGTGGCAACAAAATATCAGAGAAATGAGAGATCAGCCCTCATAGGCACGCAAATTTATGGGTCAAAGCAGGCCCTACCCTCGGTCACAAGAGTGGCAACATGGAGACCCCTCGGACTTCCTTCCTCAAAACTTACTCATGAGACACACAGCAATAGTTTAGAACTTTTTGGGTTTTTTTTTTAATTTTCTTAATGTTTCTTTTTTGAGAGAGAGACAGAGGACAAACTGGGGGGAAGCAGAGAGACAGAGAGAGAGAGACGCACACACACACACAGAATCCAAAGCAGGCTCCAGGCTCTGAGTCGTTAGCACAGAGCCAGACATGGGGCTTGAACTTAAAAACCGCAAGATCATGACCTGAACCGAAGTCAGATGCTTAACCAACTGAGCCACCCCGGTGCCCCTAGAACTTTCTGTGTTTTGTTTTGTTTTGTTTTTAACATTTTGGGAGACAGAGTGTGAGCAGAGGAGGGGCAGAGAGAGGAGACACAGAATCCAAAGCAGGCTCCAGGCTCNGGGAAAGACCTCAGGTGGCAGTTTCAAATTTTATGTTCAGTCCTTAACACCAAAACTCATTAACTTGGGGTCAGGTACATTCTTGACACTTGACCGGCAAAACAGCAAGTCCTATTCTTCTTCCTTCTACACACCGTAAAAATTCTGTGAAGTGTTTAAGAAACAAGTCAAGGTTTTATGTGCAACCCCCTCATATCATAAACATACATAACCATATTTTAGGATGAGAATATACTAAAACTAGATACTATTGTTATAAGTGAGAAGAGCACATTTCATCTGAATTTTATGAATAAACCCCAAACTAGCCTCCTGTATTTTGTAAACAGGCAAGAAAATGTAGTAAAATGAAAGTGGTCTATTTAAATTGCTTTTTGAATCTTCCCAGATTAAAAAAGACACACATCAATTTACCCAACAGGAAACTTCTGTTGCAACAACAAAATTTCAAATACAAGCCTCAAGAAAAGAAAAGAAAAGTCCAATCCTCTCACTAGGAACTCCTGGCTTTTGGCCTACAATCTTTGCATAACCAAAATGTACTTGGATAAGTTTTCAAGGTGGCCTAAGCTATCTTGGAAAAAATAGCTAAAAATATACTTCACTGTGGCAGGACTGCGAATACCTCTTCAGATAAGCAGGAATGAATCCACTGAGGGTCACAACAGAGGGGAAGCCCACATTTCACCAAAGGAGAAGAAGAAATACACTGTTCAATCTTCTTTTAAATGATCAAAGAATAAAACCTTTTGATACAGAAGTATGGGACAGGAGCATGGCTTCTGTGACACTGCACATAACAAAATATTAGTTATTAAACTGAGACAAATCAGGTCACACTAATTCTCATAAAGCAGCCCAGCTCTAGTCCAAATCCAAAAGTATTTTAGGCAAGGAGAGGCTAAGGACCATCTCCCTGGATTATCCCAGCCACCTAAGACTCTGAGACTGGCCATGACTTCAAGAATGCAGACCTCCTAAGCCCATCTAAGAGCCAGTCTCCAGTAGACACTAGGAGTCATCTACGTGGGGTTTGTAATTTGTAGGAGATCAGAGACGTGTTGAACTGGACTAAAATTTCTCCTGTAAAATAAACTAAAGCATTCTTCCGTTTAAAACAATAGAGGTGCCTGGGTGGCTCAGACGGTTAAGGTCTTCGGCTCAGGTCACGATCTCACAGTTCCTGAGGTCAAGTCCCGCCTGGGGCTCTGTGCTGACAGCTCGGAGCCTGGAGCCTGCTTCCGATTCTGTCTCCCTCTCTCTGCCCCTCCTCCAACTCGCACTCGGTCTCTCTCGGTCTCTCAAACATAAACAAACATTAAAAAAATAAAATTAAACAACAACAACAAAAACAAAGGAGCTACTCTGGGGGGATGCCATTAACAGGGTATTTATTTTACTTGTAGCCTCTTCTGACATGTCACTTAGAAGGCAGATGAATGGGAGGTAAAGAAAAAGGGTCTTTCAGGTTAAACTATCCCACCCGCATTCAAGTACAATACAGAAAGAAACACATTAATAAGGGCATAACTGTTTCGTTAATCTAAGAATACAGGCATTCAATAAGTAATTCCTGAACTTAGAAAACCCAAAATGCTGCTTTCGCCCTAAAGTGAGAAGAAAGGAGAAGTTTCCCAAGACAGCAGTAGTCGAAACAACGCCAGTGAGCACTCTGCGGTACAGCTGCACTCTATTGAACTAATTCTCTGAATTGAGCAATATTCATTCCTTCAACTATAAGAATGAATGATTTCAAAGCCAAAATGGACAACTTTTTGCCAATTCTCTCTTCCAGTAACACACAAAAGAACAGTAATCCAAGATTAGAAAAGTGATAAGCTTACATGCTTGATCAAAACTAGTAGATATGATGATACATACCTAATGAGAATAGTTTTTAAAGTTACCATTTATTGAGCCTTTGTTACATCCTGGGCAGCATTCTAAGAGCTTGGCCAACAAGCAGCTCACCTAAAACACTAGCTCCATTATTATCCCTCATTAAGGCTTTCAAGAGCCTAAGTAACTCCTCCAACGTAACTTTTTTTAACTCACAGACAGATCTTTTAAAGATCACGCTGTGCTGCCTCCCCTTTGACCCACTAACAGAGGCTGCTAAAGGTTATGAAGCAAAGTAAAACACAGCTATGAACAGACTCTATTTCTGGGGCATATACCAAAATAAAGTAGAAAAAAAGCAAATGACTTAAAATTTATTGAATGCTAGGGGAACCTAGTCTGTTGAGTGTCTGACTCTTGGTTTTGTCTCAGGTCATGATCTCACTGTTCGCGAGTTCAGGCCCCTCAGGCTCTTCACCCTGTTCCTCTCTCAAAAGTAAACATTAAAATAAGTGTTGTGGGGCACCTGGGTGGCTCAGTCGGTTAAGCATCCAACTTTGGCTCAGGTCATGATCTATCTCGCAGTCCATGGGTTCGAGTCCCGCATCGGGCTCTGTGCTGACAGCTAGCTCAGAGACTGGAGCCTGTTTCAGTCTCCCTCTCTCTCTGCCCCTCCCCAGCTTGTACTCTGTCTCTCTCTGTCTCAAAAATAAATAAATGTTAAACATAAGTAAAATAAAGTAAAATAAAATAAAGTGTTGAATGCTATACAAAAATAACACCCAGTCCAACAGCAAGACAGCAAGTCCCATTCCTCCTTCCGCACACGGCCCCCCCAAGCCTCCCAGCCTTCTCCATCCCCACTAGCCTCCCCTCCCCCATGCCATGCTATAAGAAACTCCTAGCTAGGCTTCCCACTTCAATACTTTTCTCTACTCAAAAGGCCCTATGATCTTTTAAACCATAAATCAGAACACATCACTCTTCTGCTTACGCCCCCCAGGGGCTACCATGCACTTCAAATAAAACCCCAACTGCTCACTGTGGCCCACAAGGCCCCACCTGATCTGGCCTGCTTCCTCTCCCGAAGGCTCAGGAGGCCCCAGCAACTTGAGCTTCCATCCAGTCCCTTCATCCCAAGCCAAGACCTTCCTTGCCTCAGGCCTTTGTCCTTCTTTACTCTCTGCCTGGAATGCTCTTCCTGGCTCATTCATATGGCTGGCTCTTCATCAAACTTACGGTTTCAGTTCAAATGTCATGTCTCAGAAAGGCCAGTCCCAACCACCCTACAAAGTGGCTTCCCATCAGTTACTCTCAACGACGTAAGCCTTTGTGCTCCTTTATAGAGTAATCACAATTTGAAATGGATCTATTTTACTTCATTATATTTGGTCCCCTTCCACTAGAATATAAATTCTCTGAGTCCCTACCATATTTTCCCCTACCATATTTTTTTTTAATTTTTTTTAATGTTTTATTTATTTCTGAGAGAGAGAGAGACAGCGTGAGCAGGGGAGGGTCAGAGAGAGAGGGAGACACAGAATCCGAAGCAGGCTCCAGGCTCTGAGCTGTCAGCACAAAGCCCGATGTGGGGCTCGAACCCACAAACTGTGAGATCATGATCTGAGCTGAAGTCGGACACCCAACCGACTGAGCCACCCAGATGCCCCCCCACCATATTTTTTAACAAAAGAAATTAAAAAATGGATAGAACTTATTTGAAAAGTTTGAAGACCTACTGAAGAAAATAAGAAACTCCATTTTAACGAAAGGAGAGGAAGCACAGGAAGTCAATCTTCCAAAATTAACCTACAAATTCAATATTCCTAATCAATATTCAGTATTCCCCCAAAAATCTCAGCAAGATGTCTTTTTGAACTTCACGGAATAATCTAAAGTTCATCTGGAAGACACATGGACCAGAATGGTCAAAGTCTGAAAAAAACAGAGCCATGAATAGGTGACTAACCCTATCAGTACTAAAATCACAAAACAATAGTAATTTAAAGGATATGGTATACACAACAAGAGATCAAGAACATAATAAATTAGAAACAGTTCCAAACATGTTTAGCCAATGACAGAAGCTGCAAATCTAATCAGTGGGACAAAGGATGAATTATTCACTAAACGGTGCTGACACAAATGGCTGTCTACTTGGGGGAGAAAACATGCATACATGTGCCCCCTAAAATCTATATCTCTACCTCACTTCCTATACTGGAAATAAATTCCAGATGGATCAAAAAATTAGAAGTTAATAGGAAATTTTTTTTAAACCATGAAAATATTAAATTAAAATCTGGGGACTTCTTAGTCTTAAAAATACAAAAAAGGTATATAGTTAAAAGTCTTCTCAATCATGTGCCTCAATCATTCGGTTCTTAAGACAGCCAATGTTACCAGTTTCTTCGGTTTCATTTGAGAAATATCCTATAACATACCAGCAAATATGTATACATTTTTTCTTTTTTTTTTTTAAGTTTATTTATTTTAAGTAATCTCTACACCCGATATGGGGATCAAACTCACAGTCCTGACATCAAGAGTTGTATGCTTTTCTGACTGAGCCAGCCAGGAGCCCCTATTTTTACTCTTTAAAACAAGCAGTAGCACGCTATACAATAGTATTCCTCACTTTACTTTTTTAGCTTAATAGATGGGTGAATAGTCTAAATTTTAGAGTAAGATCTTTCTAAGTAGAGCATGAAACCCAGAAGCCATATATAGACTAATAATGAAGACAGCTAACATTTATTATTTACTATGTGCCAGCAAACGTTATTTATATTATCTACATTCTAAAAATAAGGAAACTAAGGCTTAGAGAGGTTAGGTAATATGCCCAAGGTCACACAGCGAGCACAGAGCAGGGTTGGCTATACTGGACTACATAATAACACGAAAGAATAGTTGGGGGTGGGGGACGGTACAGCACACTTATGTTTACAGAAAGTGAATACTTTATAAAGGGCTCTACAAATCAATCTGAGAAAGACCAATAACTCCATCAAAAAATAACCAAAAGCAGGCAATTTAGAAAAGAAATACAATTTCCCGCATTAAATAATGTCCAACCTCAGCAGCAATCCATAAAGAGCCTATTAGAATCACTCCACACACACAACCCCAACTTCTTAAATGATCAAAACGTTTTAATTGGTAACATCCAGCACTGGCCAGGGCTTGGGACATACTCAAACACTTGTGTCGGTATCTGCCCAAATCTACACTATTCATTTCACAGCAATTTCACTTTTGGAATCTATCCTACAAAACTGCTTGCACAAGTGTACAAAATGAATATACAAAATTCACTTCAGCTTTGTTTTTCTGGGGGGTGGAAAACACGACAAGCTACAAGTCGATTAAACAAATCATGGTATTTTCCTAAGTGAAATACTATGTAGCCATAAATAATAGAAATACCTCTATATATACCAACTTGCAAGGGTAGTATGTAAAAGAACAGTATGTTACGATCCCATAATACAGGAAATCACACCACCAAAAAAAAAAAAAAAATCGAAAGAATATGCAACACTTAGAAGATTACATCTAGGAAGTGGTACTTTCAATTTCTCTATATACTTCTACTTTATACTTCTGTAAAATAACATTATTACTTATAATAGATGAAAGACAAATATTCTAAAATAACACATCCTCCTGCACTCACTAAAATGGTTTTATGAGAATATCCAGCAACTTCTTCCATCCTTTCCCTCCTGCTCTGTTCAATTGCGTCCTCCCCTCCCTCCCCCCACACCCCCCCAACACATACACACCCACACACAGAGTTAATGGACTATATACTCCCTACATCTGGTATATTACACTGTGTATATTTTAGGCTGTAACTCCTAGAAAGCACAAGTTTTGGTTTCATTCCAAACACATAAAAGTTATTGTAATTCAAAACTGAATTAAAAGAACTTAATCAAAAGTAATACGAAGCTAAACATCTTTGAACAGGCCTTCAAAGACATGATAATTACAATTTAAAACAAACATTTCAAATTATACAATCTATACAAATCTATATGCTATTGCCAAGGGAAATGAACTCAAACAGATTGCTCTGATTCTGAACTGTGACAACTAAAATGTCAAGAAAGGAGTCTGTCAGTTAAACACAAGTATGGGGGTAGAGGCGAACTAAATCAGAAAGATGACCCTCAAAACCAAACTAAGAGTGAAATTTTCCTAGAAAAATGTAACCTCAACTTACTCTGGTTTGATATCAGTTTATTCAAATATAACCAAACACAAACAGAAAACCCAGCTCAAGTTTTATTCTTCAAGTAGACACTGGGTGGGGGGATCAAAATAGTTTGGTCATCTTGACTTTCCTCCTCCTTTGCTTGACTAGTCCACCTAAAGATTTAATTTTTGATATAAAGCTAATCAGTACTATTCTTTCAAAGGGAATGGTCAAAGGTATTCTATAATAATCCTAAAAACAAACTAATCCATATTCCTAATTCACAATTTTTTTCCTACCACAGAAAACTATTCCAAAATTCCCTGCATATATAAATTAACATATTCTTGCTCTAACACTATGTGGAATTACAAAGAGATGAACCAATCCCATCTTTACTTCCTCCCCAAAATCCCACTAAACAGACAAAAATATATTTTTTTTAAAAATGCTTTGATAATTCATGGGTTATAGACATTTTCTCTCACTGACACTGGTAAACTTCTTCCTGTTTTTAAATTTAGATAAACTATTCATCAAGTTCCCACATGGGTATCAATCAGCTTCTTCAACAACCATACCAAGTAACTCTAGCAGCTAGGTTTTTTACGCCTTCGACAGATTTCAATTACACACTTCCTGGGTGCAGTGTTTTTCCGGGAGTAGGGGCAGCCATGAGACACGGACATGATCCCAATGAGCGTACGGTATAGCAGGGATTAAGTGGACACATACATAAATAACTATGATATTATAACAGAGGCATAAGCAAAGCATTAAGAACTTCCAGAATGAAAAATACACATCTTTGAAGAAGAGGGAGTAGGAGGGAGACTTCCTGGCTGAAGTAATATGTGATTAAACGCTCAAAAAATAGGCAGAATTTAGATGTGGTAGATTTAAGAGTAAGGCACACTGGCAAAATAGGCATATTATCTAACAGCCCAAATGGAATAAATATGACGTGCTTCAGTATTCATGTGAGGAGATCAGTGGAAAAAGAATATGCTTCTTCCTCTAAGATAAGTTTTATGGGGGCGTCTGGGTGGCTCAGTCAGTTAAGCGTCCGACTTCGGCTCAGGTCACGATCTCACGGCTCGTGGGTTCGGCCCCCACGTAGGGCTCTGTGCTGACAGCCAGCTCAGAGCCTGTTTCAGATTCTGTGTCTCCCTCTCTCTCTGACCCTCCTCTGCTCATGCTCTCTATTTTTTATAAAACAGTAAAAAAAAATTAATAAAAAAATAAACTAACTTTTATGGCATAAGTACCTACAGAAAACTAATAGCACGTGTGCACCTTTCAACAGGGCATTAAGAACACAGTTCAGGGGCGCCTGGGTGGCTCAGTCAGCTGACCGTCCAACTCTTGCTTTCAACTCAGATCATGATCCCAGGGTTGTGGAATCAAGCCCCATGTTGAGCTCTGTGCTGAGCATCAAGCCTGCTTGGGATTCTCCCCCTCTCATCCCACCCTGCTCATACTCTCTCTCTGTAAAAGTAAAATAAATCTTTTTTTAAAAATACAGTTCATGCTCATGCTATTTATCTAAGCTTTTATTTAACTGTCCCGTATATTTTTAAGAAAACTTTTTTAATGCTTATTCATTTTTGAGAGCGAGAAAGAGCTCAAGCGTGGAAGGATCAGGGAGAGAGGAAACATAGAATCCAAAGCAGGCTCCAGGCTCAAAACTGTCAGCATCTAGGTCTTGAACTCACGAACCGCAAGATCATGACCTGAGCTGAAGTCAGATGCTTAACCAATGAGCCACCCAGGCACCCTTACACGTTAAAAAGAAAAAATCCAAAAGTTTGAAAGTGAAGCAAGCAATAGCTAATTTATAAAATAATTTAAACTGTTTGGGGTCTCAGAAGTACCTAACTATTGACATAATAAAATTACCACTACATAATAAAATTTATAATACTTAAATTCCATGAAATCTCACTAGGTCTAGAAAACCTCAAGGACATTTTTGTTTAAGACGATATTCAATCATAGCAAATTAAAAATTAAGCAAACTAAATATTTCTCGGTGATCTTATTACTAATGTAGACAACTAATTTTTTTTCAACCTATATTTTCACTGAAGAAATTTAAAGATAAGAAATAGCTTAAATTGAAGACGTAACCTGAAGACGTAACCTGATTTTTGTTTTAACTAACTGTCAATCATCACACTGAATCATCCCATGGACAAGACAGTGTAAAGGAATGAGCCCTACACACTGGATGTCAGGAGACTGGATTCTACCACTGCTCAACTACAGTAATTTAGGCAAATCACTTCACTTCTGTGGCCCTCAGTTTATTCACAAGTAAAAGAGGTAAAACTAGATAATCTATGACTCTATCTCCTATAATTCTATAAATTGTTAGATTTTATTTTAACCAATTTAAGATTTTTTTGAGATCACTTTTTTAAAAATTATTTTTAATGTTTAATTATTTTTTTAATGTTTTATTTATTTCTGAGAGAGAGACAGAAAGAGAGTGTCAGTAGAGAAGGGAGACACAGAATCTGAAGCAGGCTCCAGGCTCTGAGCTAGCTGTCAGCACAGAGCCCGACGCGGGGCTCGAACCCATGAACCGTGAGATCATGACCTGAGCTAAAGTTGGATGCTTAACCAACGGAGCCACCCAGGCGCCCCAATGTTTGTTTATTTTTGAGAGAGCACGACAGAACGTGAACAGGGGAGGGGCAGAGAGAAAGAGAGAGAGAGAGAGAGAGGAACACAGAATTTGAAACAGACTCCAGGCTCTGAGCTATCAGCACAGAGCCCAAGGTGGGGCTCAAACTCACAAACTGTGAGATCATGACCTGAACTGAAGTCAGACACTTAACCAACTGAGCCACCAGGGGCCCCGAGATCCCTTTTAAGTAAAAGTAACATTAACAGTAGCACACATGGAGGAATGAAACTGAAGAATTCCGTAGAACACTCACATGGCTTTGTATGATCTCACTTTCAAATGCAAAGAGAAGAAACAAACAAAAGTATGTTGTAGCTGAAGGCTACCCACGTAATATTTTGACCACACAAGCTTCTGGGGTAGAAAAAAACGGTAGAAGAACAGTAAAAATGTTCAAGGAAAACCACCACCACAAGAATACCAAATAAAAAACAGATGCCCTACATACAGTTATTGCTACATGACAGAGCTTTTCATAGCTTTTCAATACTCCCAAGGTTCTGACAGAAAAAGAAATACACAAAATGTTTTCTTGACTATCAGCCTAAATGTCCTTCTTGCATCCTCAAACCTGAAAAGGTCAAATCAGGCAACCTAGAGACTGAGTTATTTGTGCACATAATTGATCTGCTCAACTTTATACCTTTACAGCATTTAGTAATGTACCCTGACCATAAAAGGCACTTCACACCAGTTGAACAGGTGAATGAATTATATATGGATCTCTAACCAACAAATCCAAACAGAATAAATTCCACTCAAGCTTTACTAGTTCTTTGTAAGTATTCTAGTAAAATGCAACATCTGTGTCAGAAGAGACAGAGTAACTAAATAACATTAGACCTCTATCATCCCCAGACATCAACAGGAAGCTGAAATTGCAATAGAGACAGGTCACAAAATACAATCAAAACTGACTAACACACCGCGTGCGCGCGCACACACACACACACACACACACACACACACAAATAGCCTAACATTTACCTACATCAATCCCTGGCCTATTCAAAAGCCTTTGCTTCTTCAGCAGCAATGACAAGAAAACCTGACCATGTCCCAAATTAAAAAAAAAAAAAGCTTAAAAGAACTTGACTACATTTGTCTAGCTTTGGAACCAACTTTTACTCAATTAAATTCAAAGAAACAGAAGTTGGGGCGCCTGGGTGGCTTAGTCGGTTAAGCGTCCGACTTTCACTTAGGTCATGATCTCGCGGTTCGTGGGTTCGAGCCCCGCGTCGGGCTCTGTGCTGACTGCCAGCTCAGAGCCTGGAGCCTGCTTCGGAGTCTGTGTCTCCCTCTCTCTCTGACCCTCCCCTGCTCACGCTGTCTCTCTCTCTCTCTCCTAGAAATAAATAAAAAAAACATTAAAAAATTTTAAAAAAAAGAAACAAAACTTCAAGTACTTTGTTTTAAAAAATTATGTGGGTCCACCAAATACTTAAGTTTTACTCTGATTTCATCCCAACAAGGTATTCATTTAAAGATATGTCTTCCTCAGAGGCCATGAAGGGAATCACAGCTATACAGATATGCCTTAGGAGATAACAGGCCTATTCAGGTAAGTTGTAATGTGAACATGTTTTTCTAATTACAATACAATGTTTACCCGTTCGACAAACATTTGCAGTGTCAATATCCTACACAGAAAATTATTGTCGTACATGGTGCCTTGAATGTAAAGATAAAATCTGAGAAGGGCCTATCCTAACCTCAAGAGGAGATAAAACTGGTACATAAATACCTAAATACAAAGTAGGAAGTGTGAATGCCATGAGAGATTTGCGGATAAGGATTTCGGGAGTGCAAAGGAAGTTGTCACTACCTCACAGAAACATAACCCTTTCAACCTGTTTAAAGCAATTTCATAACTATTAACTTTCTCAGGCTCACAGCAGCCAATCCTAGGCCAGTGGATGTTCCCCTGCCATCGCAGAAGAGGAAACTGAAGCACAGAAAGGTCAATCAAGTTCCAAAATGTCACACAGTTAGTAAGAGTCAGAATCAGGACTCTCTATATTGTATTTTCTCTGGAGGAGTAGTTCAACATATGGTAAGCCTTTTGTAAAAGGAAAGAGTATTTTGGTATTGCAAGTAATCCCATCCTTATGTATGTACGTAAGTATGTGCATATTATTTATATATACGTGTGTTAACCTTGATTTACATTGACAGGTGTGCTTAAAGCAAGGCAACTGTGTACTATAAATATTAAAATGAATAAATAAGCTTCCACCGGGATTTAACAGAATGAGCAAACACAAACAGTATTTCTTTCTCCAACAACTTGGGTCTATTCCTTCAGTAATTTTTACCCATTTTTAAATAAGATCCTAAAATTGTTCTATCTGCTCCTGAGCCAGGGCCACTTGGTTTAACCAATAAATATCTTTATGAAAGGTGCGTTAAGACAAATTTTTTTAACTATTAAAAATCAAATAATGCCATCAGCTCTCCAGCTGCCAAAGGGACAATCACATTCGGCCTATCAGCAGTAGCTATTGATCAAGATACGTTAAAGGAATGAATGAGTATTTATTGGCGTTTTAAAATCCCGGGCCTGTTGCTCTTGGCTCGGTGTTGGGCCGCCCATCATCGCCTCACCAGGATGCACACAAGGAATGTAAATTTCAATACAATTACGATACAATTAGGGAAGCCAATCTGATGCAGTTGAATACACTAATCCCAAAGATTAGAATTACCTACACCACAGCTGTCCAAGGTGAACTCTGTTGAAAGTGGCACTGTGGCATGCGATATCACGAAAAGAACTGACCCTTCCTGAGCACTTTTCATAAATATCACTCATTCCCATCCACACCTTTAATGCACGACCATGCCTAATCCAGTTAAATCGAATTCGGTCTCCTCCCCATTAAGACCGGTTTCTCAAATTACAGTTTCTCAAATCCCTCTTCCTCTAAAAAAAAAAAAAAAAAAAAAAAAAAGCAAATAGAATTCACCGACTTCACACAGTAAGACACCAATAATAAAAGGCAGAAGATACAGGGTTCCGATCTTTGCCGTCTCCACCACGACCCACCCTTCGCCATTACACCCCGAAGTGGTCTGGTTAGAAGGTGAACTAGTTTGCTCTTCACGCACTTGTCCATCGCTGTCACCCTCCCTAAGCCCTTCCACACTCCCAAGACGGCCACCAACTCCGCCTCGGAGGGAGCCCAGGCCCGCCACCTGTGCCGGCCACACCTGGAGTCCCCCGGCCCTCCGGGTCTCCCCAGTCGGCCCGCAGGACTCCGCACGCCCCCTCCCCACAGGACACCCGGCCGGCCGCAGCCCATTCTTCCTCCAAACTCCATAAGCTTCTTCCCCTCCCCCAGCCCCTGCTCCGC
>NW_027533258.1:3062120-3089117 GCF_008692635.1 Crocuta crocuta
GCTCCGGGCCCTGCCCTGGGGCGTGGGAAAGGGAAGGACCCAGGGCCATGCCTCGGGCCCTGCACCCCTCCGCGGCCCGACGGGACGGCGGCCGCCTGCTCGGGCGCCGGGCTGCAGGGAGGGAAGTCAGGTCCCCAGTGCTGGGACCAGAGGGGTGCACGTAGACCTCCCCAAGACACTTTCTGGGGCTGCGGCGGTAATTCGCCGTGGGACTTCCCTGATATGTCAGGCGATGCTGACCTGTCCATGACTGTCGTTCCTTAATCTAAAGCCACACTCGTCGGAAGAGGCTGTGGCCCTCGCGACTGCGAAGTGCGCTCTCTTAGCCTTGCTCTTCTACAGAAATGACTGGACGGTTCCTCGTAACCGCGTGCTTCTCCTTCAGAGGAGCCACCACTCCACATCCCAAAATTAAGAAGGAAAAGCAAAGTCAGTTCATCCGGATAAGGAGCTAACCATAGAATTACGAGAAAGTCACGGGTTTTATGATCTGAGTTACAAAATGGTGCGTTCAAGAGAGGAGGAAACTCAAGACGGGGAGGGCGGGTATTTTCAAACGCTTCTTTTTAAACCCATGGCACTGTAAGGACAAAGGTAGAAAACTGGGCAAGGGGTTGGTCTCTGAAATCGAGAAGGCAAAAGGCGTCGTAGATGCTGCATAAAGTAGAGGAAACTGGATAAAGAAGGGTTGGGAGGCGTCCATGCAAAACCACAGCAGGAACCCAACGTCTAAAACCTCTGCTCGGCCTGACCGACTTAGACTCGGAACGCAAATTCCGCGAGCGCAGTTTTCCCGCCGGAGTCTGGGTCTGAGGCAACCTTCCTCCTGCGCAGGCGCAGTGCCACCTACAGAGCATGGAAGCGGTGGCCTTTCTGTGTTTGGCCGCGGCGGCGCTAGGATGGGGCTTCCTCTGGGTTTGGGACTCTTGGGAACGCGTGAAGGGTCAGGAGCCGGCTGGCGTGCCGAGAGATGGAAGCAGGACCCTCCTGGTGATCGCGCACCCCGACGATGAAGCCATGTTCTTTGCTCCCACTGTGCTAGGCTTGGCCCGCCTGCGGCACCGGCTGTTCTTGCTCTGCTTCTCTGCAGGTAGGAGGCTGTAGGCGGGGCGCTGGGAGCCGGGGCTAGGAAGGGTGTTTAGGTGCCCTCCGGCTTCTTCCCGAAGGGTTCTCTGCTGTAGGCAGCTAAGTGAGTACACAGAAGGTCCCTACTGTGGACACTTCGCGGAGAGTCGGTGGCCCCAGCCTGTGGACTGTCGCGGCCAGGTTCTCAGGTGGGTTGGGGGACGTCCCCAGCTTACGTACTTCACTGCCCGCAGAATTGAGGAGCACAAGTAATAGGTTAACATTTCGTTCCTTTCAATACCTACATTTCCGTTGGGAACTGCGACTGTGCTCATTATTCTGTGGAACCTTTTTATGTGCTAAATGGACCAGGAATAATGATCTTACTGTGGGACACGCAACAGATTCCAGGCTGTGTCATGCCTGCTCAGCCCTTAAAATTTTACTACTCAAGGTAGCAACGGACCTTCGTGCTGCTTTTAAAAATCCATTTTGTGCTGTGGCACCTGGTGGCTTAGTCGGTCAAACGTCCGACTTCGGCTCAGGTCATGATCTCACGGTTCGTGGGTTCAAGCCCCACATCGGGCTCTGTGCTGACAGCTAGCTCAGAGCCTGAAGCCTGTTTCAGATTCTGTGTCTCCCTCTCTCTCTCTGACCCTCCCCTGCTCACGCTGTCTCTATCTCTGTCTCAAAAATAAATAAAAAATTAAAAAAAAAATCCATTTTGTGCTAGAAAGATGCGTATGTCAAACTGAAGAGAGAGATACTCAGAGCGTTAGACTAGAAAATAATTTTATAGGCAATTTTAGAGTTCAGCTCCACCAACTACCAGTGAAGAGGCCTTTCAAAGAGTAAGTCCTCTTTTATCAGATAGAAAAAGATGGACTGAGAAAACAAAAATTGACTATGATACTGGATTATGGTGATACTTGCACGCTGTATAAGTGTAATTGAACTGTACACAGACAGTGGGTGAATTTTACGTATGTAAAATCATACCTCAATAAAGCTGTTTTTTTAACAAATGCCCATGACCGCTTTTCCCATTTGGTTGTGTGTCATTACAGTTCTTTTTCTACACAGATTTTTTTTTTTGCAGAAATCTCATAGTTTTATAATTTTCACTGAACGTTATTTTTCATTTACCAAGTTTTTATTAAAAATGTATGTACACTGCACGCTATTAGAATGGCCAGAATCCATCGCCCTGACAACCCCAGATGCTGGTGAGGATGTGGAGCCTAAGAGCTCATTGATGGTGGGAATGCAGAGTGCTTCAGCCACTTTGGAAGACTTGTTAGTTTGGCAGTTTCTTATAAACATACTCTTACCGAACCATTTAGCAGTCGCCTTTCTTGATATTTACCAAGAGGAGGTGAAAACATGTCCACACAAAAACCTGCCCACAGATGTTTATAGCAGCTTTACTCATAATTGCCAAAATTTGGAAGCAACCAAAACGTCCTTCAATTGGTAAATAGATAAATAAGTTGGTACATCCAGACCACGGAATATTATTCAGCATTATTCTTTTATGAGAAATCATAAAAGAGATGCTAATAAACATCAGAGAAGAAGGAACATGCAGGAGAACTAATCGAATAGAAGTGTAGAATGGGAATAATCAACAAAACAATGCATTTTGAAGAGCTTAGTATTGGAAATACTTGTTACTACTGCTCATTGCAAAGAGTTGGACACTGTTCTCAGGCAGTGTGTATTTCTAATGCCACTTGATACAAATATCCTCAGATAGTAAGAAAAAGACAGTTTCCCAAATTATTGGCCCTGTTAATGATGACCAATCTGTAAGTCACAGATCCGAGAAACTAACAAAAACTGGTACTCCCCTTAGTAAAATCAATATTAACACACTCCTTTTAGGAATAATCAGAAAATACAGTACTTACTGCATCTGAAACTAAGTAACATTGTGTATCAACTATATTTAATTAAAAAAATATACAGTACTTACAAGTAGGGTATGTTGGTTGATAATGGCAAATGGCAGTGTTTCTCCATCTTGGCTGCTTAATATTTTGTTTTTAATGGTCTTTTAGAACCTTGTTCTACAGTTTTTTTAGGATTTTATATTTAAGTAATCTCTAAAGCCAATGTGGGGTTCATAACTCCAAGATGAAGAGTCACATGCTTGGGGCGCCTGGGTGGCTCAGTAGGTTGAGCATCTGACTTCGGCTCAGGTCATGATGTCACCATTCGTGGGTTCAAGCCCCACATCAGGCTTTGTGCTGACAGCTACCTCAGAGCCTGGAGCCTGCTTCGGATTCTGTATCTCCCTCTCTCTCTGATCCTTCCCTGCTCACGCTGCCTCTCTCTCTCGATCTCTCTCTCAGAAATAAATTTTAAAAACATTAAAAATTAAAAAAAAAAAAGAGTCGCATGCTTCACTGACTGAGCCAGCCAGGCGCCCCTACTTTTTTGGTTTTTGATTTTGCTGCAGCCATCATAGCGGGTGTGATGATACCTCAATGTGGTTTTGCCTTAATTTCCCTAACGACTAATGATATTGAGCATCTTTTCATGTGCTTATTGGTCATCTGTCTATCTTTGGAAAACTGTTCTCTGTAACTTAACTGTGTAAGTAATTTGACCATTTTTTGTTTATTCTTTTAATGTTTATTCATCTTTAAGAGACAGCATCCCAATCAGGGCCTGTGGGGGTGGGGCTCGAACTCCTGAACCTTGAGATACAACCTTAGCAGAGATCAAGAGTCAGACGCTTAACCAACTGAGCCACCAAGCACCCCAATTCTAGTATCATTTTTAAAACACGATTTCTCCAACTGGGTTCTGTGGACACATTCTAATGAAAGAAAGTCTAGCTCTTTGGTTTCAACTTCCTTTGGGGAACACTGCCTCCTCCTTTTATCTGTCCACTAGTGTTGCTAGTGTTGCTAGTTAGTTCTTGCTGTCACTAATCTCTGGGCCACTTCATTGGTCCCTGATTGGTCCTCAAATCTTCCACCAGTTATGCATCAACTTATTTTCATTAAATTCTTACTGATGTGGGGGCGCCTGGCTGGCTCAGTCAGTTAGGTNGCACCTTAAGTTGGCTCAGTCGGTTGAGCATCCGGCTTCGGCTCAGGTCATGATCTCACAGTTCATAGGTTCGAGCCCCGCATCGGGCTCTGCTGACAGCTAGCTCAGAGCTTTGACCCTGCTTCAGATTCTATATCTCCCTCTCTCTCTGACCCTCCCCTGCTCACGCTGTCTCTCTCTCTCAGAAAAAAAAAAAAAAAAAGAAACTCAGGAACTTAAGGAATTTCTTCAGTATTCATAAAGTTAATAGAAAGTATTGAGCCTGCGATGTTTTGGTTCTCAATCCAGTTCTCATTTTAACAATTAAAACTTAAAAGGTAGGGTAACTAAAGGAGTGAAAGAGGGACTTTCATATATATATATGTATATATGTTGTTCCTTTTGATTTTTACCGATGTAAGTGTTTTACCTATTTAGAATAAATTACATTTTCATTTTAAAATAAAATAAAAATGTTTACTTTTATACACTGTGGTGTATAAGTATGGGTGTTTACAAAGTGGCTTTAATTTCTATTAAATGTCATTATGATTACTAGTAATTATTGAGAAATATGAGTTCTCGCAAGATGGAAGACTTCACTAAGCATATAGTTATCCATAAGCCTATCAATTATACACACACCACAAACTGTAGTTCTATGTAAACAGATCTACATTAATCCCCTTTTTTTTTTCTGTTTTCTAGAATAATAATCTCCAAACCTTTTTGGGTCACATTTTCTAGTTGATAAAAACTTTTGAGGGGCGCCTGGGTGGCTTAGTCGGTTGAGCGTCCGACTTTCGCTTAGGTCATGATCTNGAACTAATGTGTACATTATAAAACATTAATAAAAGTTGACATTTATGAAGGACAGGGTAAACAAATTAAGAGGAAAAGTTCCAAAGCATTTCTTCTCCCCAACAGACAGTCTTATGCATCCCAGTATGCACGTACCCTACCTGAACATAGTTCTTTTTTGTTGTTGTTTTTAACATTTATTTATTGAGAGAGACAGAGAGAGAGCACGTGCCTGTGTGGGAGCTGAGGGAGGGGCAGAGAGAGGGAGACACGGAATGTGAAACAGGCTCCAGGCTCTGAGCTGTCAGCACAGAGCCCAACACGGGACTCAACTCACAAACCACTAGATCATGACCTGAGCCGAAGTCTGACACTTAACCGACTGAGCCCGCCCAGGCGCCCCTTGACACACTTCTAAAGTGTATCATTAAGAGTTGCTGCAGGATCTGAGACACTCATTCCGTTGAAGTGCCTACATGTTCAGCAAACTTCGGGAAAATATTTAAAATGATCTCTGACTTCAACTCCCTAACCTATTTTAAGTTCCTGAATTCACAAGCAATTCAAAGCAATACACTCCTTAACCTGCATTCCAAGCAGTTTCTCACAATCCTGGGAGCCTGATGTGCACAGGCTCTGGACTTAGGAATCACATTGCTAGAGCACATGAGACTATCACCAAAGATCAAGGGACCTGGAGATGAAATAGGAGAGGGTATGTACACGGACTAGAGAGGAACCTAAAACAGAATGACCGTCATCAAGTTGACAATAGTTTCTGACTTTTCTTTTAAAAAAGTAAAAAAAAAAAAAAATGTGATGAGGACAATACAAAACAAAATTATTATCTGGAGTCTTTTTAGGGTTACGATGGATACAATGTAATGACTGTCTGCTTCCTGGCTTCAAACAGTTCAAAACTAACAGTGGAATAACTCCTGCCAAAAGTTGAAAGGTCTCATGTGGGAGTTTTTCTCAGCATTATCTGGCCAGTAAACGAAGCCTCTCTTTATCCAGGGCTTCATGTGTGCCCGCAGGGTGCAGGACACCAGGATGACACAAAGTTGAATGAGACTTTGACTTTTAAGGTCAATGACATTTAGAATTAATAATCCAGTCATGGAGAAAAGTTCATATTTATGAGCAGAATACTGGAAACGATTCCTTGCCAGGGGAATAATGAAAGTCTTCCCAGAGGGAGTGCCATTTGGTCAGGACAATGAAAATGAATTATAATTCAGTAAGAAAGGAAGCAGAGGAGGGGAGGGCAAAGATAAAGAGGTGGAGGAAGGAGAAAACTACTGAACTGGATGGATGTGTATGGTCCCATATAATTGTCAGGAAAGCCTTTGGAGATGACCATCATCTCCACTTTACAGGTGGGGAAACTGGCTCAGGAAAGTTAGGTAACAAGCACACGTTACACTGCAATTATCTGCTGGAGAGTTGAATTAAAGGGTACATTAGCTAGATAATTGCTCATAAGTGCAGTTTAAGTGCTACTAAAACTCCCCTGTATATTATTTGTAAGGATACAGCCAAGCTGTACTTACCAGAACCATTCTTAGGAAATAGAGTACATGTGTTGGGAAAATAAAGGTTATATAAGCTATTCAGGGCACTGATGTGGTCAAGGTCCCCAAGGTCACATTTTCCTGTAATACTTAGGAGTAAGAGCCTCGTCTTTAAAGAAATGTTTAACAGATACTGGAGTACTATCGATTTAAAGGGGCCCAAACTACTAGCATTCCCAGATACCTAACTTATTCTGAGTACTATAGAAGAATGAATTTTAAATCTGCTTAACTCCCAAAGCCAGTGGTCTTGGCGATGAGCAATACTGCCTGTAGCATGGGACTGAAATGCAGACAGACAGACAGAAGGACAGACAGAGATGGGGAAGCATCAAATGGTGCTTCCTTCTAAAGACTGGGAGTAAACCTAGTGTTGTATTTTCTTCAACTTTTTATCATAACCACACATTTTTCAGGCAGCTTAAGTCGCTTAAGGAACAAGATGAGATAAGAATGAGTAAATTGATAGATTTCCACTGTTAAAGAAATCTACCACTGTATATTTGTTATCTTCAGGAAATTACTACAATCAAGGGGAGATTCGTAAGAAAGAACTCTTGCAGAGCTGTGATGTTTTGGGGATTCCACCCTCCAGTATAATGATTATTGACGACAGGTAATTTATCTTTCAAAATGTAGAAATTCGTAGGCAATAAATATGCAGTGGTACGCTCAAAAGACACAAAAAAACGAATGTGGGTGGGTAAGAACATCTTATTTGAGAAGTCTACTTAAAATAGTTTCACATTTGTTTTTAAGTGACAGTGTAATGCAAATAAGTGTTTTCAACGTCTGTTCAGATCCTGTCTCTGAAGATAGCTACTTTCATCTTTAAAAGAAATTGTTATGAAATTTTCAAAACTACACAGAAGAATAAAGAACAGTGTCATGAACCCCCATATGCCTACTCCTAAGCCCAGTTAATTATCAGGCCTTTTTTACTATACTTGCTTCATCTAACAACTGTGTGTGTATGAAGCTTTTTTAAAGAAAATCTAGCCCTCAGGTCGTTTCACCCCTACATACTTAGATATACCTCTCTTAAGAAGATAGACATTTTTTCCCTATGGTCACAATGCCATTATCATCACATCCACCAAAATTCATAGTAACAATTCCCTGGTGTCCCCCAACACCTACCTAGTCCATAGATGTTTGTCCAAGTAGTTCAACGTCTTTTTACAGTTGATTTGTTCAAGTCAGGATGTAAGCGAGTCCACACAGCACAGTCGGTTGATACTCGGCGTTTCATTGTCCCTTCCTGCCTTCCCCACCTTGTCTTTGATTCTTGAGAAAACTGAGTTGTCATACAGGAAGTCACGCATTCTGGATCTGGCTGCCTGCCTCCTCATGGCATCAAGTTGTTCCATCGTCCATATTTCTTGCAAACTAGAACTTAACTGTAACTTTAAGGGGTGAGAATACTGCATAAACTATACCATGAGCTTCATACAGCATCATTTCAGGGGACGCATGCTGTCTGATTGTCTCATAGTGATTCCACAATGGATTAGTGAATTCACATGGCAACCGCTATTCCTTTCGTTGTAAAGACCCACATCCACCTTTCACGTAATGTTTTCATGACTGCCTGAATCACTGTTTAACTAGAAATAGCCAATGCTAAGTTTCTAAATGTCTCCTGCGTTTTAAGTATATTAGCTGTAATTCTTCTGCAAAGCAAAACTTTATCAGCTGGAGCTTTTTATTTAGTTATCCCAATATATAATTTGATCTGAAAAGACAAAATAAATTCTTAATTCTTTAATTGCCATTTTCAGAATAAGGAGTTGATGCCCTTACATACCTCTACCTCCAGTGGTAATCGGTTGTTTGTTTCTTGGATGGGGGAGGGCACTTTTTCATTTCATTGGGTACCTGTGTGTTTTCAGGTACTCAGGGTTTCAGTTTCAGTCATGTTCTTTGATTCTCCGATTGTCTCGTCTATGGCTGTGAGACTCTTCATGTTAGCTCCCGAGTCCTTCTGGCATGACCTCTTCAGGCTTATAGGATTTGCTTGCTGTCAAGGACAATGAGATTTCCCAGCACCTTCTTGTGTGCTTTCCTGCCCTCAGTCCTCGCATCAGCCATCCCCCCAAGGAGCTTTGGTGTCTCTTAGGAGGGTATGGTGTTTAGAGACCATAGCACAGTTACTAGGAGTGTTCACTGCTACGGTGTTATTACTTCCTGTGATTACTTGACTTTCATAATGGACAGCGCTGGTATATATGTATTTGTTTAAGGAAAAATAAATCAGGAATACTAATGATTGCAATGTAGAGTTAATATTTCAGGGGTTTTGTTTAATGCTTTTGATGTATACATCGAATCTCTTTTACACTGTAAGTCTTGCTTTTGTTTTTTGTTTTTTTAATGTTTTTTTATTTTTTTAATTTTTTTTAAATGTATTTCTGAGAGAGAGAGAGACAGTGTGAGCAGAGGAGGGTCAGAGAGAGAGAGAGACACAGAATCCGAAGGAGGCTCCAGGCTCCGAGCTAGCTGTCAGCACAGAGCCCAACACAGGGCTCAAACCCACCAACTGTGAGATCATGACCTGAGCTGAAGTTGGACGCTTAACTGACTGAGCCACCCAGGCGTCCCTTGCTTTTGTTTTCTTAATGTTTATTTATTTTTGAGAAAGAACAAGAGGGGAAGGGCAGAGAGAGAGGGGACAGAGGATCCAAAGCAGGCCCCATGCTGACAGCAGATAGCCCCATGTGAGGCTTAAACTTGCCAACCACGAGATCATGGCCTGAGTGGAAGTCAGACGCTAAACTGACTGAGCCCCCCCAGGTGCCCCTGTAAGTCTTGCTCTTTAACAGGGTAAATGTAATAATTCTTCTTTTTTAATCTTTTTAAAGGATTTTATAAAACATGAATGAAAAAAATACTTGAAAAGCAGATATTGAAAATTAAGACTAAATATAATATGATTGATCATGATATCTGTAATTTACTTTAAAATGATTTAGGAAAAAAAATGCATACCTATATAAATGAAACCAAAATAGCACAGTATTAACAACTTGAGCCTTGCTGAAAGGTACTTGAGAGTTCATTATACTATTCTTTTTAACTTTTCTGTTTGAAAATTTTTATATAGGAAGAATATTCTCCTACTATTTTCTGGCATATATAAATATATTTTAATGTCTTATTACTATTTAGTGTATTGTTATTTTTTTGTTGTTTTTTTTGTTTTTTTTTAAATCAGAGGTCTATATAACAGCAACTGGAGCTTGTGAGGATTACTACCTTTGGGGCTTAAATATCTGCTCCTAACTAGCAACATAGCTTTTAGGATTTATTATAAATTCGATTTCCTCACTTCCTTTTTTTGAGGCTTTTTATATTACCAGATAACATGCAAGAACATGATAATGCAACTTAAAACATGATGAAGACACAAGTTCCTTTAAGTATAGGCAAAGAAGAAAAAAATGATCACCCTCAAAACATGTAAAAGGCCATAATAGTAATTCTACTGATGTTTTCAGTTCATTCCTACTAAACAAACTTTGCTCTGCCATTTTTTTTTTAATGTTTTTTATTTATTTCTAGGAGGGAGAGAGAGACAGCGTGAACAGGGGAGGATCAGAGAGAGAGGGAGACACAGACTCTGAAACAGGCTCCAGGCTCTGAGCTGGCAGTCAGCACAGAGCCCGACGCGGGGCTCGAACCCACGAACCGCAAGATCATGACCTAAGCAAAAGTCGGACGCTTAACCGACTAAGCCACTCAGGCGCCCCTGCTCTGCCATTTTTATAGGACACGAGTATTAAAGAAGTTACCTCTTTACTATAACCCATATCTAGTTATATCATCATTTTCAGATACTGTTTGTCCAGGAGCTGAGCCCCATTTGGATAGTTTACTTATAAGTAGGTAAACACTAACCAATTTCTAAGATGAAATGGTTCTTAAGTTCTTAAGTAACTTTACTTAAGAGTTGACCTTAATTCTGTGACATACAAGGGAAATCTATAAGGAAGAGATAGCTCACTTATCTGGTATGTGGTTCTGTTATCTAGATTCTAGATCTATGCCTAAGGACAGGGAAGAAGTGCAAAAGTAGAGGCTGCTATGTCTGTACACAAAGAAGATACCACTGGGGCTCCTGGGTGGCCCTGTTGGTTAAGAATCTGACTCTTGGGGCACCTGGGTGGCTTAGTCGGTTAAGCGTCCGACTTTCACTCAGGTCATGATCTCGCGGTTCGTGGGTTCGAGCCCCGCGTCGGGCTCTGTGCTGAGGGCCAGCTCAGAGCCTGGAGCCTATTTCAGAGTCTGTATCTCCCTCTCTCTCTGACCCTCCCCTGCTCACGCTGTCTCTCTCTCTCTCTCCTAGAAATAAATAAAAATATTTAAAAAAAAAAGAGTCTGACTCTTGATTTTGGCTCAGGTCATGATCTCACAGTTTGTGAGTTCGAGCCCCACGTCAAGCTCTGTGCTGACAGTGAGGAGCCTGCTTTGGATCCTCTGTCTCCCTCTCTCTCTCTGCCCCTCCCCCCCCACAAAAATAAATAAGTAAACATTATTTAATAAACATTATTCTGACATCAGAAATATCTGCTGTCTAGGGATGGCTGAGTGATTCAGTTGGTTGAGCAACTGGCTTCAGCTCAGGTCATGATCTTGCGTTCACGAGTTCAAGTCCTGCACGAGTTCAGAACCTGAAGCCTGCTTCGGATTCTGTGTCTCCCTCTCTCTCTGCCCCTCCTGAAACATTAAAAAAATATTGGGAGCACCTGGAGAATTGCTAGGATCTCGAGAAGATCCACAGCAGGGCCTAGAGAAGGGAAGAAACTATAAATGGCACTAAGCTGATTAAAACCACTTTGGTGAGAAACTTCCAATGGATTGTTAGGCTTCGATTGTCTCCATGCGTTGTCTGTGAGCTGAGTCACTCTCCCTGGGTTTCCTTTTTCATTTCAGTACCTGCTTTACTTAGCTGCTTCCTCCCACAGTAGGAAAAGGGGGAGGTAGGAAAGTTTAGATGAGCAGTAAATACATTAGCCCTGGCAGGACATGCATCTCCTACTGTTTGAACCTTCATGGCATCACAACAGAAAGAGAAACAATGAGTAGCAGAGACAGAGCACCAGCTGTGTGCCTTAGAATGATCCCTCTGATGACCCCGATGACAGAATGGATTGAAGAAATTAGAACCATAGACCATTCAGTCTTGTGCGTTGGTCCTGATGAAAGGAGAATGTCTCCATTTATTTTATTTTCTTTACTGTTTTTATTTATTTTTGAAGAGCAGGGGAGGGGCAGAGGATCCAAAGCAGGCTCTAAGCTGACAGCAAAGAGCCCAAAGCAGGGCTCAAACTCACAAACCACGAGATCAAGACCTGAGCCCAAGCTGATGCTTAACTGACTGAGCCACCAACGCACCCCTGAGAATGTCTCAGCTTAGAGTGCAGTGCATTTAAGAGGGAGATGGGATGAAATCAAGTCTTTTTTTTTTTAATTTTTTTTAATGTTTTATTTATTTCTAGGAGAGAGAGAGAGACAGCGTGAGCAGGGGAGGGTCAGAGAGAGAGGGAGTCACAGACTGAAACAGGCTCCGGGCTCTGAGCTGGCAGTCAGCACAGAGGCCGACGCGGGGCTCGAACCCACGAACCGCGAGATCATGACCTAAGCGAAAGTCGGACGCTTAACCGACTAAGCCACCCAGGCGCCCAATTCAAGTCTTATTTAAGAGGTTTAAATGGCAGGATTTGAAGAAAGAAGAAATCGGGGATAATAAAAATTACACACATAGAGATCTAGGTGGATAAAGATTAGCTGGCATAGTTTATGAAGGAGAAGAATTAGGTTATAGGAGAGAACAGATTAGACATCCTTAGCACATACGAGAATTGAAGCCATCAGAGTGGATGCAATGCCTTTAGATCAGTGGGGCAAGAAGAGAAAACCACATACAATGAATGATGAGTGTTTTGTGTCATGTACCCTGAGGGGTGGGGATAGGGATACTTAAACTAAATTAGCATCAGATGGTATCAAATATTCTGTATCCTACTTTTTTTCATGAGAGAGTACGTTAAACATTTCCCCAAGTCATTAAATTGTCCTTAGAATGGTTGTAAGGATGTGATCACAGAATGTACTATAACTTAATTAACGTACTCCTGATAGTGAATATTTCAGTTTTTCCAATATTTAAGTATTTTAAAATCTGTTAATAAATCATTAAAGTTCTGGCCCTTTCCTTAGCTAGATTCCCAGATGATGAATTACTGAGAAAAAAGGCAGGACTTTAGGTAGTTTTCTCCATCCGGGTACCAAAAACGTTCCTAACTAAGGTCATCTTGGTTCATCTTATTTTTTGTTATTGCTATGAATAAGACTTTTTCTAATATGTTTTCTAAGACTTCACCGCTGGTATGGAGAAGATTTACTGATTTTTGTGTGTACTTTGTTAATAGCTATCCGCATGGGAAACTTTAAAAAGCCTAACAGCGGGGCCCCTGGGTGGCTTAGTCGGTTAAGCGTCCGACTTTCACTCAGGTCATGATCTCGCGATTCCCGATTCGTGGGTTCGGGCCCCGCGTCGGGCTCTGTGCTGACTGCCAGCTCAGAGCCTGGAGCCTGTTTCAGTCTGTGACTCCCTCTCTCTTTGACCCTTCCCTGCTCACGCTGTCTCTCTCTCTCCTAGAAACAAATAAAAATATTTAAAATTAAAAAAATAAAAAAATAAAAATAAAAAGCCTAACAGCCTTTCGCTTAATTCTCTTAGTGTTATGAGTAAATCATCTGCAAATAATACTAATAATATAGTCTTCCATTTTTCCATGTATGCTTCTTATTTATGTTCCAATTCTTATTACTTGGAATGTAATTTCTTTTTTAATTTTTTTAATGTTTTTATTTTATTTTTAAAAAAGAGACAGACAGACAGAGCACAAGTAGGGGAGGGTCAGAGAGAGAGGGAGACACAGTATCTGAAGCAGGCTCCAAGCTCTGAGCCATCAGCACAGAGCCTGACGTGAGGCTCGAACCTGTGAACCACGAGATCATGACCTGAGCTGAAGTCAGATGCTTAACCAACTGAGACACCCATGAACCCCGGAGTGGGATTTCTTAAACTATGTTAAACAGTTGTGGTAAGAACATTAATGATTTGATTGAGAACACATCTAGTGTTTTACCATTAACACTTTGTTGGCTGCTGGTTATGAAAGATATTCTATATTGTGTTAGGGATTTTTGTTGGGAATTGACCTTCATTGGGTCAGATTTGGGGGCTCCCGTTCATTTCAGTGCCCTACAAAGGGATAAGAAAAAGTTTCAGGGGAGCCTGGCTGGATCAGGTGGAAGAACATGTGATTTTTTTTTTAAGTTTATTTATTTTTGAGAGAGACAGAGACAGCATCAGTGGGAGAGGAGCAGAGAGAGAAAGAGAATCCCAGGTAGACTCCATAGTACCAGCTGCAGAGCCCAATGTGCGGCTTGAACCCACGAACTGCAAGATAGTGACCCAAACCAAAACGAAGAGTTGGTTGCTCAACCAACTGAGCCACCCAGGTGCCCAGAGCATACAACTCTCGATTTTGGGGTTGTGAGTTTGAGCCCCACGTTGGATGTAGAAATTACTAAAACAATAAATAAATTTTAAAAAAGAAAAAAAGGTTTAATTTATTCTCCATTGACTCAGGGTAAACTAGAATCATCATAGGGAAATTTCCTCTCTTATCTATGCCAGTAGGTTCTGTAATGCTTCCTGTAATTATACTAACACTCTGTCAGTGTACGTTGTGATTTCCTTGCTCACTATTAAGATTAATTAATAATATGAATGGGCTTGTGCTCAAGCACCCCTTTTGCACACACAGACTTCCACCTGAGAGTGTCCGCTTTGGCCCCAGTAATGCAGGACATTTTCTCAGGGCCAGATCAGAGTTGTGAAAACTGCCCTCAAACCAAAGGTCATTACTCTCTTCCTCCCTCTTAATTATTAATTTTTTTCTTATATTCTGAAGAGCATGCAGCCTCAGCAGCACCCCTTACTTGTGAAATGCTACAGTGGAGAGGTCGTAAACTTGTCCACAATAAATACTTCAAGGAGCACCTGGGTGGCTCAGTCAGTTAAGCATCTGACTTCAGCTCAGGTCATGATCTCACAGTTCATGAGTTCTAGCCCCACATCAGGCCCTGCACTGATAGTGGGGGAGCCTGCTTGGGATTCTCTCTCTCTCTTCCTCTCTCTCTCTGCCTCTCTCCCACTGGTGCTTTTTCTCTCTCTCAAAGTAAATAAATAAATAAACTTATAAATGTAAAAAATAAATACTTCAAGAGGCCAGTTTGAAGACTCAAGGGGACCATGTGTCTTAGCTCAGGCTACCTAGCCAAGTTCCATGGCCTGCGTGGAACTTCTGGAGGCTGGAAGTTCCAGATTAAGGTCCAACAGCGCCAAGTCTCTGCAGAGAGTTTGCTTCTTGGCTTTCGGATACCTGACTTCTTCCCGTACGCTCACATGGAAAGGAGTGAGGGAAAGTTCTCTCTCTCGTTCTCCACTTAGTTCTCCACTTATGAGGCCACCAGCCCTACAGGATTAGGGCTCCACCCACCATTGTGATCTCACTTAACCTTAATTACTTCCTAAAACCCTGTCTCCAAATACAGTCACATTGGAGGTCAAGGCTTCCAACACATGCATCTTGAGAGGACGCGATTCAGTCCCTAGCAACACGCAAGCTTTATTCCCTCTTCCCGGCTCTCATTTCATAACCCAGAAAAAGCAGAGCTCTACAATCTTACTTTAGGATATTCAGAGGAGTCAGAGAGGAATTTGGGAGAGGAAGAGAAAGGAAAGTTTTATGGAGGACCTACCACCAGTAATAATAACGGTTAAACACATAGCCATTACTGTCAGTGCCAAAAACCAGGTTAAGTACACGATCTCACATACTCCTCTAAATAATCCAATTACTTTTCCCATGTTGTAGATAAGAAACCTGTGATGTAGGGAGAGGTTGAGAAATTTGCCTGAGGTCATCCAGCTAGTTAAGTGCTGGAGCTGGTATTTGAACTGAGGCACTCTGACTCCAGAGCCCAGGCTTCAACCATCATATCTTACATCTACCCCATGCCTGACACATACTTGTGCAAAGGTCATCTCGTTTGAGTCTTTTACTAACTGTCCAAAATAGGTTTTCTTATCCTTTATTTGTTTCACATGAAGAAACTAAAGGTCAGACGGATTAAGAGAACTCTCTGCGGTCACCCATTTAATAAATGGCAGTGCTGGGATTCAAAAACAGAAAGGAAGACGGAATTGATTCCTGCCTTTCTGCAGGAAAGTAGGTCACCCATTTGTTACTGTATTTGAAAGACTCGTGTGTATTTAAGAGTACATTGAGTTGGCATTGTGTGTGGTCAGTTCCTTTCTCCATTGTTCTGAACCTCCTTGCTGGATTTCAGGCAAACATTTAGCCAGAGGAGCTCACTCAAGTAAACCACTTCCCTAATCACTTACAGAGGGAAAAATACTCAGTTGTCAAGAAAAGAAAGCATAATCTCAGGCATTAGGCAACTAAATGGATACTTTCGGTAATTTTACCCAGGTAATTTTACCCAAATAATACCTCTGGGTTCTTCTGATTTGTTGAGTCAAGGATATTTAAATGTATATTGTTAACAGATACATATTAAATGTCTAGAATGGGCAAGGCACTTGAAAGAGAACAGCTCAAGGTATAAGAGCTTCACTAATACGCATTGGGCGGACAGTCACTGTGGCTGCTTTTGTGGAAAGCTGTCTCTGTGCATATATGCTGAAGTTCAGGCCTACAGCGGAGACTGGAGACCCTCTCTGGGGTACTTGGGAATTGCATGTGGCTGGGAAATGCAACCTGGTTTTCCTCTTCATTTGCTGCTTTTATGGTTCTGAATATATTAGAAGAGTCCATAGAATTGTTTATATTTTTCAAAACAACAAAAACACATGCATATTTCTGTATGCATAGATAATTTCTACAAAAGATCCATACGAGACTTCTTAATAATAGCAGCTACTTAATTGGGGCAGGGAAGAGCGATACTTTCCCTTTTTAATTCTGCAGAAGTCTGTACAGTTTGATTTTTTTTAGGAAGCCTATATATCTAAATTTTATATATATTTAAAGACTACCCCACATACCTAATAAAGTATTCTTCCATCTCTACGTAGGTTCTATCCATACAAGTGAATGCAAAATTAGAAATAATTCTGTGTACATTGTGATACGATTTGATGTGATAAATTCAAAGCATAGAAAGGAGTTCCTTGAAAATATAACAATGCTTTTAAGCCTTTTTCTAAACACTGTGGTCTTTTCATGGGCCTCATTCTGGGAGGTAAGTGGGAAGAAAGTCAGACACAGGGCTCCTAAGTGCTCTGATTAAAAAGGGTGGGGATTCAAGAGAGGCCCGATCACAATGGAATAAAACAAAGCTGATCCCCCCAATTATAACCCATGCCCATTCAAGTGCCCTGGAGCCCAATGATCTGTTGTTAGGCAAAATTTGCAAGGTCTCAAAGCTTTCTGTGGTCTGATCCCTATCTCCCTGCTTATACCCACATCACATCTATTCCCATGACAAAAATAGGCAGGACTGCACAGCACCCCAGTCTATGCTCAGGTTCATATCTAGGCAGGGCCTCAGAATGTACGGGGCTTTCTTATGCATCCACACATTTGCCCATGCTAGCCTCTCCCCCTAGCAGACTTCCTCCCTTCCACCCATCTGGTCCCTCCAGCAAACTCCTCTTCCTCCTTCAAGCCTCAGCTCGTGGGTTACCTTAGAATTTGTGACCTCCCTGATTTGCCCAGATTTTCATGGGCACTTTCATTACATTCTCATGGTCCCATTCTATCCTAGCATGCACACTGATTTTTCACTCTATGCCATAAGCCCCAAACTCTCTCGTAACCCTTGATACATAGTGGTTGCTTGATACATGTTTGTTGAATGAATGAATGACCCCACTTACACCACAAGCTCTCTCCCTGTGGCCAGCATGTAAAGGTGTGGACTCAAAGACCTGAGAGATGTCCATACATCCCAACCCTCTCTCCTCACTTTTTCTTTCTTTACTGTCTTTATTGAAATTATTTTCACTTCCTTTAATTGAATAAAAACAGTCTAGGTCCCTGCCTTGCATCGTTATTTTTAATTTTCTGGAAAGTTACAGATGAGTACTTTAGCTTGAAAGGATTTTCCTATAGCTCTTTATTTTGCCATTCCGTAGATTTGGCTCCACTTTGTCCTAAGGTCACAACACAATAAAAATCTCATCTCTCCTAGTGCTTGTCTTAACATCAGTTTGACATTCACAAGCCCAAGACTCCTGCTTACTAATTTTAGCTGATCAGGGAAATAGAATCCAGTACCTACTAGGAAACGTAAATGAGTCTGGCTTGCTAGTAGTTCCTGGAAGTCTTCATGTTTTCCAATAAATCCATACAAATCATACAGTGAAAGAGAAGCCACAAAGCAGAGTCTGGTACTGTTGGGGTCACGTTGGTAATTAAACTCCGTCTCCTCCGGAGACCCTAAGAGCCTTTCCCCTACAAAAAAAACAACACAAAAAGTAAAAAAAAGACCGTATGCTGGCTGCCAAAGTAGATCTGACCAAGCATCCTCTCACTGTAAGAGATTAAAATAAAGCCTGCTGCAGTCCTTTCCTCCAAATACACAAAGAAGTGACTGGGCTGAAGCTCAAGGGCACGGTTCCAGTCCCAGTTGGCAAGAGCGAGTCAGGGCTCCCATCCTCCCAGAAGGCGCAAAGGACAACAATGTTTCCTAGAAAAGAAACCAGGGATGGAGACTGAAGTAGACCTAGCTGCTATGGAGCCATTATGTGAAAAGTGAAAACTGCTTCAGTACTCCTTCAGAGGCAGATTCTTCTAGAACGGAAGAGAGTCTGGGCCTTTCAGTGACAAGACTGGGGGAAGCAACGCAAAAGAAGTAAAGCGGGACCAGAGAGCAGCAGCCTTAACCAAACATGCATCTGTGTCCACTATCATTCCTTGGAAAAGGTTACAAATATATCGAAAAATAGGGTTCCAGGTGGGGCCCCCAGCTGGCTCATTCACAGGAGCGTGCAACTCTTTATTTCAAGGTTGTGAGTTCAAGCCCCATGTTGGGTGTAGAGTAAGATAAGTAAACTTTAAAAAAAATAGGATTCGAGGCAACTGTATATTGTGGTATTTATTACAGCGCTATTTCTAATTGCAAGAAATTGGTAACAACCTAAATGTAGCAGTGTATTGTGGTCTAATGCTCAGGAGCATTGTAATTGATCAATTACATAGCCGTGCTCCTGAGCATTAGACCACAATTTTCCAGTAGCCCAGGAAGATATTCATAATATAATACTGAGTTTTAAAAAGGAGTATATACTTTGTTTATATTTTTCTGTATTTTTGTCATAGTTTTGATAAAAAGCATACATTAGTTATAAACCAAAAGGTCCATTGATTTTAAAATATTTTATTTCCAAGTGGATCTTGTTCAGCCTTTATGTTTAAAAAAAAAAAATTGAAGAGGGGCGCCTGGGTGTCTCAGTTGGTTAAGCAGCTGACTTTGGTTCAGGTCATGATCTCACGGTTCATGAGTTCAAGCCCCATGTGGGTCCCCATGCTGACAGCTCAGAGCCTGGAGCCTGCTTCAGATTCCGTGTTTCCATCTCTCTCTGCTCATGCTTTCTCTCTCTCTCTCAAAAATAAATTTTAAAAAACATTAAAATTAATTAATTAATTAAGTGTTAATTTTAGAAATTGAAGATTTTATTTTATTTTATTTTTTTNTGAGCTGGCAGTCAGCACAGAGCCCGACGCGGGGCTCGAACCCACGAACCGTGAGATCATGACCTAAGCGAAAGTCGGACGCTTAACCAACTAAGCCACCCAGGCACCCCGAAGATTTTATTTTTGTAGGGCAGTTTAGGCTCAGTTTCAGTCCACAGTTTACATTAGGTTTCACTCTTGGTGTTGTACAGTCCATAGGTTTGGACAAATGTACCTATCAATATAATACAGAGTATTTTCAGTGTCCTAAGAATCCTCTGTGCTCTGCCTACCTACCTCTGGCAACCACTGATTTTTTTACTGTTTCCATAGTTTTGCCTTTTCCAGAATGTCATATAGTCAGAATCAGTTTGTAGCCTTTTCAGACTGGCTTCTTTCATGTAGTGATATGCATTGAAGTTTCTTTTGCATCTTTTAATGGCTTCATAGCTCATATCTGTTTAGCGCTGAATAGTGTTCTATTGTCTAAATGTACCACAATTTATTTATCTATTCACCCATTGAATGACATCTTGGTGGCTTCCAAGTTTTGACTATTATGAATAAAGCTACCATAAACAGGGGCACCTGGCTACCTCAGTCAGGGGAGCATGCGACTCTTGATCTTGAGGTTGTGGGTTCGAGCCCCATGTTGGATGTAAAGATTACTTAAAAGTAAAATCTTTAGGGGTGCCTGGGTGGCTCAGTCGGTTAAGCATCCCGACCCTTGGTTTCAGTTCATATCACAATCTCACAGTCATGGGATCAAGCCCCATGTTGGGCTCTGTGCTGACAGTACAAAGCCTGCTTGAGATTCTCTCTCTTTCTGCCCCAGCCCTGCTTGTGCTCTCTCTCTCGCTCTTCCTCTCAAAATAAATAAATATTAAAAAGCACACATACACACACAAGTATAGCTGAAAATTTATGTCCATAAAAATCTTACAGTAGATTTTTTTTTTAAGTTTTCGTTTGTTTGTTTCTCTTTTGAGAGAGAGAGCAAGTGTGTGAGGGCAGGGAGAGGTAGAGGAAGAGAATCTTTTTTTTTTTTTAAGATCATGACCTGAGTCAAAATCAAGAGACAGACATTCTTAACCGACTAAGCCACCCAGGCACCTCTATACTTGTGTTTTTAAAAAATGAAGAGGGGTACCTGGCTGACTTAGTTGGCAGAGCATGTGACCCTTAATCTCAGGGTCATGCCTCATGCTCGGTGTAGAACTTACTTTAAAAAATAAAAATATAGTGTCATTGGGGTGCCTGACTGGCTCAGTTTGTAGAACATGCAACTCTTGATCTCAGGGTTGTGGGTTCAAGCCCCACATTAGGCATAAAGATTGCTTAAAAATAAAACGTCAAAGAAAAGAGACACTGAACAAAGGAGCAAGATGGAGCAAGATGCAAAGGAGCAGATTTGTGTACATATGTATTTTTAATAATTAACTTCTAATAACATTCTTGTGAAAAATAAAAAGAGAGTAAAAATCTTCCAGATGCTCTTAGCTTGGAAATAACCATTGGAAATACTTTCTTTCCATGCATATTTAGACAGAAAGATAGATGAATATATATTATAATTTTGGGGAAATGGGCATAATTCCATAGATGCCATGAAATTGAATGTAACTTGAAATAGAAGCAAAAATGAAGAACTTTAACTTGAGGTAAACTTCAGATAAATGTTCCATCTAATTAAATTGTAATGGATTAATGCCTAAAAATATCTGTCCAAAATTAAGAAGATATAAAGATAGTGAAATGTTTTGAGGTTTTATCTTTGGTGTCATGGTGGTAGTGATGGTAGTGTTTTCAACCCATGTTTCATTGTTTTGCTTTTTGGGGTTTTTTAATGTTTTTTATTTATTTCTGAGAGAGAGAGAGACACCATGAGCAGGGGAGAGTCAGAGAGAGAGACACAGAATCTGAAACAGGCTCCAGGCTCTGAGCTATCAGCACAGAGCCCGACATGGGGCTCAAACCCACATACTGTGAGATCATGACCTGAGCCAAAGTCAGACGCTTAACTGACTGAGCCACCCAGGCACCCCTTTCAGCCCATGTTTCAAGTCACCTGCTTCTACTAACTGCCTGGAGTAAGTGAGTGTATTTGGACTTTTTCCCAGAAACCCTTCTCCCCAAATTCCCATTATATTATTACTTTTACTTTATCAAGGTTTATAACACTTTTTTTTTTTTCAAAAACTACTATCCCCGGGGACACCTGGGTGGCTCAGTTTGATCAGCATCCAATTCTTGATCTCTGCTCAGGTCTTGGCTCAGGGTCATGAATTCAAGCCCCACACTGGGCTTCACATTGAGCATGGAGCCTACTTAAAACACACACAGACACACACACACACACACACACAGACACACACACACACACACACACAGACACTCAAACACACACCACAAAAAAAAAAAAAAAAAAAACCCAAAACTATTCCCATAGTTGTTTCATTGTAATCCTATGTTAATCCAGTCGGTCTGTTTCACTGTGGTTTGTCTGACTTGATAGGGATTCATACACCAATATGTTTTAGAAGAGCAGTGCATGGATGCTGGGTTTTTTTGTATATTTAAGGATGTTTATTGTCTTTATACTTAAAAGGACACCTTGGGTGCCTACAAAATTATCAGGCTGTTCTTCCTTTTGCTCTGTACACACTGTTTCACTGTTTTCTGGCAGCAAGGACTGTGGAGATGTCTGTACCGACCTGATTTTTTCCCCCTTGAAGGACATTTTCTTCTACCTGGATACCAAGTGATTTTCTTTATCCTTGTAGATTCAGAAATTCACCATGTTATGTTTGGGTATTGAGTGTTCTAGATTGAGTTTTCTTAGGATATGGCAGGCCTTTCAACCTGTAGATTCCATTTTACCTCTCTGTTCCATTTGTGTTGTCTTTTTCTTCAGAAACCCTAATGTGTGTATGTTGGATCTTCTTTGTCTCTCATAACTATCTTCTCCTTTATGATCTGTTTGTTGGTGTCCCTTTTAATTTTGAGATCTCTTCAACATTTCCATCATGTCTCTCACTTTATTTTGAATAGTTATTTTTCCCTGCCTATCTGTCAAGCTACACTCACTTCCATTTCTGTTATGCACAAACCTCTTCTTAAAGCCCTTAAATCTCTGCTTTAAGCCCTTTTGTTTTGTTTTGTTTGAATATCATATTTTAGTTCTTTCAGACCCTGGAAGAAGTTTTGAAATTATATAGATTTTCAGGCTGCTTTTTGCTTACATTCTTTTCTCCTTCCTTCTTTCTTTGTCTTGTTTTAAAAGTTGTCATGCATCAGGAATATCCCCCATTGGTTGTTTTGGGATTGTTTCCTGTGTTTGAGTAGGGCCAGCTACCTACAGGAGAATAGGATTGGAGAGGCAGAGGAGGGTGCAGGTATCCAGCTGGAGCCTCCTGAAGCTTCTGCTGAATCTTATTGTCTCCGGTAACTTTCTAAAAAAGTTTCTATTTATTTATTTTGAGGGAGAAAGAGAGAACAAGCAGGAGAGGGGCAGAAAGAAAGAGAGAATCCTGAGCAGGCTCCATATCACCAGCACAGAGCCCAATGCAGGGCTTGAACCCATGGACCACAAGTTCATAACCTGAGCTGAGACCAAGAGTCGGGTCGCTTAACTGACTGAACCATCCAGGCGCCCCTCAGCTCAAGTCTTGATCTCAGGGCTGTGAGTTTGGGCCCCGTGCTGGGCTCCGCACTGGGTGTGAAGCCTACTTAAAAATTAATAATAATAAAATGCAAGGCTTATAGACAAATCATGTTAATGACCACAGGAAAGGTTATTAGGTCAGTCTTTCAGATGGTTTCCTCATAGCACCAAGTTCCAAGAAACAATTCTTAGTCATTTGTGGGATGTTCTAGAGAGCCTTTGCAATAAGAAATATTGCACTGCCTATGTGTTGCAATCTAAGATGATGTGGTGTGACATTTGCTAGTTTGGTAAAACTGTCAATGCTAGTTAGACCTAGTTCCTAAGGCTGATGTACAGCTTAACTGGCCATTTCTGTAGTTAAGCAATTTGTAGGCTTTACCCTTTTTTAATTCTCTTTTTTCTTTCTCTCTTCCTTTTATTCTCTCTCTCTCTTTCTTTCTCCCTTTTTCCTTCTTCCTCTTTCTTTCTTTCTTTCTTTCTTTCTTTCTTTCTTTCTTTCTTTCTTCCTTTCAATAATACATGCTGTCTTCACATATATAGTTACTTGATTATCAACAATAGAGCCAAGACAATTAAACAGGGAAAGAATACTCTTTTTAAAACTGATGCTGGGACAGCTAGATATCCACATGCGAAAAACCAAAGTTGGACTCCTTCCTCACACCATAAACAAAAGTTATGTCAAAAAGACATAAATATAAGAGCTCTTAAGAAAATATAGAAATCAATCATCATGAGCTTTGGTTTGGAGGCACTGTCTTAGGTAAGACACCAAAAGCACAAGCAGTAGAAGAAAAAATAGACAAATTAGACTCCTCAAAATTAAAAACTTTTCTGCGTTAGAGAACATTATCAAGGGGCGCCTGGCTGGCTCAGTCACTTCACCATTTGACTCTTGATTTCAACTGAGGTCATGATCCTGGGTTCCTGAGGTAGAGAGAGCCCTGCGTCGGACCCCAGGCTGTCAGCATGGATTATCTCTCTCCCTCTCTCTCTTCCTCTCCCCCACTTGCTTGCTTGTGCTTTCCCTCTCAAAATAAATTAATAACATTTAAAATAAAATAAAAAGGGAAATACCAGGTGTTGACAAGGATGCAGAGAAATTGGAACCCTCGTCTATGGCTAGTGGGAATATAAAATGATGTAACCACTGTGGAAAATAGTTTGGTGGTTCCTCAAAAAAGTGAAGCATAAAATGACCATTACTCAGCAATTCTACAAAAAAAAAAAAATGCCTGAAAGAATTAAAAATGGATATTCAAGCAAAAACTTATACATGAAAAAAAAAGGGGGGAGGGGGTCCTGAATGTTCACAGCAGCACTACTCACAATAGCCCAAAGGTAGAAACAACCCAAATGCCCAACGGCTGGTGAGTAGATAAACTAAATGTGGTGTAGCCATACGCTGGAATATTATTCAGCCACAAAAAGGAATGAAGTATTTATTCATGCTACAGCCTGAATAAACCTAGAAAACAGTATGCTTAGTGAAAAAAAGCCAGATACAAAAAGCCACACATGCATGCTTCCGTTGATTTTATTTTATTTTTAATATTTTATTTATTTTGGAGAGAGAGAGAGAGAGACAGCGTGAGCAGGGGAGGGTCAGAGAGAGGGGGAGACACAGAATCCGAAGCAGGCTCCAGGCTCTGAGCTGTCAGCACAGAGCCCGACATGGGGCTCGAACCCACAAACCATGAGATCATGACCTGAGCCAAAGTTGGACTCAACTGACTGAGCCACCCAGGCACCCCACTTCCGTTTATTTTAAATGTCTAGAGCTGGCAAACCCGCAGAGACAGAAAGTAGAACATTGGTTGCCAGGGGGCTGGAAGGAGAGGGAAATGGGGAGTGACTCATGGTGGCGTTTATTTTTGAGGTGACGAAAATGTTTATTTCTGGGACGGTTGCACAACTCTGTGAATATACTAAAAAAAAAGTGAATTGTACACTTTAAATGAGTGAATTCTATAGTGTGTGAATGATATCTCAATACAGCTGTTATTAAAATGATTGTAACACATGCTCGTTGTAAAAACAAACAGCACGGAAACATATCAAGTGAAAAAATGAATGTCTCCCTTGATTCTCTCCCCTTCCACTTCTCTCCTCAGAGAAAACCATTGTTCACTATTTGATGTGTAGATTTGCATACCTTCAATACTTTACAAATATATATTTACATACAAACACATAGGTTTTTTAATGCTTATTTATTTTGAGAGAGAGAGAGCGTGAGCAGGGGAGGAGAGAGAGAGAAAGAGAGAGAGAGAGGATCCCAACCAGCCTCCATGCTGACAGTGGGGGCTCAATCCCATGGACTGTGAGATCATGACCTGAGCCGAAATGAAGAGTCAGATGCTTAACCGACTGAGCCACCCATGTGGCCCCGTAGTTTGTTTTTTAATATTGCATACTATTCCTTACTATTCCTGTATCATAATTTCTTTAGTAAAAATATCCCCTGGTCTTGCCAGAAGAATCATTAACCATCATAAAATAAATGAATTGCTGCTGCTGCTCGCTCCAGAATAATACATAGAGTAAGAAGCTGTTCACTTACATATTAGTGCCTGCAGTACAAGCATGTTGGGCCTCCTACTTAACACCACTCTTCAGTTTTCGGACCATAGTGTCTTTTTTTTTAAGAGTTTATTTTTTAATGTTTTTTTTTTTAATGTTTTTTTATTTATTTCTAGGAGAGAGAGAGAGACAGCGTAAGCAGAGGAGGGTCAGAGAGAGAGGGAGTCACAGACTGAAACAGACTCCAGGCTCTGAGCTGGCAGTCAGCACAGAGCCCGACGCAGGGCTCGAACCCACAAACCGTGAGATCGTGACCTGAGCCGAAGTTGACACTTAACCAACTGAGCCACCTAGGCACCTCTCTGACCATAGTGTCTTAATACCTCAGGCCGATCAGCTTCTCTGAAAGTTGACTACCTATCTCTCTGAGATATCTCACCTGGAATGCTGTCAGAAGGAATTTCTGTATACCACCTAACCCCTGTTTTTTGTTTTGTTTACACTTATTTATTTTGGAGAGACAGAGCGTGAGTTGGGGGGAGGGGGCAGAGAGAGGGAGAGACACAGAATCTGAATCAGGCTCTAGACTCTGAGCTGTCAGCACAGAGCCCGACGTGCGGCTTGAACTCGAAAACCATGAGATCATGAGCTGAGCCAAAGTTCAGACGCTTAACAGACTGAGCCATCCCGGCACACACACACACACACACCCCACCGACCTAACCTCCATTTTAAGACAAACCCGTCATCCTAAACATACTTTCCAAAATTGATGAAGATCTGCCCAGCTATTTTCACATGACAATGTGAACAAACAGACAAACTTAGTTTTATATTGTTTCAGGTCAATTGCCATAGTACTTCTGAGATAGTCCCTTTAAGAGGACAGGGGTCTTCCTGAGAAATTGGGCAGCCTGCTACACAGTTGTGGTATTCTTTACTTGTTCCCTGTGGGAGAGGTGAAGCAACCTGGATCGTTATGAGTTAACAGGGAACTTGGAGAAGAACACTTAGGAAGAAGAACAGTGTTAACATAGCAGGAACACAGGGGAGCACCATCGAGTGGTAAGGTAAGGACAGTTTACCTTAGGGGCGTTCCTTAGGTCGTGTGCATAAATGGGCTGGGAGCAGGGGCTAGCCTGGTGAGCAAAACAGACTCACCCTTCACATTCCCAGTCTAGTGAGGAGATTAGGACATAAATTTGGGAGCGTCTGTGTGGCTCAGTCAGTTGAACATCCAACTTTGACTCCAGTCATGATCTCGGGGCTTGTGAGTTCGAGCCCCGTGTCGGCTCTGTGCTGACTGCTCAGAGCCCGGAGCCTGCTTTAGATTCTGTGTTCTCCGTCTCTGCCTCTTCCCCACTCATACTGTCTCTCTGTCTCTAAAAAATAAACCTTAAAAAAATTTTTATTTTTTTTAAAAAGAGCTCAAGAGAGACAATGCCTGTTCTATATGACCTGAGCCAAGTCGTGAATGAGTACAAGGTTGGCTGGTGAAAAGGCAGCAGGAGAGCATTACAGATGGGAAACCCCAAAGTATCAGATCCTCCCC
>NW_027533258.1:3089214-3095243 GCF_008692635.1 Crocuta crocuta
TGCATGGCGTGACTGTTAGAGGAATGGTGGTACAGGCACAGTGCATCCTCTCTTCCGAGCCATTTCCTCTCTGTTGCCACTTCCTTTTTCCCTTTTAGTGAAACATTATCAGCAGTTTGATGATGATAATAGCTGGCATATCCTCACCCTGTGTCCGCTACTATTCTATGCCTTAAACTTATCAACCTGTTTAATTCTCAGTCCTATGAGGTAGATACTGTTATTACTCCCATTTTACAGATGAGAAAACTGAGAGATCAGTTCACTGGCCCACCCGATCTCTCTTTTCTGCTTTAGCCTATGCATGTGGGCGCACTACACCCAAACAGACTACCTAAAGCGGTATTTTGTAAAATACCAGGAGGGATCTGCAATTCGGTGCAGCAGAATTATCTGGGACTTTTGTTTTGTTTTGTTTTTAAACATTTGTTTTTGAGAACAGAGCGTGAGTGGGGGAGGGGCAGAGAGACAGGGAGACACAGAATCCAAACCAGGCTCCAGGCTCCGAGCTGTCAGCACAGAGCCTGACACGGGGCTCAAACTCAGGGACTGTGAGATCATGACCTGAGCTGAAGTCGGACACTTAACCTACCGAGCCACCCAGGCGCCCCTGGGGCATTTGTTAAAAAGCAGGTTTCTGTACTCCTCTGTAGTCCTCCTAGATCTCATGTGGGGGATCAGGACTCTGTTTTTTGGGGTTTGTTTTTTTTTTTTTTTTTTCAAACTCCCCAGGTGATCTATCCTAAGGCACCTAATGCCTGAGAACCTCTGGGCCCATCTGAGCTGCGACTCCATATTCCCACAAGAGAGAGCTGGACAAAACAAATTTGAGTGAAGTAGTCTGGAGAGTGGAATTATTTGATCTTTTTGCTTAGGGTGCAGACCAAGGAGCAAGGTTTCTGGTAAGAACTCAAGGACAGAGGGACACAGGGGAGGCTCAGTCTTTTAAGCGTCCAACTTCGGGTCAGGTCATGATCTCACAGTTTGTGGGTTCAAGCCTGTATCAGGCTTTGCACTGACAATGGAGACCCTGCTTGGGATTCTCTCTCTCTCTCTCTCTCTCCCTCTCTCTCTACCTCTCTCTCTCTCCTTCTCTCCCTGCCCCTCCCCTGATCTCCCCTCCTCCAATAAATAACTAAACAAATACTTAAAAAAAAACAAAAAGAATGCAAGGGCAGAGAGGATGATGAGAGTAAGGAAGAAATTACTGGAGTCTCCAGTGGCTTGGCACACAGGGGACACCTCTGTGTGTATAGCCCAGACTATACCATCCCCTTACCCTGAGTGCAAGATAACAGAGCCTTAGCTCTGACCTCAGTTACTTCTTACAAGACACGGAAGCAAGTTCTTCATTCTCTACTTGGGTGTGACTCCTTGGATGGGGCCCTCACTGCATCTCAGCTTCCCTCTGCCTAACAGAGAATGAAGTTCCTGTATTTTCACAAAGCACTGTTTCAAATTTACCCATTTTCTGCCATCCCTCCCTCCTCACCCTCCAATCCAATGCCTTCCTCCACTTTGGAAATCACTATTTCTCAGAGGAAAGGCTTGCATCTATAAGATAAGGCATGCAGGCACATCTTTTCATTGGTCCTGGCTGAGCTGAAGGAGAATCCAAATGTCTCTCTCTACTCCTGTTAAGAACTCCCCCCCCCACAAAAGAAACGTGTTTAGCAGAGCTACTGTAGGGAGCATTAGGTGACAACATGGGCATTTTTAATCACTCACCCTCCAAGGGTGGCTGAGATGGCACTCCTTAGGAGCAGAAGTCAGGGCAGGGACCATCAGAGGCCAGGACCATGGAGGAGTCCAAGCTCCCAGTGCTCCAAGGAGTCAGGAAGGGATGGGAGGAGGTGAGCCAGGAGATGGGATCTAGGGAATTGAGATCAGGTAGGAGTGCAGGGGAGTGGGTGTTCCGACCAGGGCCAAAGCACACAGTTTGCTCATCTGGGCCCCTGAGCTGCCTAGTTAGACAAACAAGGATTTGTTTTCAAAGAATGAGTCACTGCACCTTCTCGAAGCTTCAACCAAGATTACCTTCAAAACCCCGCATTTCATTCATCAGCCTTTACAAAGTTATAGAGCTGAATCCATGTCCTAATGGAGGTGTCCTCAATGCTAATCTATACTCTTCAGATTACAATCATGTATGTCCATTATACCTCAGTGAAAAAATACACGAAAAATAAAGTTATAGAAGCACGTAAGGAATAAATGATTATAATCAGGCGCCAGCCCTGCCCTCCGTCTCCATTCTCCCCAGGCCGCATATTTCATTCCTATCCTTCTCCCACCCATGGTCTTATTTTGCAGATGGTTTTCTGGACAGATCCTCTGTCATCTCACACTGGGTTTCAAATGATCAGATAGAACCTGAGATGAATTTATGGGGCATTTTTTACATTCGATGATTATCATCACCTACATAAGCAACCATGCTAGCTACTATCCTTGAAAACTCAGGTAGACATAACCTCTCCCTTGGACTCATATCCAGTGTAGACTATCATTTCTCAACCTTTTTAGAACCGAGATATGTAATGCATGATTGCTCAACGTAACAACGCACCTTTTTCCAAAAGTCATACAATATATGTCATGTTTCTTTGTTTAAATAAAGGACATGAAAATTAATTGGATCATAAGGCACCTCAGAGAATTTCATGATGTCTCCTGGAGACTCAGAATTGGGAATTTCTTTTCCGTGACAGCCCCAGGGGACTGACTGCGTGATGTGGTCCCCCGTCGCACCTCCTGACCAGCAAGGTGACAGTGGGCAGGCATATCTGTGCTCTGATCCTTATTCTCTTAATAAAATACAGATGTTGAATTACATTATCTCTAAGGTCTTTTTTTCACAGCCAACATTTTGTGATTCAGTGAACAGAAAAATTGCCCTACAAAAAGGTATAGTCCCTAAACAAAGTGCCAGACGTACATAGTACAAGAGGCCCAGTTAAATTTGAATCCTAGATAAACTATAATGTTTTAAACATTTTTTAAAAGTTTATTTATTTTTTGAGAGGGCAGAAGAGAACGAGGGGGGGGAGAGAGGGAGAGAGAGAGAGAGAGAATCCCAAGCAGCCTCCACATTTTTAGCACAGAGTCTGAGGCGGGGCTCAATCTCACAAACCATGATGAGATCATGACCTGAGCCAAAATCAAGACTCATACACTTAACCAACTGAGCCATCCAGGCACCCCTAAACTATAATGGTTTAGTGTAGGTATAGCCCTGATATCACATGGGACATAATTACATTTCTTTTTTTCGTTATAATGTTTATTTATTTTTGAGAGAGGGAGACACAGAATCCAAAGCCGGCTCCAGGCTCCACATGGGACATAATCACATTTCAAAATTATTCATTCTTTTTTTTTTTTAATGTTTTTTATTTATTTCTAGGAGAGAGAGAGAGACAGCGTGAGCAGGGGAGGGTCAGAGAGAGAGGGAATCACAGACTGAAACAGGCTCCAGGCTCTGAGCTGGCAGTCAGCACAGAGCCCGACGCGGGGCTTGAACCCATGAACCATGAGATCATGACCTGAGCGAAAGTCGGACGCTCAACCGACTAAGCCACCCAGGCGCCCCAAAATTATTCATTCTTTATCTGAAATTGAAAGTTTAGCTGGCATCCGGGATCTACAACCTAACTCCATTCCCTTTCCTCCCATTTGTGAAGGTGACTTCACCAATTCCCCACTGTGAACCTGCTTGTCTCCTCCTGTCTTGAGTCCTTAGCCTGAAACAGACTGTGAATATCAGATTGCTGCTTGCTCCATTGCCTTACCTGTGAGATAAATTCCCAGAGTTCAGAAAGGACAGTTGCCAACAATCTGTTTCATAGATGTGGCTGCCTGGACAACATCTGGGCATCTGCTACTTACAGCCTCATTATTATTTTTTAAGTTTATTTATTTATTTTGAGAGAGAGAGAGAGAGAGAATGTGTGCAAGCAGGGGAGGGGCAGAGAAAGAGAAAGAAAGAGAGAATCCCAAGCAGGTTCAGCAGTATCAGCGCAGAGCCTGATGCTGCGCCCGAACTCACAAACTGAGATCATGACCTGAGCTGAAATCAAGAGTCGGATGCTTACCAGAACTGAGCCACCCAGGCGCCCCTTCTAACCTCATTACTGACACCTTCACCAATAATCCTGACCTATGCCGCGTGAGTTATTATACCCACAGCATGCTTGAGTGGGAATTTTCATTTGCCTCTTACTTGATCTAATTTCATGGTCTTGGGTCAAGATTCTCTCATCATTCAAACCAACAAACCAAAACACCTCCACAGAACGTTCCCCCGTCCGTTACTGCTGCCCCACTACTCTCTTTTCCTTCGTGGTCAAGTCTTCTCTGTACTCACCATCTCTACAGCCCTCTCTCTTCCTCGTTTCCCAATGCAGGAAAATATGGCGCCGGGTCCTAACTGTCTTCTCAGCTCCTTGCTTGGCCACTATGTGCCCATCACCTCCAGCCACTCTGTTTCAACAGCCTGGTCCCTAAACGCCAGAGCCTTCATACTTTCTGCGTCTCCCTAAGCCTGTGTTCTCTGTGTGTGGTATACATTCTGCACCTGCCAGCGAGGTCATTTACAAAACACCAGTGCCCCAAGAGGGAACGGAGTGTTTGGTTTTTGTGTGTTTTTTTTAAATTAACTTTATTTATTTTGAGAGAGAGCTCGCAAGCATGAGCAGGGGAGGGTCAGAGAGAGAGAGAGAGAGAGAGAGAGAATCCCAAGCAGGCTGTGGGCCATCAGCATGGAGCCCGATGTGGGGCTCGCACTCACGAACCATGAGATCATGACCTGAGCCAAAACCAACAGCCGGACACTTAACTGACTAAGCCACCCAGACGCCCCAGGAGGGGATGGGGTTTGAGAGCTCATGAGAGGCACCCAGGTTTTGGTTTCCTTGTTTCTTTATTAATCTCTGAAATTTAATCAATTTCCATTTAACAATCTTTTTTTTTTTTTTTTTGAGCACATAGTACATCGCAAATGCTAGGTCTTGAGAACGCAAAAGAAACGGTCAAGGCCTTGTCTTCAGGCCGCATATAGGCCAGTGGGAAAGGCATCAAACTTACTGATGACAGGAGGGGCGCACACAGTTGGTGCTGTGGACTGCAAAGCGGGACCAGGAAAGATGCCATAGACTGGCTGCCTGGGATCCGAGTCTTGAAGGAAAGAAGGACTGAACCACCTGTACCCCATACAGGGTGCGCTCCTCCAGGGAGCTGGCGTACAGTGTGCCTGGGGTGTGATGGAAAGTGAGGTGAGAGCCAGGCGATGCAGAGAGATCGCATATCAGGTGAAGATTAAGGAATTTCAGGGCGCCTGGGTGGCTCAGTCAGGTAAGCATCCACATCAGCTCAGGTCAAGATCTCGCGGTTCGTGAGCTCAAGCCCCGCAGGGCGCTGTGTGCTGTCAGCCCCGTTTGGATCATTTGTCGCCCTGCTCACTTTGCCCCTCCCCCCTCTCAAAAATAAACATTCTAGAAAATAAAATAAAAGGAATTTCAACGGTGAAAACCGTAAGGAGCTTCGAAATACATTAAACTGAGCAATGACTTGATCTGATCTGCTTTTTTTTAAGTTTATTTATTTATTTTGAGGTGGGTGCAGAGAGAGAGGGAGAGAGAGAGAATCCCAAGCAGGTTCCACACTGTCAGCACTGAGCTCAACATGGGACTCCCATCTCACCAACCGTGAGATCATGACCTGAGCCGAAATCAAGAGTCGGTTGGTTACCTGACTGAGCCACCCAGGCACCCATGCATTTATTTATTTATTTATTTTAGGATTTCATCTTTCAGTAATCTCTACACCCAACATTGGGGCTCAAACCAATAACCCTGAGATCAAGAGTCGCCCACTCCACTGACAGGTACCCCTGATTTGCATTTAAATTCTTTTTAATTTTTTAATTTATTTATTTTTTTTTAATATTTTTTTATTTATTTCTAGGAGAGAGAGAGAGAGAGACAGCGTGAGCAGGGGAGGGGCAGAGAGAGAGGGAGTCACAGACTCTG
>NW_027533258.1:3095272-3131924 GCF_008692635.1 Crocuta crocuta
CCCCGATTTGCATTTTAGAAAACTCTCTGACAACACCTCAGAGCCGGCTTGGGGGCCCGGGGAGCGCAGACTCGGTGCAGTGGGACCAGTTAGCATGATTGGGTGAGAAATATAGAGTCAGAAATAAAGCAGCGGCAGAGAAGACAGAAGAAGTTGGTTTCTAGTGCTGTTGCAGAGGTCGTAGCATTGCTAGGGCTTGGAGACCAATTGGCCTCCCAAAGAATAAGGGAGAGGGGAGGGCAGGGGCTCCCAGATGTGTGCAGTTAGGGGACTGAGCATATCAACTGCCTCCACTAAATGACTCATCTTCCCACCATCCCCATTAGACTGGACCTCAAAAATGTCGCTCTGCCTAAAGTGGAGGGCGGGCGGAAGGAATAGTTTGGGAAGGCCTCCATTTACCCTTTGCCCTACCACAGAACTGAGCCACTGGAAACGCATGGGGACAGGCGTGTCAGAGTCAGGGCCAGGGCTCCTAGGTGAGCTGGGGACCAGGGTTCTTGCCAGAAAAAAAACAGTGTCAGGTGTCAAGTCTGAAAGCAAGGACGAGGCCAGAAATAGGAAGTCAGGAGTGAGGCCAAAAGTGAGGAGGTTGGAACATGGTGTGAGAACGGGGTCAGAACAAGCAGGGAGGCCGGGGAAGGAGGAGGGGCTGGAACCCTCTCACGGGCCACAGCTGGAAACCTGGCTGCTGCAAGCTGTCTGTTGGGACGCGTGTTTACAAGCTAAAATTTGAAAAGTTTTACATGCCAATTATTATTTTTTAATTTTTTTTAATGTTTTATTTTATTTCTAGGAGAGAGAGAGACAGCATGAGCAGGGGAGGGTCAGAGAGAGAGGGAGTCACAGACTGAAACAGGCTCCAGGCTCCGAGCTGGCAGTCAGCACAGAGCCCGACGCGGGGCTCGAACCCACGAACCGCGAGATCATGACCTAAGCGAAAGTCGGACGCTTAACCGACTAAGCCACCCAGGCGCCCCTTAATTTTTTTTTTTTTTAAAGTTGATTTTAGTTTTGAGAGAGAGAGAGCACAGGCAGGGGAAAGGCTGAGAGAAAAGGGTACAGAGGATCCAAAGTGGACTCTGCGCTGTTAGCACAGAGCCCGACGCAAGACTTGAACTTGCAAACCTCGAGATCTTGACCTGAGCCAAAGTCGGGTGCTGAACCGACTGAGCCACTCAGGCGCCAATTCTGGTGGCGATTACAGGGCCTCTCTGTAAGACAGAATGTCAGGCTGCTGGCATCAAAGGACTGTCCTTCTAGATTCATGTGTATAATAGAGATCTTGGGGCACCTGGGTATCTCAGTTGGGTAGGCACTGACTTAGGCTCAGGTCATGATCTCACAGTTTGTGGGTTTGAGCCCCACGTCGGGTTCTGTGGTGGCAGCTCAGAGCCTGGAGCCTGCTTCAGATTGTGTGTCTCCCTCTCTCTCTGCCCCTCCCCAACTCATGGTCTGTCTCTGTCTCAAGAATAAATAAAAACTATTTAAAAAGAGAGAGAGAGAGAGAGATCTTTTGCCTAAGAGACCAGCGAGACCCACTTAGGATCGTCTCAAGCTTAGCATCCTTTAACACTTTCATATAGATCCCTAAACTTTCAATTTTCAGTTACATTTCTGTTTTATTTTACTATACTTCCCAATAGAGGATTTTCTATACATTCTATTAACTTACTCCCTTTACACCTAAATGCGGTCCCCATTCCACCTTTCTCCCTTGCAGAGTGTCAGTCATATCACACATATACATCTACCAGAGGTGCAGGCTTCAACAGCACAGGCCAACAGGCCGGTCATCAGATTATAGCAGCTGGAGGATGATGGGAATTCAGGCTTGAAACAGACTATCTATTTCTAAGGAGGCCCAATCTAGTGGGTAAGACGCTGCAGCCAAAGTTTCTAGCTAACAGGGATGGTCCAAGTCAGGCAGGTGGCCGTGGGGTGCTTCTGAGTTGACCTTCTTGTTTGGGACAGGAAGCTGAGGCAAGTCGCTAGGCCTTAACATGTGCTCTCACCCAGACCCTCATGGGGTCCTGACCACAAGGGCTGGCTCTGCTCTCAGTAGAGGAACATTCAGGCAAATCAAGGCAGAGCCCAGCGGGTGGACCCAGAAAACCACAAGAGTCCTTGAGGGAAAGACAGAAGTTTGATGTGCACACAGTTGCATTAACATTCATCTTGGAGGGGAGCCTCGGTGGCTCAGTTGGTTAAGCATCCGACTCTTGGTTTCGGCTCAGGTCATGATCTCGCTGTTAGTGAGTTTGAGTCCTGCATTGGGCTCTCTACTGTCAGCCCAGAGCCGACTTCAGATCCTCTGACCCTCTCTCTCTCTGCCCGTACCCTGCTCATTCTCTCTCCGTCTGTCTCTCTGTCTCTCTCTCAAACATACATTTTTTTTNTCATGACCTGAGCCGACATTGGCTGCTTAACCAACTGAGCCACCCAGGCGCCCCTCAAACATAAATATTTTTTAAAAATAAGTAAAAATTGGTAAAAGGAAACGTGATATTTAGCACTAAAAAAAAAAAAAGATTCACCTTGGATACCAAGTCCAAATATGCCTTGACATCCATAATTCTGTTCCCACTTGCTCCTGGAATTGGTCCTACCAAATGGTTACCTGAGTCCATATTAATGCCACACATAAGAGGGACTAAGTGGCCTATAAGACTGGGGAGGAACAGGATTGGTATAGACAGATTAGCCATGACTGCCTAGAGAACACAGGCTGGTTTCCAACCCCCAATACTTGGAGCAGAGTTTGTTAAATAGGAGTCTTTTTTTCCTCCCAATTTTCTATGTTTAGTTTATATACAGTTCTGGGTCCTTTTTAAAAGAAAAAAAAGCTTTGAGAAATCTCACACCTATAAGCACATGTACTAAAATCACACGAACACATCTGCTTTGTTGTCAATGAAATAATCACAAAAACTGTTTCGATTGTCATCGAAGTAAAAATACATGTTTGTAAGAACTCGTGGACGCCTGATAATTGAGCCACAGACTCTCAGGGAAACCATGCTTTGTTTTGAACTCATTTTACAAGCTACATTTTGACATGCTTTAGTTGCTAATTCTAGGAGCGTTCCACCTTGCTCAGGAAAGGCCTAAGTATTTTTTAATTGCTTTGAAAGCATATTAACTGCTCTTATGTTTTAGAGACTGGCTACCAGCGGTTATTAATAAATGAATGCCACCCTGCCCCTGAGATAGTGTATATTGCTATCTCCAAACCCAAATAGAACATTCATAACAACTAAGACTATCTCCTGGCCAGCAGAGCAAGTGTCCTTATATACACTTTCAAGTTACCACACCAAATAGGACCAACCCAAACAGGAATAATCTTGAAGTGATTTGGATTCTTTCTTACAAGCTTTCCTTACAAATCCTCAGCCTGGTGGCTGTGTATATCTTCTACTGCAGTATTTAATGTTTAGTGCTTTTCCAGGGTCTACGAAACACTAACTTTAGAAGGATTTGGAAGCTAAAACTGGCAAATTTCTATAAGATTAGCCAAAGGAGAAGAGAGAAGAAAAAGGAGATCTGTGATAGGATTTTCAGTGCAAGAGGGAGATAAAGCCTTGGTCTCGAGCAGAAGAAAGCTGGTGCTTGGGCACATTAGTGGTAGTGCCCATGGTGACATCTTCCAAGTGGTAAGGACTGAGCAAGCCCCAGGTGAACTAGAGCAATGAAAACCTTTAGATCCTCATCGATCAGAGACTGGAAGGAGGAAGGAACAGGTGTCCATGGGAGCACCACTAAGATGGGGTTGACCAGTGGGCCTAGACGGTAACTCACCGTAGAGGTAGACTGCCCTATTCTGGGCACCACTGTTTTCCTAGGAGACTTTGCCCTTCAGAAGCCATTTGACCACCAGCCAATAGGGCCTTCCTGGGAAATGGCACATGTCTCAAATTCCCCTCAGCCTTTGTCTGCCCACAGTCCCCTGAGAGGCCTCCCTTGTTCTGAGTGTGACGGGAGCGGCAGAGGGTCCCTAGGCTTAGATGCCTTCGAGCGCCGATTCACCAGCGTCTCAGAGAGTGTAGAAAAGTGATAGAAAAGGGGAGCCTGGGTGGCTCAGTCAGTTAAGTATCCATGATCTCACAGTTCATGGGTTTGAGCTCCGCGTTGGGCTCTGTGATGACAGCTTGGAGCCTGGAGCCTGCCTTGATTCTGTGTCTCCCTTTCACTCTGCCCTTCCCCCTGCTCGCGCTCTGTCTCTTTCTCAAAAATAAAATAAACATTAAAAAAGAAAAGAGGGGCACCTGGGTGGCTCAGTCGGTTGAGCATCCAACTTGGGCTCGGGTCATGATCTCACAGTTCGTGAGTTCAAGCCCCGCATCAGTCTCTGTGATGCTAGCTCGGGCCCTGGAGCCTGCTTAGGATTCTGTGTCTCCCTCTCTCTCTGCCCTTCTCCTGCTCGTACTCTGTCTCACTCTCAAAAATAAATAACCATTAAAAATGTTAAGAAAAGAGAAGAGAAGAAAAGAGGGGTGCCAGGGTGGCTCAGTCAGTTAAGCGTCTGACTTGGGCTCAGGTCACGATCTCACAGTTTGTGAGTTCGAGCCTCACATTGGGCCCTGTGCTGACAGCTCAGAGCCTGGAGCCTGCTTTGGATTCTGTGTCTCCCTCTCTCTCTGCCCCTCCCCTACTTGTGCTCTCCCCCCAAAGATAAATAAATGTTTAAAAACTTTTTTTAAGAAAAGAGAAGGAAACCATATTGTCGTTCTTTACAACTTTAGTAAAACCAAGTTTAGGAAGGAGATGGGACAGTAGAATGCTGAATTAGAGAGAGAAGTGATTGGTCTGGGTTTTGTTTCACCAAACATTTGATGCTATTCTGAAGACACGTATTGCTATGTAGCCTAACTACCCTCCCTAGAGAGCTTGAAAACAGAATTGTTTTACCTCCCAAATCTACTAAGTCAATGTTGGTTTCAAAAAGGGCCCTAGACTGACTCTCTAAGGCTAACAGGATTCCTCAGAAGGCTGCTCAAGTCCTTTCTAACTCTTCCATTCTCTGATTCATGGATCAACAATACCATTTGGGAGGAAGGTACACTTACTCTTCCTGCGAACAATCTTAGGGACACCAGAGGGCTCATTTAGTTGGTGAAAGGGTCAATGCAAATTGCAGCTTCTGCAGATAACCTGATGTTTACACTGGGCAGGAAGCCGAGCAAGTTGTCCACGCCGGTCAGAAGACTCAGCCCCACAGTGGGTGACCAACGCAGGACAGCAAATAATGCCTACCTCAGAACAGGGAGCAAAATCTTTCATTCAAGACTTACCACTCTTAGGAGAGATCTTAATCTATATTAAGCAATAGAACAATGGGGTTTTGTAAAAATTATAAATCATCCATTATACAGAAGCTCTTGAAAACCAGTAGGAAGTTACTGATTATTATTCATACTAGTGAATTAGCATCCACTGCGTTTCCATCGGAATCCACTGATGAAGCCTCAAGCCTTGTCTTACAGGAGGCCTCCCGGTCTGTCAAGGGTCCCTCAGGATACCCCTGCAGGCCAGTCACAGCTGTGGGGTCGCTCTTGCTTCAGGGACCCTCCATAGTTTCTTGGTCACCACGGGCTGCATACTACGCTCCTCAAAGTGGCCAGAATTCACATGGAGGGGAAATCATCCTTCACGTGCCTCATCATGAGCTTGGATGACACCAGGACCTGGCTCAGGAAAGCTTCCTTTATACACTGTCAAGCCCTGTGCCCAGTTGCCAGCACCTAGCCTGGTCCGAGGCTTGCTGGTGGTGCTTGGTACACGGTTATGAACTATCCAGAGCAAGTCAGACCAGGCGACCCCCCAGCTGCACCTTCTCGGTCTCCTCTGCTGGCTCCTCTCCTCTGCTAGACCCTTCTTTGTGGAATTTCCTCAAAGTTCCCACTTCAGCCCTCTTCAGAAATTCTTTGTTCTCACCTCTGAGAGATGGGAGCCTGGCACCCCCGGCCTCCCCAAAAAAGTCTCTGTGGTAGAGCCTCTTAGCCTTCCTTCCCCACCCTCTGGTCATGTAGCCCCAACTCTGCCTCTCGTCTCATATTTCCCTCCATCTTTTTATTGCCACCATCTCAGTTCAGGCCCTCATCACCTCCCATCTGGACTTCTGTAGAAACTTTGCCCTCATTTAGCCTGACCCAGAGTACGCCTTCCTTTTTTTTTTTAATGTTGATTTATTTTTGAGTGACAGACAGAGAGAGTGCATGCACACACAAGCAGGGGAGGGCCAGAGAGAGAGACAGAGACTTCAAGAGCCCAATGCAGAGCTCGAACTCACAAACCGTGAGCATGACCGGAGCAGAACCCAGATGCTTTCACACAAAGCTGTCAGCTCTCGACTAACCACTTCTTGGTGACCTCTCCTACCCCACTGCTCATTTCATTCTCAGCACTGAATCATCTTCCAATCGAGAACCGGCTCAGGGTTCTCTTCTGGCTCAGTCAGAAGAGCATGCGACTCTTGGTCTCGGAGTTGTGAGTTCGAGCCCTACATTGGGTGTAAAGATTACTAAAAATAATAATAATAATAATAAGTAAATAAACAAACTTGAAGAAGAAGAATCAGCTTAATCACAAACACTTATTAGACACTTACTGCTTGCCAAACTCCGTTCTAAGTGTTTTTCAAATATTATCTCATTTAATTCTCACACAGCAACCTGCTGGGGGTGGGGAACAGTTAACCCAGTTACCACCAGTAACTTTGCTACCTGTTTGATACATCGCTCTTCTGCAGCCACAGACTCACCTGTTCTCTTGCCCCCACATCCATTTGTCCCTTCTCAGCCATCTTGCCCCTGTTGGGTAGCTTTACTCTCTCCCAACTTGGTGACACTTTGCCTCACTCTTAGAACGAACGTCCTTAAGGTTGTAAAGCACCCTTCCCCAGACAGCCATTCATGTAGGCTTCCTGTCTCTTGCTCACTGTCTTGTCTCCCTCAAACTTCATTGAAACACTTTCCACTACTACTTTCTCACCACCTTCTGCGTCTGTCCCCGTAGTTTAGTGCGTGGCCCTTCGGGAGCACTGTTTTTCGGGGGCCACTAATGATTTCTCAAGGGGTAAAATCCAACGGCCTTTTCTTTTCTTTCTTTTTTCTTAAGTTTATTTATTTATTTTGAGAGAGACTGCAAGCGGGAAAGGGGTAGAGAGTGTGGGAGAGAATCCCAAGCAGGCTCCGGACTTTCAGCACAGAACCTGATGTAGGGCTCGAACTCACGACCCCTGAGATGGTGACGTGAGCCAAAATCAAGAGTCTGAAGCCTAATGACTGAGCCACCCAGGCATCCCTCCAATGGCCTTTTCTTAAGACTCATCTTCCTTGAGTTCTCGCAGCTCTGGTCCCACCGGCTGCTCTGCTCCCACTAAATCTCTCTCCCAACCTCTGTTTTACCACACTGGCTTCATCGTCTTCAACCCTGCCCTTCCCACCCTGTCCCTGCTCAGAGTTTGTCAAGCAAGGGCTCCTGCACCCTTGAGTCAACCCCAGAGTGCTTCATCCGGAACCACAACTTCATTATGAGAATTTCTTTTTTAATATGCTCTTTTAATTTTGATGATCTTAAACCAAAAACAGGAAGCACCACTTGGATGAGTTCTTTGCAACTGGGCACCATCAATTTCAAAGCCGATTCTGGCGCTTTGGATTGTTACACCAAGTGCTCCCTAAATGGAAAGACAGCATTTGGCTTCACTGCAGCATTTCCAAAACTGGGGTCCCTCGCGTTTGAAGCTGGAGTCCTCTGTGTTGAGATCTTCTTCCTTGTTCGTAGCATCTGATTAGCTGCTAAATCTGGCAAAGTCTTCTCTATTTTATTATTTTGTTTGCTTGCTTATTTATCTGTTTATTTTGGGAGAGCAAGAGCGCGCACGAGTGGAGGTACGGGGAGCAGAAAGAGAGAAGGAGAGAGAGAATCCCAAGCAGGCTCCATGCTGACAGCGCAGAGCCCTATGTGGGGCTTGAACTCACAGACTGTGAGATCATGACCTGAGCCCAAACCAAGAGTCGGACACTTAACCGACGGAGCCACCCAGGGCGCCTCTCTTTGCTCTTCATTCCAGGGATCACTTCCTTTGGACTGCACTACGATTGTAGTCACCTAGCCATCCTCCGCTCCCCCAATTTACTCCTCAGACTGTCTCCAGGTTAATTGCCCAAAGCATACCTGATCTGGCCACTCGCCTACTAGAATTCCTCCATAACCACTTTCTATACGCCAGATTTCCATATGGTGGCAGGTACCGGATGCCCCGGCTAAACTAACTTCCTGTTTGCCAGTCACTCCCCTGCACACCTCAGCTTACCCCGCTTTCCTCCCTCTGGGATTTGGCTCTTTAATCTAGCATGGTTTCCTTCATGGAACTGTTTTCGATTGTTACCATAGAATTTCCTTCTCTGAACCCCCACAGCAATTTGTTTGACTTCTTATAGTGCTTTTTTGTCTTTGATTTCATCCTTTGAATGCATATCTGATCCTTCTGCCCGGTTCTCTTATATCATCTCATACCGTGCCTGGAGGCTCAGTGTAACCTAAATAATAATGTGCCATTTCTGCCTTAAAAGCCTTCCCAGAGCTCCCCGGTTGCCCTCTGGATGCATACTGGGAGCAAGGCCGTGCCCTCTGGCTTTCTGTCTTGTCTTGTTTCCTGTCGTATGACAGTGTTTGAGGGGCTTGCCCAAATCATGGATGAACCCCTCCTCTGAGGTAACTCTAATTTTGATTTTTTTTAAAAACAGCAAAGAGAGCGCCTGGATGTCTCAGTCAGTTAAGCGTCTGATCTCAGCTCAGATGTTGATCTCGGGATCTTGAATTCAAGCGCCACGTTGGGCTCCGCATCGGGCGTGAGGCCTACTTAAAAAAATAATAATAATAAAGCCCAAAAAAAAAAAAAAAACAGCAATGAGGCAGAAATTTCAGGCACCAGAAAATTTAGAGACTGGTCCAAAGGTTGTGGAACTTTCTCTTTCTTCTCCATTCAAAATAATACCACACAGCCTTCTTAGGAAAGCCCTCTGACTTCATACCTCCAAGAATACCGCCCATTACCCATTACCACCACCACTCTCTCTGTCAAGGGGTGTGGAAGAGGGAAGGAGGGATTTGGACACCGGCATCTGCCTTTCAAACCACCCCTTTTGGGGCTGGAAGGGCAACCAGAAATCTGAGACCTCTTTGAAGGGAGTTCAGTCAGCAGGGTTTTCTCTGGTTTTCCGTAGCTACGTGAGAACAAATTGGCAATTTCTGGACAGAGATTTCTCACAATAACTTGGTGAGTTTTGCCAAGTTTGCTTTATTTGTTGTGGAAATATGAAATGCATCATCTTTCTGAGCAAGGTGAGCCCAGGGATAGTGTTAAGTGCCTTCAGTACAACACCTGACAGTTGTGATCTGGGAATCCCTTTTGTGTCCTATGAGAAAGGAGACCCCACCCCACTCTAGGGTTTGGATTAGGGCTTTAAGCCCCTTGTGGACAAAAGTCTTTTTGGTCTTTGTCTGGGTTCCAACCGCTTGAGGATGGGGGCCCTTGCCAGCAGATACGTAATAAAAATGGACTGATTTTGGGGCACCTGGGTGGCTTAGTCGGTTAAGCCTCCGACTTTCGCTTAGGTCATGATCTCGCGGTTCGTGGGTTCGAGCCCCGCGTTGGGCTCTGTGCTGACTGCCAGCTCAGAGCCTGGAGCCTGTTTCAGAGTCTGTGACTCCCTCTCTCTCTGACCCTCCCCTGCTCACGCTGTCTCTCTCTCTCTCTCTCCTAGAAATAAATAAAACATTAAAAAAAAATTTCCTAAAAAAATGGACTGATTTTTTTCCCCCCCATCTTCTTTCTTTTCTCAGACTTTTCCTTTTTTCCTTCTACTCATTGTCTCCCTGTGTTTCTTTTCCTCTCAGTTTATCTTGGGCCAGTCTTTGCCCCTGAGACACCCCGGAAGTTGCCTGGCCCCGCTTTAGAATGTCACCTTTCCAAACTTCCTTCAGCTTAGATGCAATTCCTTTGCACTCTCGGGTCTCCCTTGCCTTCTTCAAGGAGCCACGCTCCAGCCTGGCCTCAGGACAGAGACCTCCTGGAGTGGCCCATTAGGGGCGGTATTTGCAGACTGAGGCCTCTTGGGACTGCACAGGCCCCAGGTAATCTTCCAGACTCCCGCAGCCTCTGCGGCCTCCTCGTTAGCACTGAACTTGAATGACCTTTGCTTGCTTTGCATGACAAAGGAAGTAATCGAGTTTAGAAAAGTGCCGGCGGTGGAGGGGGAGGGGCGGGCTGAACCTTCCAGCTCCGGCCCTACCAAGCCACAAGACCAAATAAGGGTGTGCGAGGCACCTCTGTCTGCGTTCAAGTTCAGAGTGCAGTGTGCAAAAGTGAGGCTCGGTTTTCAGAGAGATAAGCTATTACCCAACCCTGGTGGAGTTCCAGCAGCAGGGACTCTGTGTAGCCGGCCTCTGCCTGCAGGGCTGGGACTGGGGGAGGGAAGGCCTGGGACCTCGGGTGTTCCCAGCCTGGAGAGAGGAGCGGAGGGGGACGCCTTCCTTGCCAGAGCCTTCTGACTGCAGGGAGTGACAGCCCGCGGCTTTTCAGAGCCTTTCCGTGACTCTGGACCCGGCTCTAAAGGGTGCCAGCCAGGGTGAGTCATTAGAATGTGTAGGAAGGGTCAGAGTTTGAGGATATTCGGCCAGGAGGAAACCAAATATTATTTCTATGAACCCTCACAGGCGGAGAGGCCCAGCTTGTTTACCGAACACTGAGGTCTAGGGCCAGGCTAAGTTCGGGCCATTTTCCAGCAGTATTAACCCTGTGTTTGCGAAACACACCCCAGGGAAGAGGCTTGTGAGGCCTGCAGTTACTGGACCGAAAGATTGGCAAGAGCTGGCTTTCTCTGTTGCATTTGGTAGCTTCCAAAACACTGATCTCATTCTCATCGGGGGCCTTCTGAGCCAGATGAGGGCCATCATCTCCACGAGGTGCTCGCGGTGCTTTAACGATGACTGATTGATGGCAGTGCGCTGAGCGAGTTGCACTGTTACCTGGCCTGGGTTCCTTCCCTCCTGCCCTGCCCCTTCCTCATCCAGCAGTGCAAACCTCACCCCCGTGTGCTAGGCTCAGCCCTAAAGTACTGGGGAGTTAGCACCTATTGAGATAAACACTTCTGCCTTTTTCCTCCCAGACGGACAATTTTAAGATGCTTTTCAGGAGCGCCTGAGTGGCTCAGTTGGTTAAGTGTCTGACTTCAGCTCAGATCATGATCTCACAGCTCGTGGGTTCAAGCCCCATGTCAGGCTCTGGGCTGACAGCTCAGAGCCTGCAGCCTGCTTCGGATTCTGTGTCTCCTCTCTCTGGCCCTCCCCTGCTCACACTCTTTCTCTCTCCTTCAAAAATAAATATTTTTTAAAAATGCTTTGCATATAACTTTTCAGTCCTCCAGGATCACACAGCCAGTGTCCACACATAAGGCCAAGGCAACAAAGCACCATTATGTTGGCCATCTCTCCGTGGCCGCTTCCCCCATCCTCACTCCTGCTTCCGGGATCACACACCATGCTAAGTCCGTGCCCGGGCTCTGCTTCCTAGGCTGAATATCTGAAGGCTCAGACACCTTCTGAGCCCTTTCTATAGAGTCCCTCACAGAACTGTTGTATTTTGAAAATTCAATTCCTCTAAATATAGTGTCTATTCCTCTTTCACAGGAGTCTTGTTTTTCCAGGCTGAGAAGTCAGAAGCAAAATTAAAGTTTAATAACTCGAGGAGTTCCCCTCATTGCCCTGTTTTGCATGAACATTCCTTACCTTGGGTGTATCTACGCTTTCTCCGCTCTTACTTTGAACACGCCCCAAAACTCTGTGTTATCTTTAGCATTTTTTTTCCATAAGCCACAATTCAGGAAGTTGGAGAAACTGCTCCCCTGGTGGCAGAACTACAGAACTGCAGACTCCTTCCCCTGTAATTATGGTGAAACTGATCTCTGCCTGAGCTGCTTCTGACTGTTAGGCTTCAGTTACTTCCTGAGAGTCATCTCCAGAAGGATGAGGTCAAAGGGCATAAATAATCACGTCTGGCCAAACTGCCGTCTCACCGAGGTGTAGCAACTGAAACGCACACCAACAGGTTAGACCAGCGCCTCAGGATGAACAGTGATCTTCACACAGATGTCCTGCTTTCCGGTCACATCTCTTGGGTTCTTTCTGAAAATCAGGAGAATATATGTTGGCAGCTTACATTTCTTGCTTTGTGAAATGCCTGCTCTCTTTCAACTATCCTTAAAAGACCTTTTTGATGCTTGAAATAGTCCTGGGACTTCTACGTGAGTGACCTGGGAAGTTCCACCTTTTCTTCCCCCTTCCCAGTCTCTGGCCCCTTATCAGGAAACACCACCAGACTGACTGACGGACTGACGTGAGATGTAGATTGAAGGAGCCGCCTCTGAATTAGAAAGGCTGCTTTATCATTTCGGAGCTGAGAGGGCTCTGTAGCCCGTGGTGTCCCCGAAGGGAGAGAGACACAACTAGGAAGGGCAATTCGGTGCTGATGCAATCCCTGTTTTTCCTCACCCTCGGTTCTTCAGAGCCTGTCATCTCGGCTTCCCTTGGGCAATCCCTGGCCAGAAACTTGCTCAGTCCACCTTATATATCCACCTGAGCAGCCAGAAGGACTTGCTCACCTTCACATCTTAGCAAACTCCCCCAAGCACGCCAGCATCTGAGAGATTTCCAGACTCTTTCATCAAGATCGCGACTAAAAACCCAAAAAGGAGGGCGCTTGGGTGGCTCAGCTGCNGATTTGCTCAGTCCACCTTATATATCCACCTGAGCAGCCAGAAGGACTTGCTCACCTTCACATCTTAGCAAACTCCCCCAAGCACGCCAGCATCTGAGAGATTTCCAGACTCTTTCATCAAGATCGCGACTAAAAACCCAAAAAGGAGGGCGCTTGGGTGGCTCAGCTGCTTAAGCGTCCGACTTCGGCTCAGGTCATGAGCTCATAGTTTGTGGGTTCGAGGCCCTCATCGGGCTCTGTGCTGACAGCTCGGAGCCTGGAACCTGTTTCGGATTCTGTCTCCCTCTCTCTGCCTCTTCCCTGCTCACACTGTCTCTCTCTCTCTCAAAAATAAAATAAAACATTAAAAAAAAAGTTAAAAAGCAAAACCCAAAAGGACCTTGCTAATAATCAAAGGAAGTTCCTAGGAATGCTAAGCTTGATAACTTTATTACCATTCCCTGTGGGTCTGGACAGATCTGGACCTGGGGAGAGGAAAAAGCAGCGAAGGAACTGCTATTTAGAATACCCGTGTATTGCTGAAACAAATCTGTCACACCTTCACGTTTGTGTCAGATGCGGAGTGTGATTCTGAGAGTCCTTGAAACTTACAGATTGACTCTTCTCTGAGGCTTGACTTCTATTTTCATATTGGCTTTGAATGACATAATGTGATTTCTCAAGGAGAAAGCTTTGTTAACAGGACGAAACTGGAGCCTTGACTATAGAGGTGGTCTGTTACCTTCCCAGTCACCCGCCTGTAGAACTGCACGTGTAACTCTGCTGTTCTCTCTTGACCACCTCTTTCCAACTGTGCGAGCATGTAACTTTTCGGGGAGCTCATGGGGATAAGAAAGTAGGTATGAAAGCACCTGAGATTTTTAGGAAGAATGGAGCTCCTGAGATGAGTTATACTTATGAGTCTTTCTGTCTATAAAATGCACAAATCTCCTTCCCTCCTTTTTAAAATCACTCCCTTGGAGTGCCTGGCTGGCTCAGTCAGTGGAGTGCACGACTCTTGATCTCAGGGTCATGAGTTCAAGCCCGATGTTGGGGCTAGAGTTTAGTTTAAAAAAATACAGACACACACAAACCCTGGGGCGCCTGGGTGGCTTAGTCGGTTAAGCGTCCGACTTTCGCTTAGGTCATGATCTCGTGGTTCGTGGGTTCGAGCCCCGCATCGGGCTCTGTGCTGACTGCCAGCTCGGAGCCTGGAGCCTGTTTCAGTCTGTGACTCCCTCTCTCTCTGACTCTCCCCTGCTCACGCTGTCTCTCTCTCTCTCTCCCCTAGAAATAAATAAAAAACATTAAAAAAAAAATACAGACACACACACACACACACTCCCTTAATGCTGTACTTATTGTGAGTTAACACACTTTGCTCACCTGCTCTTCATAACATGGTTCTTTTTTTTTATGTTTATGTATTTTTGAGAGAGACACAGAGTGCAAGCTGGGTAGGGGCAGAGAGAGAGAGAGACACGGAATCTGAAGCAGGCTTCAGGCTCCGAGCTGTCAGCACAGAGCCTGATGCAGGGCTCAAACTCACAAGCCGTGAGATCATGACCCGTGTCGAGGTCGGACGCTTAACCAATTGAGCCACCCAGGCACACCTTCATAACACGGTTCTTAAGAGAGCGATCTACATGTGTTTTCTTCACTTCACCTTTGACTGAGAAATTACATTTCTATAGTTTTATCCCAAGGAAATATTGAGAGATGCATATAAAAAGATATATAGGTGGCCCTGGCTGACTCAGGTCAGATGATCTCAGGGTCATAAATTCAAACCCCACGTTGGTGTGGACTTATTTTTTTTAAAAAAATGTGTATAAGGATGCTTGGTACAACCTTATAATAATAAAAATTGGAAATAATCAATGAACTGGAGGCTTTAAACATTATGGCGTATCTATACCAGGATTTGGTTACGCAGCAAGTGACAGAAAGCCCACAAAACCTGTGAGCCAAGGAGGTGTGCCATCTGGGGCTGGTGGGGTCACCTCCGTCCCATCAGACCTGGGGCCAGGGCTTCTCCTTTTATGTTACTCCATTGTGTGTGACTGTCACACCCAAGATCGCTTCGTGGGCCAACATGGCTACAAACGCCAGCCAACAGGAAGAGGGACAGGACAAAGAAAAGTGGGGCAAAGGTCCTGCACCAACTGTCTCTTCAAGGAAGACCTTCTGTCAGCATGTTTACCTAAGGCAGAATTGCTACTCCGTCAGAGCAGAAAGTACTGGAAATGTTATTACTTGGACTCAAGCCTCGAGTTGATTAGGGTTGAACTTTGGGCAAAGAACAAAGAACTACACAGGTAGTTGGGCTGAAAGGAGTCACCTTGGTATCTGTGTGAAGGTTCCCAATGTCAAGCTTGATATTTCCCTGCCTTGAGGGGAGGTGATCCCACCGGGATGCCTTGCTCCGGTCAGGGATTCATACTTTTTTTTTTTTTTTTTTGGTGCCCCATCTGTTTTCTAAAGTTGCTATCTTCCAGAGCTCTTCCTTGTCGGTTCCAACCCCCAAAGGCTGGGAGAGCTGCCTTGGGCTCGGCCAAATAGAGGCTACTTCCGTCAACCAGCTGGTACCAATTAATCCCCTTAATGCCGTCCCTTGCCCATGGCAGTGACTCAGTTATTTATTGTTGTTAATTTAAATAAATTGTTCTTTGACTTGGATTGTACCAAGTTCCACATACAAAATAGAAGAGCAAGAAAAAGAGGAAAGAAAAGAAATAGAAGAGCAAGAGATGCAGGTCTGTCCTCATATTTTGACTATAGGTAGGGAGACACACCACAAAGCAATAGAAAATACTAGAAGATTATATGTTTTGGTTTTTTAATGTTTATTTACTTTTGAGAGAGAGAGACACAGTGTGTTTGGGGGAGGGGCAGAGAGAGAGAGGGAGACACAGAATCCAAAGCAGGCTTCAGGCTCTGCGCTGTCAGCACAGAACCCGATGCAGGCCTCGACCTCATGAACCAAACTGCAAAATTGTGACCTGAACCCAAGTCAGACGCTTAACCGACTGAGCCACCCAGGTGCCCCTAGAATACTATATCTAATGAGGTGCTAAGAGGGGAGAGAAGTTCAATAAAGTCCCTAAATGCAAGGAAGGTTTATAGTAAAGAATTTGGCTTTGCCCATAGAGGGATCTTACCCTTGCCCTTGACTTCTGTGAAGTTATCGGTATCAAAGCCGATAGCAGTATCTTTAGGGCTTTAGGATCGGGGCTTTGGGACATGCAGTGTCCATCTGCTTGGAGACTGAGATCAACCACATAGAGAGTCAATCAATCATGCTAAGTAATGGAGCCCCAATAAACACTCTGAACCCCAGCACTCTGGGGAGCCTCCCTTGTTGGTAGTACCCCGTGTGTGTGGTCACACATCAATGCTGGCAGAATAATGGGTCCTGACTCCATAGGGAGAGGACAACAGATCATCCACACTTAGAGCCCTCCCAGACTCTGCCCTACACATCTCTTCCTTTGGCTGACTTAATCTGTATCCTTTCCCTGTAAAAAACTAGAATTGTACATATATAGCTTTCACTGAGTTCTGTGAGTCCTTCTAGCAAATTATCAAACTTAAGGGTGGTTTCGGGGGGCGCCTGGGTGGCTTAGTCGGTTAAGCGTCCGACTTTCACTTAGGNATGTATTTTATTTATTTTGAGGGAGAGAGTGTGTGTGAAAGCAAGGGAAGGGCAGAGAGACAGAGAAAAAGAGAGAATCCCAAGCAGGCTCCAACGAGGGGCTCCATCTCACAAACCATGAGAGCATGACCTGAGCCAAAATGAAGAGTTAGACACTTAACCAACTGAGCCACCCAGGTGCCCCACAACTGGCAGTTTCTGTTTTCCTAGCTGAACCCTGACCATTAAATGGCTCATGTAACATCTGGCCATCAGGGAATATAATGAGTTGGAGAATCAAGAATTTAATATACACAAAACACTAGTAAAATAAAATGTACAAATTCCATATATTTACTAGAAAGTCACAAAATTGTACATTTAAAATGGGTGAACTTTATATTATGTAAATTATGCCTCAATAAAGTTGTTCTTAAATATCTGGGGCGGGGTACTATCTAGAAACAAAAAGGAAAATGTAGGGCAAATAGATTAGACCAGTGATCTCCAAGCATTTTTGACTATTATCGCCTAAAAAAAGAAATGAAATTTGAGTATGCACTTCTAATATTTATGGACTTATTTAAATTGTATACATGTTAAACTCTGTTAGTATATGATGCCTTATAAAAATAGCTGCAAGGGTGCCTGGGTGGCTCAGTCAGTTAAGCATTTGACTCTTGATCTCAGCTCTCAGGTCAGATCTCACAGTTGTGAGTTCAAGCCCTGAATCTGGCTCTGAGCTGTCAGTGCAGAGCCTGCTTGGGATTCTGTCTCCAGCTCTCTGCCCCTCCCCCACTCATGTTGTCTCTCTCTCTCTCTCTCTCTCAAAATGAATAAACTTTAAAAAAAAAAATAGCTGCAAATTAGCAATGTAAACAGATAGAAAAACATAGACATTCTAGTAGTGATTTCTTGCTTTACCTGAGTGTATCATCTCATACATCTCCTCGGATACCTACATCCACTTTGAAACCATTGCCCACAAATGTAGGCAATCAGCAAAGAGCTCTGTAAGGAGCTTTCTGAGCAGGAGGGATGGAGGATGGGGGATTTCTGTCTTTTCCTTTCTTTCTTTCTTTCTTTCTTTTTTTTTTGAAAGGGCCTGGGCTAATGCTCCAATACCAGCCACTACGCTGACATTTGCATATCCCTTTACAGGTTTCATGTGTTATCTTATTTGCTCCCTCAAATAAAGAGGCATGAAGTGGATCAAAATGGGAGGTAGATGGAGGAAATCTTGAATGCCTGCCCGAGACAGGAGTGTGGAACCCATTACTAACGCAGTGCTGCCGATTACCAGATTACAGAAGGGATATTTACATTCCAAAGCCCCCCAGATGATCCGCGCTTCGGGTCAGAGGGCTCAGAGGGAGGGTCAGAGGGCATCACACCTGAGCCCTGGAATAGCAGATCCCACTTCTCTGAAGATCCACAAAAGGTGGCGATGAGCTCTCCCACTCAGGGATTCCTCTTTCAGCAAGTCAGAACTGAGAGTTAGAATAGCAACTATCTCCCACCTTTTCTCTTAGACTGCTTCTCCACCCAGGGAAATATGATCCGTGCACTCACTTTCCAAAACGATGCCTTGCTAGGTTTGTGTGGACCTCCCCGCCAGGAGCCTGTATGTAGCGGTTTTCACTGCACGGTGCTTTCCCTGATTCCCGTATCTCTCCAGCAGTCTCCACTCTGCGGGTCTTGTTCTCCGTGCCATATTCAGCTCCATTCCCAGGGGGCAAGGCTGGACTTTGACTTTGTACTGGTCTTTCCTTCTCCTTTTACCCCCTACCCGTCCCCCCACCGGCTGAGCTCTGGCTGCAGGAGCATTATGAGAATTGCATGGAATGGCTGGCGGGACGGTGCTTAGAAAAGCATAAAGCTGCCATCTGTAGAAGCCACCCTAGGGGTTGGGTAGAGGTAGCCATCGAAGCAGTGGAGATGCCTGCATTATTTAGTGCTGAGGCTCATGTCATTTTCCTGCTGAAAAACATTCCGTGACTCTCCTTTAACCACAGTCTGAAGAAGGTCAGTTAATGGTCTTTGTCCATAAAGAGGTCATAGCAGCTTGTCTGGTGGGAAACAAAGAGCCTGAGTCCTCTCAGTACCATTGTGGGTGTGGCCACCCGACCTGAGCCAAAGAGAGATGAATATCTATTTATAAGACTATGAATAGGGGCACCTGACAGGCTCAGTCAGTGGAGCATGCAACTCTTGATCTCTGGATCATGGGTTTGAGCCCCACGTTGGGGGTAGAGATTATATTTTAAAATTTGATAAATAGGGGCGCCTGGTTGGCCCAGTTAGTTAAGTGTCCAACTGTGATTTCAGCTCAGGTCATGATCTCACGGCTTGTGAGCTCGAGCCCCACGTCGGACTCTGTGTTAGCAGCTCTGGGCCTGCTTTCGATTCTCTCTCTCCCTCTCTCTCTGCTCCTGCTCTCCCCCTCCCCCTGCCCCGCCCCGCCCAAAATAAATAAACTTTAAAAAATATGCATAAAAAAGAAAATAAATAAAAATTTAATAAATAATAAGTAAATAAAAAGAATATGAATAACATCCTCAAATTGAGGCCCTGGCCTCACGTTAGGTGACGCCATAGATCAGTCACAAAAAACAGACGTGGGAGGAGACAGGCCTACGGCGCAGCCAAGTGGAGACACAGATAAGGTGCAGATTAATCTGCAGAGACTTATGCTCCTGAAACCAGCCCCACGTGGTACAGCCCCATTGGAGAGAGGACGTTTCTAGCCCCCTAATTCTAACACCTCTTCGCTTTGCAGTCAGAAAACCTGGGTTCGAATCCAACTCTAACAACCTTGCAAGGGGTCTTCTTCATCTGAAAGGCTCCCTCAGCAGGTGTTCATGAGGTTAAATGAAGTAACACAGCTTCGTACTTTTTATTAAAGCGCTATTGCTATTGTTCTTACCTATCATTCTGCTGCGTCCGCTTTTGCTGTTAACCCACATGTCTCCCCAGCTTGTGTCTTCGGTGTGTTTCCTCCCCGCAGCGGCGAGCACAAAGCTCCGAAAGGGTGTCGTGTGAAATTATGCGCTGATTTCTAGTTGCGTCACGCTTCTAAATCTCTCTTTCGCTCAAAGCTGGGTACCTAAGGGTGCCTCCCCCCTGCCCCCATACAATCCCTATCTCAGGACTGGTACACACCTACCCAAGCTCAGGGAGAAGTTCACAGCTGATTAGAAAATAGGTTCAAGTTGTGCTTCTTCCTTCCTTCCAGGGATTTCCCGGATGACCCAGCTGTGCAGTGGGACACAGAGCGTGTGGCTAGCACCCTCCTCCAGCACATAGAAGAGAACAGCATCAACCTGGTAAGGGGACGCCCTCCCAAAATGCAAAGTGGGGGGTCCCGGTCACACCTTTACTATGGCTGCCCTCCCCCATCCAGACTTTCTCCAAGACGGGTTCAAAAAGAGTCCCCAACTCGCCCACCCGCCCGCCAGAGCTCTCTTTTCAATCTTCGGAGCAACAAACACACCTTTTGTGAGACCATGGAACCAAATTATCAGGCTCAGATAGAGGCAGAGTTTTTTTTTCCTAAACTGTGCCCTCCTTAACCATCCCCACCCCCAACCTCTGTCCAAGCACCTAAACACCCAGGGCCCCCAGAACCTGTGCTATGTATAACTCCTATTTGTGGAGAATTTCGCCTTTTGCCAAGCATTATCCCGTTTAGAGGGCCATTTTAACTTTAAGAGGTAAATGTTATAATTCTCATTTGTCATGGAGGAAACGGGTTTCCAAGGCCGAGGAGCTTGCCCAAGGTCAGCAGGTGGTAAAGCTACTAGGGTCTTAAACCTAGTTTCTCACCCCAAAAAATAAGGGCAAAGTCACTTGCACTACAAGGAGAGCATTGTGGTTACAGACAGGGCAATGGTGGAGATTCCCTCTTACTTGCAGAGGTAAACAAGTGTGGGGGCCCCCATCTCAGCTCCACCAGGATCATCCAGACTGGCCGTCGCCAGTGATCGATGTTAAGGCTCTTGAGAAGGCTTACTGTCCACTTGTGAAGTAATAATAATAATAACAATAATAATAATAATCCCGCATGGGTTAATGCCTAAAATCCTACCACTTAAAGCCCTAATCTTTTGGTTTAAGTTTTGATAAGTCCCACTGGCACAAAAACGTGTTAGGCTTTTATCAATGCTGAATTCACTAAGTGAACTGAGTTATTATACCTTATTTTTTTTTCATGTTTATTTATTTTTGAGAGAGAGCCAGCATGAGCAGAGAAGGGGCAGAGAGACAGGGGAACAGAGAATCCCAAGCAGGCTCTGAGCTGTCAGCACACAGCCGGACACGGGGCCTGAACTCACAGATGGCAAGGTCATGACCTGAGCTGAAGTCAGACACTTAACCATTTGAGCCACCCAGGCACTCCTGCATTTTTTTTTTTTTTTTAAGAGAGAGAGAGATCTGACAAGTAGGGGAAAGGGGCAGAGGGAGAAAGAGAGAGAATCCCGGGCAGGCTCAGGGCAGAGCTCAATGCAGGGCTCCATCCCACGACCTTGGGACCATGACCTAAGCTGAATTCAAGAGTCTGACACTCACGTGACTGAGCCACCCAGGTGCCCCCAAGATTGGCTTTTTATAAGCCTTTAACTTTTTTTTTCTATTAGGGAGAATTTCTAGCATGCAAATGTAGAGAATATAGTTTAATAAACCTCTCAGTTAATGAATCACTCAGATTCTGTAATTATTAACTCATAGTCAATATTAGTTTCATTTAAACACCTGTTCACCTCTCCTACCTCCTGTATGATTTAGAACCAAATATTTGGCATATTTGCCAAATTTTGGTTCTAAATCATACAGGAGGTAGGAGAGGTTAAGTTATTTAAATAACTTAAAATTTCATATTTAAGTTATTTAGCTTGCATTTTAATAGACATTGAGCCCCATAATAATGTGACTATAGTGCCATTGTCGCAAAAATTTCACAGTTCCTTAATATCAGTGTTCTAGATTTCCAGTAGTCTCATACCATAAATATGTTTCTATTTTGTGTTTATTTTTACTTGTTTGAATCAGGACCAGTTAACAGGACTTTAAATTCTCTTTTAGGGGCGCCTGGGTGGCTCAGTTGGTTAGGTGTCCAACTCTTGATCTTAGCTTAGGTTTTGATCTCAGGGCCAAGTTCAAGCTCCACATTGAGCTGCACGCCGGGCACAGAGCCTATTTAAAATTTTTTTAAATAAAGGGGCCTGGATGTTTCAGTTAGTTAAGCGTCCAACTTCGGCTCAGGTCGTGATCTCACGGTTTGTGGGTTTAAGCCCCACGTCAGGCTCTGTGCTGACAGTTCAGAGCCTGGAGCCTGCTTAAGATTCTGTGTCTCCCTCTCTCTCTGACCCTCCCCCGCTTATGCGCTGTCTCTCTCCATCTCTCAAAAATGGATAAACGTTTTGTTTTAAAAAATGTTTAAAAATAGATGATACAGAGGCAGTCCATGAGTAAATACACTTCCGTGATTTTGACCCCAGGGCATGGTGCCCTCAGGCTCTGTGCCCTCAGTTTGACATGAGGAAAGGAAGCCAAATAAATCAGGCAGCGTCCACATGCCCAAAGTTCACACGGCAGCCGGCCAAGAAAACTAACTGTGCTAATAAATGGCCAGGCAGATAAGAAACAGAGATACCCTGAACTCAGGTTCCCGACGTGGCTGAATTCCACTCTGCTCCACTGGCCTGGAACAAGAGTGAACAGTAAAACCCGCAGAAACAGCTCCCACACAGCTGGCCGAAGCAATGGTTACACACCACCCATCTGCTCCGAAGTGAGTTCAGGGGTACTCAGAATTGCAAACGCTCCAGAGTTCTGTGCGCTCCTTTCATCCCAGGGGAATGGGGACGGCTGCCTTGAACTTGAGGCAGAGAGAGCATTCAGGCATGAGTAAAAACCCTGTGTTTCTCTCCAGGTGGTGACTTTCGATGCAGGGGGAGTAAGTGGTCACAGCAATCACGTTGCTCTGTATGCGGCCGTGAGGTAGGACTCTCCGCCTGGTGGAGGTGGAAGAGGGTCATTCCTTTGCTCAGGGTGGATGGATGTTTCCAATTTTTAAAAAATATTTATTTCTTCTTTGAGAGAGAGAGAGAATGAGTAGGGGAGGGGCAGAGAGAGGGAGACACAGAATCTGAAGCAGGCTCCAGGCTCTGAGCTGTCACACAGAACCCGATGCGGGACTTGAACCCATGAACCACGAGATCACGACTTGAGCCAAAGCCAGATGCTTAAGCAGCTAAGCCACCCAGGTGCCCCACGATGGATGGTTTCTAAAGCACTTCCCCACTCGGTGCCTGGGCCCCATGAAAGTGACCACTGAGTTCATCCACCACATTCTCTTGTGAAAAATCGCCCCTAAGTCATCTTATTATTGTTTCATCTCCTCAACACCTGAGGGTTTTTTTCCCCACGGAAAAATGGGGTAATGTTTTATTTCTCTCTTTGCTTTGGCCACAGAGAGCTGTAGGGCCAAATTCGCAACCCCTCATACATACCTGGGACTCTCAGGACTGAGTTCTGTGAATCGATGTGCCTCTCAGCTTCGTCTTCTTTTTCCTCCCTTTATTCTAATTTATTTTGTTTTCTTCCATTGTACATTCTGTACATTACTTCAAATCTTTCTTTGGAAAAGGAGGATCTACATTTTGTTCTTCACAGCCACTGTTTTACCAAATAGGTATCTGCGTTTGACTGGTAAAAAAAAAATTTCACCTTAAAGATATTGAGGGACTTACTGAGGATCATACAGACAGGTACCATGCTTCCTGCCCTCGAGAGAAGTGCTTTCTCCTGGGCATCATGAGTGGCAGAGTGGTGGACCTGGCTTAGCCACTGAGGAAGGGAAGGGGCACCTTGAAGTGAAGCACTTACTTTATAACCTTCTTCTAAACATGCCCAACATTCTTAGACCAGCGCAGTGAAACATCTAAAGCTGGAAGTGATCTCACCTATCCTTAAGTCCAACCATCTCATTTAACTGGGGATGTGCGGGTGCCTGGGTGGCTTAGTCGGTTGAGCATCCGACTTTTGCTTAGGTCATGATCTCGCGGTTCGTGGGTTCGAGCCCCACGTCGGGCTCTGTGCTGACTGCCAGCTCAGAGCCTGAAGCGTGCTTCAGAGTCTGTATCTCCCTCTCTCTCTGACCCTCCCCTGCTCACGCTGTCTCTCTCTCTCTCTCCTAGAAATAAATAAAAATATTTAAAAAAAAAAACAAAAAAACTTAACTGGGGATGTGAAGTGGTTTTCCCAGCACTGCCAGGCTCAACAATGGCAGAAGCAGAACTGGAATCCATTTCATTAGGAGCATGTTGTCTGCGTGTTGGTGGTACGATGGGGACTACCTACCCCATCTGTCTCCATCCCTTCACTTTCAAACCAAAGCAGGCAAGAGATTTAGAGTTCATAGCTGCTGGATTGGCCCCGCTTTCCTCTTAAGACAGGGAGTGCAGAAGTCAGAAGGTGGGAGCAGGGAAGGTCAAAAAGAAAAAAGAACTATCAGGAAAGATAGTCTCCCACCATACTCATGTTACAATTTCAAAAGAGAAAAACTTGGAAGAGTCCATTGTAGTTACCTTCATCTCTAATGGGCAAAGCTTGGACCAGGACACTTCGTAACCATTGGTCACCCCCCAGATTGCCTGACCTTGGGCAAGGTGCCCACCCTTTAGCTGTAGTCAGAGGTATCTAATCCCAGAACCCTATTTGGTGATTGATGCAATGGCAACTATCTAGAAACCTACAGAAGGATCATAGGGTGTGGCAGGCCTTAATACTGTTGGGGAGGAAGAAATTTCCCTCTGTCCAAGGTTCTTCTAGCTAGACCAAGAATTAAATTTCCACAAGACAATTAACAGGAGGAAATCAAACTTAATTTTGTCATATGGAGAATCTACACAAACATGCAATTCCAAAGACTGTCAGGCAACCTGAGGCTTATATGTTATCCTCAGCTCAGGAGGAGGGTGGGAGTCTGGGGGTACAGGCCAGAACAAAGAAGAGGAAGAACATTAGCAGGAAGGTGAGAGGAGATGTTTAGAAAACAAAGGTTTCCCTGTTATGCAGATAAGTTTCTTAGGTAAAAAGGAATCTTTTTGACTAGTTCTCTTCCTGGTACAGGCCCCCTTTCCAGTGTAAATGTAGGTGGTTGAGGGGGGTGTAAAGCAGTTTTCCTCAATTTGCTGGCATTTGATTGCTTTTTAACTCAAAGTAATCTACATGCCATTGTGGCCCATGTTGGAGAGGCCTGCCCTTGACCTCTACACTCTGAAGGCTCTTCCTGTTAAGAAAGGAATTCTTGCTCCTTCTCACTCCTGTCCTTTCCTCCTCCAGGACCCTGCACTCAGAAGGGAAGTTACCTAAAGGTAAGTCATTCCTTTTGCAAAAGGTCTGCTAGTTACTATCTCTCTAAAAAACGCTTACTGGGCAAAATGTGTAAATATACGGAAAACCGCCATAGGCCACGCAAAGGTGGGGCTGGGGAGGCTGGATCACACTCTTTCTGACCCAGCTCGCTGTGTCTGGCAGTGTGGGTCCTCAGGCCTTAAAAACAGGTTGTATCCATTGGGAAGTCCCCTGCCAGCCAGGCAGCCTCTGGGTGTGAGGGGAGGCCAGATGGCTTAGAAAAACAGAACAAACAGGAGATACATATATGAAAGAAACGTATGATAAGGATTTGGCTCATGAAAGTACCGAGGCTGAGAAGTCCCACAGTCTGGCGTCTCTGCAACCTGGGGACCCAGGAACCTGGTGGGCTAGTCAGTAGGGTCCAAAGGCCTGAGAAGCAGGAGGGCCAGTGCTGTAAATCCCAGGCCAAGGGCAGGAGAGGACTGGCGCCCCAGCTCAATAGGCAGAAAAGAAGGAATTCTCCCTTCATACACCTTTCCTTCTATTGAGGCCCTCAATGGATTGGGTTACACCCACCCACATTGGGGAGGGCAGCCTGCTTTCCTGAGGCCACTGATTTAAATGCTAATCTCATCCCGAAAAACCCTCCCAGACATACCCAGAAATAATGTGCAGTCCAGTATCTGGGTACCCTGTGACCCAGTGAAATTGACACAGAAAATTAACCATGGCACTGGGCCTTGGCCGCTCATCTGTCTAGCTTTCTCACCAGGTGGGGCTTTTTCATCTCCAGAGTTCTTTCAGTCTTTCTGTCTGAACCCATATCCCAGCCCCTAATTACTTGTCGATGGCTGATAGGTGCTTGATGAGTTTGGCTGCTTGAGTTAGGTGTTTGAGCCCAATTGGCCTTTCACTATGCAACACTGACCTCTCTGAGCCAGTTTCTGGTCTGTCAGGGGGAGTCTTAGACATCCCTCAGGAGTTTTATGAAGATGAAGCAACGAAAACGTAAGTAGAGTGTGCTTCCTCTGAGCAGGCTGAGCTTACCATGCTGTGAGGGCTTTGGAACCGAACTGTAGTTTATTTGATTGTTTTGTCAACACTGTGAGACAGGCTCCCACACTGTCAACACCATTTTACAGATGAGAAGACTGAGGGTCAGAGAGTTGAAGGGACTTCCTAAGACCTGTCAAGTCTTGAGCACCAGAGTAGGAAGTAGGTCTCTTGCCTCCCAAGACAGAAATTCTGGTCTTCATCACCTTTCCCTTGACCTTGATATAGCCAGTTCTCAACCTCTAGCAACCAACCTTATCTAGCTAAGGCATGTGGCAAGTATCGGACACCCAGCCAGGTGTGCTGAGGCCCTTTCATCTTCCTGTCCGTGAGGATGATGGGCCAAGAGCAGCTTTGGTGCTACAGAGCCATCAACTCCATGGCTAAGGCCCCATCCTGCCCTGAGCCCCAAGGGAGAGGTAGGGAGGGTGCTCAGGGAAAATCTGCCTGAAAGTGACAAGACTCTTCACTTCTCCTCTCCCCCTACCCCCCAACCAGGGTGCTCCGCGCTCACGCTACAGTCAGTGGGTGTGTTACGGAAGTATCTCTCGCTTCTGGACCTGCCCTTTTCTCTGCTTCAGCCCCCGGATGTCCTCTTCGTGCTTACCAGCAAGGAAGTGGCCCAGGCCAAGGTGAGGACTGTGAATTCCTGGACCCTCTTTCTCTAGATCTGTGTCCCAGCCCCCTCCAGCTCCTCATGGCCTTTAACCAAAGACCTTCCACTCAACATCTGAGTGTTAGGAGTATCTAGCTAGACCTTGGCAGTCATAGGCTTTCAAGGACTTTCACCTGTTTTCTTTTTCTTTTCTTTTTTTTAAAAGATTTTATTTTTATCTTTTTTTTTTTTTTAAATGTTTTATTTATTTCTAGGAGAGAGAGAGAGATAGCGTGAGCAGGGGAGGGTCAGAGAGAGAGGGAGTCACAGACTGAAACAGGCTCCAGGCTCTGAGCTGGCAGTCAGCACAGAGCCCGACGCGGGGCTCAAACCCACGAACTGCGAGATCATGACCTAAGCGAAAGTCAGACGCTTAACCGACTAAGCCACCCAGGCGCCCCTATTTTTATCTTTTTGAAATGTTTATTTATTTTGAGAGAAGGAGTGTGTCCGTGTACACACGAGAGAGACAGAGAGAGAGTATGAACAGGGAGAGGGACAAAAAGAGAGGAGAGAGAGAATCCCAAGCAGGCTCCATGCTGTGTCTGTGCAGAGCCTGCCTCAGGGCCTGATCTCCCAAACCACAAAATCATAACCTGAGCCAAAATCAAGAGTCGGATGCTTAACCAACTGAGTCACCCAGGCACCCCTGAATATTTTATTTTTAAGTAATCTCTATGCCCAACATGGGGCTTGAACTTACAACCTCGAGATCAAGACTCACAAAGCCCAATGTGGGGCTCAAACTCATGAGCTGTGAGATCATGACCTGAGCCGAAGTCTGACACTCAACTGAGCTACCCAGGTGCCCCTGACACTTTTTTTTTTTTTTTTTACTTTCTTGGCCTTTTTTTCCCCATTTTCAGTCTATTTATTTATTTTCCCATTTTGTCTTTAATTTTTAAAATTGTTTAATGTTTTATTTATTTTTGAGAGAGAGAAAGAGAGACACCATGAGCCGGGGAAGGTCAGAGAAAGAGGGAGACACAGAATCTGAAGATAGGCTCCAGGCTCTGAGCTGTCAGCACAGAGCCTGACGCGGGGCTCAAACCCATGAACTGCGAGATCATGACCTGAGCCAAAGCTGGATCCTTAACCAACTGAACCACCCAGGCCTCGTGACTTTGCTGTTTAAAATGTATTCTAAGTATGGCATTGAAGCCTAATGATTCTAAGGGTGCGAAAGCTATGATGTATCTTACAGAGAAAGTACATGTTTGATAAGCTTCATTCTCACATGAGTTATAGCCCTGTTAGCTGTGAATGCAGTACTAATGAACTGATAACATAATATTGAATAAGGTGTCTTTAAACAGAAATACCCATAAAACAAGGTTATGTGTTGGGGCGCCTGGGTGGCTCAGTCGATTGAGCGTCCTACTCTTGATTTCGGCTCAGGTCATGATCCCAGGGTCATGAGATCTAGCCCTGCATCACTTGGGATTTTCTCTCTATCTCTGCCCCCTCCTGCTCATGCTCTCTCTCAGAAAAACAGAACAAAACAAAAACAAAAAACAGGGTTACGTGTTGATCGGTTGATGAAAAAGTTGTGACCAGAGGCTCTCAGGAACAATGATTCAGTATTGACAAAGTCAAGTGTCTGCAGTAACTTTATAGAACATAACTAGAATCAATATATGGCCTTTTTATCGTTGACTTATAATTGAATTGCTTTCTGGTCATTACATGTGGCCTGTATAATACTGGTTTTTAAAGACTTACTGAGAACTCCTTAGTGAATGACCTACTTTATGATCAGTTTTTGAAAGTGTTGACGTTTACCTAAGAAGTTTGTGTGTGATGCGTGGTTTGCATTTCAGACTCTAGATCTAACCAGTGAATGAAGCTCAGTACTTATGTTGGCCACACTTGTGTATTCTAACTACTTTTTTAACTTTTTGATCTATTACTTTATGGTACAAGTATGTTGAGATCTCCTACCCTGAGTTTATTTTTATTTGTAACTATTGATATACTTGGTCCATTTGTCTTTGTTTTTGCTTTATTTCTGTTTTGTGCACAAAAAGACCAAGGTCATTGAATCTTCCTAGCAGACTATTCCTTTTAATATCCTATGTCCCTCATTATTAATGGCTTTGTCTTAAATTCTATCTTAATCTTAATATTGCTATAATAGCTTTTTTGTACTTGTATCTACATGGGTCATCTTTTTTTAATACTTTTTTTCTTCTTTAGGTAGGCTCCATGCCCAGTGTGGGGCTTTTTAATACCTTTATTTTTATTTTTAATCACTGGTTGTCATTTTTAGGTACGTTTTCTAAAGCAGCATAATATAGTTGGATTTTTTTTCTTAATCCTTCTATGAAATACCTTTTCTTTTATTGAGGTATAGTTGACATTTGTTTCAAATGTACAACGTAACAGTGAATCGACAACTCTATACCTTATGCTACGCTCACCACAAGGGTGCTATGAAATCAAGTGGGTATGTTTGGTTTATTTTTATTTGTAACTATTGATATATTTGGACTTTTTTCCTATTCTCTTATTTTGTGTTTTCTGTTTACCATAATCCGCAGGCCCCTCCCCCCCCTCACTGCCCTTTTCCTGACCTCTGCTGGGTTGGTCAGATTTTCCATGGCCCCTCTCCCTGCTTTCTCCCCCTCTGTTTTGGAAGCTTATTTGGTATTTCTGTGGTTACCCCTAAAATTGTAAAATGATTCATAACCATAGAATTCAAAGCAATCAGTATTTGCCTACCCCGCCACCAAACTTTAGCAGGTTTTAATTGCTCATTGATCACTTCTACCCCACTTGGTTACTGTACTTTATAATATCAGTACTGATACATACGAGTTTCCTGGCCCTCCCTGTGTCCTGTGTCCCACGTCTCTGGGCTCACTTTTGCTGATTCATGTCCTCCAGCATTTTTTTAGTGAGGGTCTAAGGAAGGCAACCTCTCTTAGCCTTCGAGTGTTCGCACATCCTCATCTGAAGGAGTTTAGCTGGAAATAAAGGCTTAGTTTGAGTTATATTCCTTCTGCAAAGGTGTTTGAAGGTATAACTCCCATCGTTACCCTTTGGCAACGGGAAGCTGTCATTGTAATCTTATTACCCATGTGCAGTTCATCTCCTCTATGTTAACGTTTCAGATTACCTTTGTGTTTCTGGGTTCCACGGTCTTACTACCGTATGTCTAGGGCAGATTTGCTCGTGTTTATTCTGCCTCGTACTCTCAACCTGGGGACCTCTGTCTGTTGGCAATTCTCAAAACTCCTCACATATTATCTCTTCAAACGGCACTTGTGTGAAGTTCCCTCCATTCTCTTCCTGGATTCCTAGTGAATATATATTGAGGACTCTAAATCTTTTTTCTTTTAAGTTTATTTATTTATCTCTACACCCGACGCGGGGCTCAAACCATGAAATCATGACCTGAGCCCAAGTCGGACACTTAACCAACTGAGCCACCCAGACACCCCTTTTAATGTTTATTTTTGAGAGCATGATATTTTTGAGAGAGAGAGAGAGACAGAGCGTGTGTAGGGGAGGGGCAGAGAGAGAGGGAGACACAGAATCTGAAGCAGCCTCCAGGCTCTGAGCTGTCAGCAGAGGCCAACACAGGGCTGGTACCCACAAACTGCGAGTCCATGACCTGAGCTGAAGTCAGACGCTTAACCACTTAACCGACTGAGCCACCCAGGCACCCCCTCCTTGAGAATTCTTAATCTATGCTTTGTGTTCATAACTGTTCTTTCACATTTGTTCTCTGTTTCATATTTTGTTTTCATTTCCAAAACATCTTTTTTTATTTTATGACCACCTATTGTTTCACTTCCATTTTTTAAAATTTCATAATTTCTTTTAAATTATTTTAATTTTTTAAATTTAAAATAAATTTAAGTTTACTTATTTTTAAGACAGAGAGAGACAGAGCATGAGTGGGGGAGGGGCAGAGAGAGAGGGAGACACAGAATCTGAAGCAGGCTCCAGGCTCCGAGCTGTCAGCACAGAGCCTGATACGGGGCTCAAACCCAGGAACAGTGAGATCATGACCTGAGCCGAAGTTGGACACCGAACCAACTGAGCCTCCCAGGCGCCCCTTAATTTCATAATTTCTTATTCTTTTTTATTGAGAGAGAGAGAGAGAACGCATGTGCATGAAAGCAGGAGGGGCAGAGAGAGAAGGAGGGAGAGAATCCCAAGGAGGCTCCACGCTTGGCCGGGAGCCCAGCAAGAGGCTCAATCTCACAACTGTGAGATCATGACCTGAGCTGACGCTTCGGCATGAGCCAAAGTCAGACGCATAACCAGCTGAGCCACCCGGGCGCCTCCGATAATTTATTCTTTATGCTGGTTTTCCTCCCACTTAGCTCTTTGAATGTCCAAAATGTCTTTGACAAAGTGTTCTATTAAACTATCTTCATCTAAAATGTATTCGTGGTCTAGTTGCTAATTTTGTTAGATCTCTTTCTTTGCATCACATTACGTCATGTCTTCAGGAATTCTGATTGGCAAACTAGGGGCAAGGAGGCTGACTCTGGGGATGGTGTTCCCCTCTTCCTCTGTGCTCCCCCTCCGTATCTAGAGACGTTGCAATTGCTTGAAGGCCAGAATCAGGTCACCACTGCCGGTTCCAGTCGCAGAGCCAGCAGGTAACTCAGTTCCATGCTGCTCTCAAAGCATTCAGCTTGCTCTCAAAGCAATGGGCAGCATTCCTTCCCCCCACCCCCAACCTCTTAATCTGATGAGGGAGCCCCTGCCCCCCCAGCAGGGTCCCAGCACTGACCCCGTCAGAAGCAGAACTCCCAGCCACCTCTTTGCTCTGACCCCTTGAGCCAGTAATCCTCTGCTTTGGCCTCTCACACCTCTGTCCAAATTCTTGGTGCTCTTGGTGTTAGTTTTGACCCACTGGTGTCTCTTTGCATTTTTCTCTGTCATTGCCATGTGTTTGGAACAGGAAGCATGATTTACTGCTTCCTCTTGACCAAGTTCAGAACACCTGAATTATGTTAAGAATAAGAAAATTAAAAGTAAATACAGGGTGCTTGGCTGGTTAGTAGAGCATGTGACTCTTGATCTCAGGGTTGTGAGATCAAGTCCCATGTGGGGGGTAGAATTTACTTAATGAAAGTTAATGGAAGGAAGGAAAGAAGGAATGGGGGAAGGAAGGAGGGAAGGAAGGAAAGAAAAGGAAAGGAAAAGGAAAAGGAAATAGAATTACCATATGATCCAGCAATCCTACTACTGGGTTTATATCCAAAAGAGTTGAAAGCAGGGTCCTGAAGAGATATTTCCACACCCATGTTCATTGCAGCATTATACACAATAGGCATCAGGTAGGAGCACGCCCAAATGTCCATGGCATTTGAATGGATTAAGAAAAGCTACACCTTGGGGCACCTGGGTGCAGCAATGTGAATATGGTTAAGCCTTACAGAACCATAAATGGTTAGGATGGTGAAAAAAAAGTTTTCTATTTTGTGATTTCCACCTGTGGGGCTCAGAATCACAAACCGTGAGATCATGACCTGAGCCAAAATCAAAAGTCGGATGCTTAACTGACTGAGCCACCCAGGCACCCCATATCTATGCGTATTCGTTTTTCTTCTCTTCCTCTTCCTCCCAGCTTACCTAATTCAGAAGAGTTTGAGCATAGTATTCTAGCTTGCTTCCCACAAAACATCCATGTGTGTTATATATGCAACATCCATTTGTGTTATATATGCATAATATTCTAGCTTGCTTCCCACAAAACATCCATGTGTGTGTTATATATGCGACATAGCAAAGCAACGTAATTAAGAATGTAGGCTTCAGGGGCGCCTGGGTGGCTTAGTCGGTTAAGCGTCCGACTTTCACTTAGGTCATGATCTCGCGGTTCTGGGTTCAAGCCCCGCGTCGGGCTCTGTGCTGACTGCCAGCTCAGAGCCTGGAGCCTATTTCAGAGTCTGTGTCTCCCTCTCTCTCTGACCCTCCCCTACTCACGCTGTCTCTCTCTCTCTCTCCTAGAAATAAATAAAACATTTAAAAAAAAAAAAGAATGTAGGCTTCAGAGTCATTCAGATGGCTCTGGGTTCAAATATCAGCTCCGCTAAGTACTAGCCATTTGAGACTGACAAGTTTCCTCATCCATTAATTTTTTTCTTAAGCACTAGGAACTACTTAACTCACAGGGTTGTCAAACTGAGATAACGCATGGAGACGCGGTGCTAGAGCTGCCACTGGTATCCTGGGATTTTTATCACGTGGTTCTGAGTGAGAGATGTGACATGGGAGGCAGTGAGTGGAGGCCACGGGAAGAAGCCACATTCGGCTACAGCGCGAGGCGTGTTCGTGGGTGCACGAGGCAGAAGTGAACATAACAGAAACTGCCCCAGTGCAAGAGTTTCCTAACTGGTCCTCTCCGATTCTTCTAGAAGGCCATGTCCTGCCACCACAGCCAGCTGCTCTGGTTCCGCCGCCTCTACGTGCTCTTCTCCAGGTACCTGAGAATCAACTCTCTGCACTTCCTCTGAAGCCTGAAGACTTTTCTGGGCCACAGAAGAAAGGGAGCAGAACGAGGCCAGGAAGCCCGGGGCCTGGCCGTGAGCTGGCTCACCTCCCTGAGCCCAGGGAGATTCCAGGGTAGGAGGCCCTTCCAGAGCTCTGCTCATCCGCGCCGGGAGCCTGTCACAAACGGGGCCGTGTGGGCCACTGGGTTGTCCAAGCTTGAGCTTCTTCATCTGGGGGGAAATAAAAGAAGCCACAGCAGCCAAAACCAAACAAACCAAGGATAATAATAGCTATCCCGTTAGATCCTCGAGTTCTTGTGAAAAACAGGTTATGTAAGGACACAATGTATGTCAAACACCGAGCACAGAGCCTGCCGGATTACAGATGAAGGTAAAAGTGCGCTGACATCATCACTTCACGGATGCATTGATGCAGTATTTTTTTTTTAATTTTTAACATTTATTTGTCTTGTGTGAGAGAGAGAGACAGAAAGAGAGACAGAGTGTGAGCAGGGGAGGAGCAGAGAGAGAGAGAGAGAGACGCAGAATCTGAAGCAGGCTCCAGGCTCTGAGCCATCAGCACAGAGCCCGACGTGGGGCTCGAACCCATGAAAGAGATCATGACCTGAGCAAAAGTCAGATGCTCAACCGACTGAGCCACCCAGGTGCCCCTCAGTATTTTTACATCATTTCCAAAGCAGGCCGACCACACACAGCGCGCGCGCGCACACACACACACACACACACACAAAATACTGAACTCGTTCAACCATAATTCCTTTGATTAACATTGTGGCCTATGTATCAGATTTGACTCTAGAGGAAGTTCTCCATTTAACATCACACTCCTTGAATTGACTGGGACTCCCAAGGCCTGAACACTGTGCCCAGCATGTTATGTGTGGGGTCCTGGCCTGAAGGAGCTTATAGTCAAACATCTCAGCTCCCAGTCTTCAGGGGGAAGCAGAAAGACAAATCTGGAACTGGTTTTTTCCTGTTTTTTCTTTGTGTTTTGTGTGTGTGTGTGTGCGCGTGTGTGTGTGTGTGTGTTTTAACACTCAAAAAATGGATGTCTTAAAATTGTGCTACAAACAAAAGCGCTCCGAGGCGTCCAGCTTGGAAGCTACTCCCACAGTCCAGCTACTGGCCCAGGGAGGTGGCCTGAGGCAGAGAAGCTCACCCATTAAGAGCTGGAGCTCCGTGTACTGGTGGGCCTGGGTGTGAGGCCAGATTTACCAGCAGTATAACCCCGGGTAAGGCGTTTGACCTTTCTCTGCCTCCATTCTCTCATCTGCAAAATGGGGGGGCCGTAATGGTACCCACCCCGGAGGAGATGATGCCTGGTAGACGTGTGGTAAAGGGTCGGGCACGCAGCCGGTGCTCAGGAAGGATGAGCTGCTGGTATTCTGAGATCCACGGAGTAAGTAGGCATAAAGCAGAGGGACTAATACAAGCTCAAGTCCCAACACAGAAAGGCTCCCGGTGTGCGGTGTCCAGTGGGTAGCCTCTCTGCCTGCCTGCAGGCCCGTCTCCATAGCAACAGGTCAGAGACCTGCTCACAGGAGCTCTCCTGAACGCCTCCTGGGGCCAAATGGGACGACGTGGCTATCAGGCCCTGATGCTGGAATCGAAATGCAAATCTGGTTATGTTTTCTGTCTACTTAATCTGTCAGAAGCTCCTAATAGCCTCCACAGTGACAAGAAAGAAGTCACTGATGCCGGTTAGCGCGTGGGGGCCAGGCTGCCTCCTGGCCTACTGCTGGCAGCGAGCCAGCCTCTCTGGACTGCAAGCCTCATGTGGTACGAGCTTATAAAGTAGCCCTACTCGGGGCGCCTGGGCGGCTCAGTCAGTTAAGCATCAGACTTTGGCTCAAGCCATGATGAGTATTATTTATAATAACAAAATTAGAAAAATCCAGTGATACAGTCATATTTAGTAGCAAGGATTTTAGAAAGCAAGTTAGGAATGGTACAGTCCCATTTTAGTTAAATATACACGCATACACAGGGGTGCCTGGGTGGTTCAGTCGGTTAAGCATCCGACTGTAGCTCAGGTCATGATCTCTCGGTTTGTGAGTTTGAACCCTGCCTTAGACTCTGCATTGGTGGTTCAGAGCCTGCCTGGGATTCTCTCTCTCCCTGTCGGTCTGCTCCTTTCCCACTTGCTCTCTCTCGCTCTCTCTCAAAGTAAAACAATAAACTTTAAAAATACACATACATACACAGGGGTGTCTGGGTGGCTCAGTCGGTTAAGCATCTGACTCTTGACTTCCACTCAGGTCATGATCTCACAGTTTGTGGGTTCGAGCCCCAGGTCAGGATACGCACTGGCAGTGCAGAGCCTGCCTGGGATTCTCTCTCACTCTCTCTGCCTTTCCCTTGCTCTCTTTCTCAAATAAATAAATAAACTTAAAAAAACTTTTAATACACGTACATGCACAAATAAATATGTGTGTGTGTATACACACACACAAAAGTGTATATGTAGAGATATATACCCAAAATGTAATTACTGGAGTGCCTGGCTGGCTCAGTTGGTAGACCACGTGACTCCTGATCTTGGGGTATCATGAATTCAAGCCCACATCGGGTGTAGAGCTNGGTAATTACTAATTAGTAAGGTTCTCTTTCTAAAATGACCATTTATCATTTTAAAGGACTTTGTTGTTTATGAATATTTTTGATGTGATAATATACTTTTGATATAATGTAAAGTTTAAAATTAAATGCGTATAGCCAGAATAGTCTCGATTATGTATGGAAATGATTCATTACAGAAAAACTAGCTAATACACTGCTAACAGACACATACTGGCACAGCCTCTGTGGGAGGTAAAGTCACATACCCTCTGACCCAGCATTTCTGCTTCCAGTAATTTATACTGTAGATTCACATGTGGCAAAGGAGGGGTGTAAGGGATGGACACTGTAACAATAATAGCCAAATACTGAACTAAATGTCTATCAATTAGGGGTTGCTCAAATAAATGTGGGTATACCAGTAAGATAGAATACCGTGAAACTATTAAAAATAATAAGGTGGCTCAGTCAGTTAAGCCTACAACTGTTGTGACTCAGGTCAGGATGTTACGGTATGTGAGTTCGAGCCCCATATCAGGTTCTGTGCTGACAGCTTGGAGCCTGAAGCCTGCTTCTTGTTCTGTGTCTCCCTTTCTCTCTCTACCTGTCTCCCACTCATGCTTGCTTTCTCTCTCTGCCTCACAAAAATAAACATTAAAAAATTTTTAAAGAACCAACAGTGAAAGCTCAGGGCTTAGCCCAGACAAAAAAAAAAAAAAAAAAAAAAAAACAAAAAACAAAAAAACGGATGTTTCTTGGGGGTGGCCAAATCTGTGATCTGGAACATCTCAGAACCCAGAGGGCGAGGGTGGGGAAGCTCAAATGGAAATCATGATGGAAAAGGGACTTTAAAAATACATCTAAGGAAACAAACAAAAAAATCTAAGAGACCTAATGTGAATAATGGGAGTTTCCAGAAGGAGAAATAGTTACAGATGGGGTATAATAAAGGGGAATTTACATAATCTGAGAGAGACCCGAATCCGTGCGATAGCCGGGCTCCCCATATTCTAGCCAGCTTCGAGATTTTAAGAAGATACCCACACATGCTGCAAAATCCTAAATTTCAAACTGGGAAGGGAGATCAAAGTATTGTGAAGCCCTCCCCTGGGTTCAAGGGGAAGAGCTGGTGAGGAACAGCGACAGGGCCG
>NW_027533258.1:3132062-3149459 GCF_008692635.1 Crocuta crocuta
GGAAAAGTGACCACCTGAAGCACTGAAAAGTGTAGAATCCCAATTAACTAAGGGGAAAAGAGGAAACAAAGAAAAACTTCACAGCCTGCAAAACTAAGAAAAAGAAGGAAGAGAGGAAACGAAGCATAAAATGTAACAAATATAATGGAAATGATACGAAAAGAATAAAATCAGGTATCAGTTACTTCCAAAAAAAAAAAGAAAGAAAGAAAGAAAGGTTAATTTCCCTAACAAAACTGAGTTAGAAAACAAAATCTAGCATCTAAAAGTCTAAAAGTGACAAGGAGAGGCTAAAAATCAAAGGATGGGCCACCTACCAGATACTAAGCAAAGGCACACAAAAAGAAATGAAGAGAGACAAGATAAATCCAAACATCAAAAATCATTAAATCTTGAGCAGGGGGGGACATTTTAGAACAGTGCCAGATTCACTCCATGAGAAGATATGCACTGAATATCACAGCAGCCAGATACATGAAATAAACTCTCAGAAATCCAAGTTCTTTATATTTAAAAAAACAGAAAACAAAAAAAAAAAACGGGCGCCTGGGTGGTTCAGTCAGTTGAGCATCTCACTTTGGCTCAGGTTGTGATCTCATAGTTCATTGGTTCGAGCCCCACGTCGGGCTCTGTGTTGACAACTCAGAGGCTGGAGCCTGCTTCGGATTCTGTGTCTCCCCCTCTCTCTGACCCTCCCCTGCTCGCTCTGTGTCTCTCTCAAAAATAAAAAGCATTTGAAAATTTTTTAAAAATAGGGGCGCCTGGGTGGCTTAGTCGGTTAAGCGTCCGACTTTCGCTTAGGTCATGATCTCGCGGTNCGTTTCCCCCCTTCTTCTCCCGCATGGTCCTCCATTAAGTTCCTCCTAATCCTTCTATACGTGCAAACATATGGTATCTGTCCTTCTCTGCCTGACTTATTTCGCTCAGCATAACACCCTCAAGTTCCATCCATGTTGCTACACATGGCCAGATTTCATTCTTTCTCGTTGCCATGGAGTATTCCACCGTTTAGATAAACCACATCTTCTTGATCCATTTGTCCGTTGATGGACACTTAGGCTCTTTCCATGTTTTAGCTATTGTTGAGAGTGCTGAGGAGACATGGATGGCAGCTGGACAATAGACAACCTCACAACAATCAGCAGATTTACTTGAATTGGCAATAATGTGACAGGCATGAAAATTTAAAAATCCCATTCTCATCAGCTTCAAGAACTGGAAGATGCCTAGAAATAAGATTAACATAGAAGATATAAGATCTTTTTAAATTTTACAACCACTATTAAAATTCCAGCCATCTTTCTTTGCAGAAATTGACAAGCAGATCTAAAATTCATATGGAAGTGCAAGAGAGTCAGAAGCCAGAAACAGTCTTAAAGGACAAAGCTGGAAGATTCACACATCCCAATTTCAAAAATTACTGCCAAGACCTAAATGCAAGAGCCAAAATGATTCGATTCTTAGAAGGAAACACAGATGTAAATTTTTGTGACCTCGGATCAGACAACAGTTTCTTTCCTTTTTTTTTTTTTAATTGTTTATGCTTATTTATTATTTTGAGAGACAGGAGAGAGAGAGACACACAGAATACAAAGCAGGCTCCAGGCTCCTAGCTGTCAGCACAGAGCCCAATGCCGGGCTCAAACCCACGGACCACAAGATCATTACCTGAGCTGAAGTCCGACGCTTAACCGACTGAGCCACCCAGGCACCCCAACAGTTTCTTAAATATGACATCAAAAGCACCAGCATAACAAAAGACAGAAAGCTTTGTGCTTCAAAGGACACTATCAAGAAATTCAAATGAGAAAAAGGTTTGCAAATCATATATCTGATTAGGGTCTAGTATCCAGAATATATAAAGAACTCTTACAATTCAACAAAAAGTAAAAAATGTTTACCTAAGTAAAAAAATAGGCAAAAAGAGTTGAGTATAGATTTCTTCAAGAAGATATCCAAATGGCCAACAATTACAAAAAACATCGTTAGTCGTGAAGAAAATGCAAATAAGGGGCACCTGGGTGGCTCAGTTGGTTAGGCGTCTGACTTCGTCTCAGGTAATGATGTTGTGGTCTGTGGGTTTGAGGCCAGCATTGGGCTCTGTGCTGATAGCTCAGAGCCTGGAGCCTCCTTCAGATTCTGTGTCTCCCTCTCTTTCTGACCCTCCCCTGCTCGGGCTCGCTCTTTCTCTCTCTCAGAAATAAATAAAAAACATTAAACAATAATAAAATAAAATAAAATGCAAATAAAAAAAAACACAGGGGTCGCCTGGGTGGCTCCGTTGGTTGAGCGTCTGACTTCAGCTCAGGTTATGATCTCACAGTTCGTAGGTTTGAGCCCCATGTTGGGCTTTGCACTGACAGTGCAGAGCCTACTTCAGGTTCTCTGTCACTCTTTCTCTTTGCCTTCCCCTCCCCCCCCGCCTCAAAAAAAAGAATAAACATTTATTTTTTCTTAAATCTTTAAAAATTTTTAAAAATTTATTTCTGAGAGAGAGAGACAGCATGAGCAGGGGAGGGTCAGAGAGAGAGGGAGACATAGAATCCAAAGCAGGCTCCAGGCTCTGAGCTGGCTGTCAGCACCTAGCTGACATCCATCTTATCTGATGAAGAGATAAACAAAATATGACATTCTGTTTATTATTCAGCCATAAAAAGAAATGAAGTCCGGACACAGTGAGCATGACCTTAGAAGACATTACGCTATATGAAATAAACCAGACACAAAAGGCCACATGTGGTATGACTCCATTTATGTAAAATGTCCAGAATCGGCAAATCCATAGTGACAGAAAGTAGATTCGTGGTTTCCAAGGCTTGGGAGTAGAGGAAAGGAGTGAATGGTAATGCATGCGAGGTGAGGAAGTCTCTGGAGTTGATAGTGGTGAAGGTTGGACAACCTTGTGAATATTCAAACCCAGTGAATTCTAGAGTTAAAAGAATGTTATGGTGTGCGAATTGTATCACAATTCAAGAAATAGTGTGAAAATAAGATTACATTAAAATGTTCTAGTTCACTCTAAGGATGCACAAATGATACACTTGGCATTGCTCTCTGAACCTGGTGATACTCTGCCTGACATATCAGTCTAGTAAATACAAAATAAATACTACAGAGTAGAAATCTTACTCATAGTGGCGCCCGGGGGGCTCAGTCCATTGAGTGTCTGACTCTTGGTTTCGGCTCAGGTCACGGGTTCACGGGATCAAGCTCCACCTCGGGCTCGGGGAGCCTGCTCAGGATTCTCTCTGCCCCTTCCCCCTGCTCTTCGTCTCTCAAAATAAATAAACTCAAAAAACAAAGTTAAAAGGTATCTTATTCATATTTTCACCAGATTTTAGCGCTTCCTGCTTTTCTGTCAAATATACAGTTTTAAAAAGTTAAAAACAAGTTTACTGAAGACCTGAATAAATAGGGAGCTGTACCACATTCCCTGATAAGCTGATATAAAAATCTGTACAAAGTGAATAAATAAGACACCAAAAATAGGTAGTATAGATAAGTTTTAATTTAGAAATCTATATGTTTACATGTTGTATTTATATACATATGTATAAATTCCCTTCTTACAAAGTTAATATAAAAACTTAATGTAGTTGCAGTCAGAATCTTACTGGATTCTCTTTGGACCTCAATAAATTTATTTAAAAAGTATATTAGAAGAGGAAATGTCCAAGCATAGACAAAATATAAAGATTAAAAAGGACAGAAATGTGAGACCTGCATTTTTTAAAATTATTATTTTTTAAAATTTAAATCCAAGTTGGCTAGCATATAGTGCAACAATGATTTCAGGAATACATTCCTTTGGGGTGCCTGGGTGGCTCAGTTGGTTAAGCGCCAACTTCGGCTCAGGTCATGAGCTCACAGTTCGTGGGTTTGAGCCCCGCGTAGGGCTCTGTGCGGACAGCTCAGAGCCTGGAGCCTGTTTCAGATTCTGTGTCTCCCTCTCTCTCTGACCCTCCCTTGCTCATGCTGTCTCTCTCTCTCTCTCTCAGAAATAAATAAAACATTAAAAAAAAAAGGAATAGATTCTTTAATGCCTCCTACCCATTTAGCCCACCCCCCCCACAACCCCTCCAGTAACCCTCCGTTTGTTCTCCGTATTTCAGAGTCTCTTATGTTTTGTCCCCTCCCTGTTCTTATAGTATTTTTGCTTCCCTTCCCTTATGTTCATCTGTTTTGTATCAAGTCCTCATATGAGTGAAATCATATTTGTCTTTCTCCGAGACCTGCATTTCTATATATTAAAACGTATAAACCCACTGCAATCAAAACAGATAGAGGTGAAGGAGTAATCTCGTGTTGAACAGAAGAAAAAATAGATCCAAATTATATGAGAATCATTCTATGATGAAGGTGATATTTTAATTCAGTGAGAAAGGATTTCATAAATGTGTATGGTTGGTCCAGGCATCTGGAAAATAAAAAGCTCCCTACCTTATACCAAATACAAAAACATATTCTAGATGAATTATAAATTTACATGTAAAAATTGAAACAATTATAATATTATTTAGAGAGCGCCTGCGTGGCTCAGTCGGTTCAGCATCCGACTCTTGATTTCAGCTCAGGTCATGACCATAGGGTCACGGGGTTGAACCCCATGTCCTGCTCCGTGCTGGGCACTGGGCGAGGGGCCTGCTTGGAATTCTCTTTCTCCTTCTGCCCCTCCCCTGCTCTCTTTCAAAAACAAACAAACAAACAAACAATATATATATGTAATTTAGGACATTTGAGAGACTAAATGCACATATACTTGGAGCCAGGCAGACCTTACCAAGCCAGGCTGGGAACCCATAAGATGTAAGGGAAAAGACAGATATTTCACAACAAAAAATTTTATGTACTTATTTTTTGTTGTTTATTTATTTAGTTTTGAGACAGCATGGGGGAGGGGCAGAGAGAGAGAGAGAATCTGCAGCTGTCGGCGCAGAGCCCAACACTGGGCTCAGTCTCACAAATCATGAGATCATGACCTGAGCTGAAATCCAGAGCTGGGCACTTAACCAACTGAGCCCCCACAACAAAAAAGTTTTAAATGTTGTAGCAGGCAGATCAAAATGGCCAATAAACATGAAAAACTCTTCAGCCCTAAGCAGTAGCCAGAGCATGCAAATTAAAGCAAAAATGAAAATCTATTTTTCACTGAAGGTGCTGATTGGAATAGGGTGGGAGAGGTTTCCAGTGAGGAAAATGAAGACTGCAGATGACATGAATAGGTATTTCCCTCTCTCTCTCTCTCTCTCTCTCTCTCTCACACACACACAAACACACACACACACACACACACTGGGAAAAAATAAATCAGTACTAGTAAAGAAATACAAATTAATTTTTTAAGTTTGTTTATTTTTGAGAGACAGGGAGAGACAGCGTGAGTAGAGGAGGGGCACAGAGAGAGGGAGAGGGAGACAGAATCTGAAGCAGGCTCCAGGCTCCGAGCTGTGAGCACAGAGCCCGACGCGGGGCTCAAACCCACAAGCTGTGAGATCATCACCTGAGCTGAAGGCACTCTAAGAAATAAAATTAAATGTCACTTTTCACATACCTAATTTGAAAAGATTTCTATAAATAATAATGCCCAGTGCTTTGTAAGTAAGGGTATGAACACATATGTGGTGCTGAAGGAAACACAGACGATAGAACCTTCGGAAATCAATGTATCAAAAAACTTGCGTATGTACCTATCCCTGGATTCTGCAATTCCACATGCACGTGTTTATTCTCAAATAGAAACTGGGAGGTGCCCGTGGGGCTCAGTCGGTTAAGAATCTGATTCTTGGTTTCTGCTCAGGTCATGATCTCACGGTTTCAGGAGTTCTAGCCTGAAGTGTCGGGCTCTGCGCTGGCAGCGCAGGGCCTGCTTGGGATTCTCTCTCCCCCTTTCTCTCTGCTCCTCCCTCACTCATGCTGTCTGTCTCTATCAAAACAAACTTAAAAAGGGGCGCCTGGGTGGCTCAGTCGGTTAAGCGTCCGACTTCAGCTCAGGTTATGATCTCACGGTTCATGGGTTTGGGCCCCACGTCAGCCTCTGTGCGGACAGCTCAGAGCCTGGAGCCTGCTTCAGATTCTGTGTCTCCCTCTCTTGCTGCCCTTCCCCCGCTCATGCTCTGTCTCTCTCTGCCTCAAAAACAAATATACTACAAAAATAAAAAAAAAAAAACAAAATAAACTTAAAAAATAAAAGAAATAGAAACTGGTATAATGATGCATAGACAGATGTTTGATGGGTAGCACTGATCGGAGGAAAACAATCAATTGGCTATAGCAATGATCTCCTATGATTTTTCAATCCTATATATACATGTGTATATATGAGAGAGAGTATGCATGAGTGGGGGAGATAGGCAGAGGGAGAGAGAGAGAGAGAGAGAGAGAGAGAGAATCTGAAACAGGTCCCATGCCCAGTGCCGAGCCTGATGGGGGCTCGATCCCATGACCCTGAGCTCATGACCTGAGCCAAAAATCAAGAATCAGATGCTCAACTGACTGAGGCACCGAGGCGCCTCTTACTAACAGCAGAATAATGTATGGTTAAGTAAATATATACATTACAAAACATACACAGAAAAGAAAATTTAAAGGATAAATTAAAATTCCAACATTTTCTTCCCACTCAGAGCATTTTCTGGAGGATACATACCTCCGCCTGGAGACCACCGACCTCGTCTGTTGGTGGCAAACAGCATCAGGGTTAGCTGGTGCGGAAAGAATGTACAGTCAGTGGACTCTGTGCAAAGTGACCCTTACGTCAAACCTGATGGAGAGACAGACAGGACGGGGTGGCACAGTCACTTGGAAGTACAGACTGTTTATGTTCTTGGCACCACAAGAGGTTGGGGAACAAAAATATAGTTCTAGTTTGAACAGAGGTATTGGTCTTGGTCATGGTCAAGGCTGAATCCTGCATGTACCCCTGGGCCGTTCTCACCCCTGCCAGTGTGGCTCCCGTCCCATGCTGATATTACCAGAAAAATCCACATGGAAGTGGAGTCAATAAAAGCTGACTAACACGTGATCTAATTAAGTGGGAAAGGTCTGAGGCGTTTGGAAGAGGCAAGTTCATAAAGGGAAGAATTCTAGCGATCTGTAAAGAGTGAACCAGAGCCTAGGAGCTTGGAATGCTCACGCGTGATGTCCCATAGATTTGGGTCAAGTCAGTGTAGGGGGTCATATGGTGGCTGCATTGCCCAGAAGGAAATGCCAGGAAGCAGCAGAAGCGCGCCCTCTCAGAACCCGTATGTTAGCCTGGGACTGGGGCAGCGTGTCCTGCCGCGTGGGCCCTCCTCCCGCCCTGGGAAGGGCAATGGGAACCAGCCTGACTTCCATCAGTCACAAAAGCCAGCACTGGCCCATGTGCCTCCAGCGGTAGAGCGAAGGTTGATTTCAGGAAAGAAGGGAAAAAAAAAAGAATCTGCGAGAATCTCATCACTTGGATATCCAGTAACTACAGCCAGTTGAGTCTGACTTTGGCAAGTTCTTGCAGTCTCTACAAGGATTCCCTTCCTCTATGGAATGCAGAAAATAGACAACAAAGATCCTCAAATACACAACTGTAGAAAGATGCACGAAAAAGGATGTTTACTGCCAATGCCATGAAGGAAAAGCCAGAAACCCAACTTTCCATGAAAAAAAAAAAAAGGTTAAATACACTATATCCATTCTGTGCAGTTCTTTCTTTTATTATTAAATTATTTTTAATGTTTATTTTTGAGAGAGAGAGAGAGCACGAGCAGGAGAGGAGCAGAGAGAGAGGGAGACACAGAATCTGAAGCAGGCTCCAGGCTCTCTCAGAGCCTGACGTGGGGCTTGAACTTATGGACTGTGAGGTCTTGACCTGAACTGGTCAGATGCTTAGCCGACTGAGCCACCTAGGCACCCCCATTCTATGCAATTCTATGTCACAGTTAATAACGAGGATACGTATATTGATATGATAAGTCAAGGTGTCCTTAAAAATGCAAGATGCAGATAAAAATGAACCTGGACCACTTTCTTACACCATACACAAAAATAAACTCAAAATGGATGAAAGACCTAAATGTGAGACAGGAAGCCATCAAAATCCTCGAGGAGACAGCAGGCAAAAACCTCTTTGATCTCGGCCATAGCAACTTCTTACTCAACACGTCTCCGGAGGCAAAGGAAACAAAAGCAAAAATGAACTACTGGGACCTCATCAAAGTAAAAATCTGCACAGCAGAGGAAACAATCAGCAAAACTAAAAGGCAACCGACAGAATGGGAGAAGATATTTGCAAATGACGTATCAGATAAATTTGGTTAGTATCCAAAATCTATAAAGAACTTATCATTTAAAAATTTTTTTAACATTTATTCATTTTTGAGAGAGAGAGAGAGAGAGCATTGTAGTGGGGGAAGGGCAGAGAGAGCGGGAGACACAGAATCCGAAGCAGGCTCGGATGACCTGAGCTGAAGTCAGACACTTAACTGACTAAGCCACCCAGGCACCCCAGAACTTATCCAACTCAACACCCAAAAAACAAATAATCCAGTGAAGAAATGGGCAAAAGATATGAATAGACACTTCTCCAAAGAAGGCATCCAGAAGGCCAACTGACACATGAAAAAATGCTCAACATCACTCATCATCAAGGAAATGCAAATCAAAACCACAGTGAGATACCACCTCACACCTGTCAGAATGGCCAACACGAACGACTCGGGCAACAACAGATGTTGGCATGGATGCTGAGAAAGGAACCCTTTTGCACCGCTGGTGGGAAAGCAAACTGGTACAGCCCCTCTGGAAAACAGTATGGAGGTTCCTCAAAAAATTAAAAATAGAACTACCTTACGACCCAGCAATTGCACTACTAGGTANCATTTAAAAATAAATAAATAAATAAATAAATAAAAACACGGAGGGAGACAAAACATAGAGACTCTTAAATATGGAGAACAAACAGAGGGTTACTGGAGGGGTTATGGGAGGGGGGATGGGCTAAATGGGGAAGGGGCATTAAGGAATCGACTCCTGAAATCATTGTTGCGCTATACGCTAACGTGGATGTAAATTTAAAAAATAAAGTCAAAAAAATGCAAGCTGCAGTAAGGGCACAGGGTGACGCCACTGAGGTTTATGCAGGATACACAAAATTATGGTTTTGTCTAACATTGCAATAGGAAAGACAGATCGGGTACTCGTATAATTTCTCACCGGCTCCTTCCAGGCTTACAGGGAACATGCTGTCTGCCAACCTGGAGGAGGCGGTAGCATACGGAAAGCCAGTCCATCTGCATTTCCTCTCCCCGTGCCTTTTCCTAGTCCAGTCTACCTCACAAGTCATTTCATGATTCATCTCCCTGGACAAAGAGCAAATGTTTATTAAGCACGTGCCATTACGAAGAAACTCAGTATTTGGTAACGAAAGGAATATCTTAGGAGAGTTGACCTGATTGTAACGAGCAGCAATGCGAAGCAAGGTGGGTGAGGGGACGGGGGAACCGGTCAAAAGACTCCGTAACGAGCCAGGCATTATTCATCCTGTTCAAAGCTGTTCGGGGCTTCCCAATGCCAATAAAATAAAGGCCAAATTCCTGAGCTTCATATCCAACACTGTCCACAGGCTGGCTTCCAACATGTTTTTCTGAGTCCTTCTATTACTTCCTCCCATCGGAAGACTCCAGTCCAGTCTGGCTTTACTCCGGGTCCCTATCTCTGTTCACACAGTTACTTTTCTCATTCTAACTTCCTAAATCTTGCTTCATTTAAAAATACAGGCTCAAGGGGGCGCCTGGGTGGCTTAGTCAGTTAGGCGTCCGACTTTCGCTTGGGTCATGATCTCGCGGTTCGTGGGTTCGAGCCCTGCGTTGGGCTCTGTGCTGACTGCCAGCTCAGAGCCTGGAGCCTGTTTCAGTCTGTGACTCCGTCTCTCTCTGGCCCTCCCCTGCTCACGCTGTCTCTCTCTCTCCTAGAAATAAAAATTAAATTAAATTTTAAAAAATAAATAAAAATAAAAATACAGGCTCAGGGCGCCTGGGTGGCTCAGTTGGTTAAGCGTCCGACTTCTGCTTAGGTCATGATCTCACAGTTTGTGAGTTCAAACCCCACATTGGGCTTCGGATCCTCTGTCCCTATCTATCTCTGCCTGATCTATCCCACCCTGATCATGCTCTCTCTCTCTCAAACATAAATAAACACTTAAAAATGGTAAATAAACATTAAATAGAGAGAGAGGGAGACTCAAAGTTGTTCTTTAATTCAGTTTTGCAGGATGAAAGTTCTGGATTCAGTTTTGCAGGATGAAAAATTCTGGAAATTGGTTGCACAACAACATGAATATACTTGACACTGGACACTTGAAAACCATTAAGATGGTTATTTCACGTTATGGGTATTTTACTCCAATTAAAAAAGAGAGAGAGATCAGTGGCACCTCGGTGGCTCAGTTGGTTGAGCATTCGACTCTTGGTTCTGGCTCAGGTCATGATCTTTCCATTTCCAGAGTTCAAGCCCCACATCACACTCCACACTGGCAGTACGGAGCCTGCTTGGGATTCTCTCTCTCTCCCCTTCTCTCTGACCCTTCCTCACTTGTGCTGTCTCTGTCTCTCTCAAATAAATAAACTTAAAAAAAAAAAAAAGATTTTCTCTCTCCTTCTGCCCCTACCCCCTTCTAAGATAATCAATCAATCAATCAATCTGCTATTAAGTGACTGGCCTCAGAAGCAAACTCAAACTGCAAAAAAAAAAAGATAAACTACAGTAACTGCTTTCATGTTAAAAATATTTATTTTTCTAAAAGATCACACAAAAGTTGAGAAGAGAAAGGATATCAACTAGCCTACATCAAAATCTGGGCTGAGGAAGGACAAAGAGCTGCCTAAAGAAACTGGTAGCTGGAGCGAACTGCGAAGGTCAAGATGGCCGCCGGCCAACAGAGCCAGCAGCCCGGGGCCGGCCACAGTCACCGGCACCACCGAGGCGCAGCGGGGACAGCAAAGCCGCCGGCCACCATCGTTCCTCCTTTCCAGGAAGGGCGAAGCAGGAGCTCACTCTTTAGACATGTTCTTGATGGTCTTGTGCTCCTTCATGGCCTTTTCCCAGTCGGTGCCATTGAACTCCTCGATGACCACACTCCGCACGGTGCCCTCATCGAGGCAATGTGGGGCGATTCCTAGGGGAGGTGACACAGAGAAAGCAAGGCCCCAGGTATGAACGACAACAGGTACTGTGCTGGCTCTTGAATAAGCCCACACCTGCAAGCATCGCCGCACAGCGATACGCTGGTAACGCTTCGCTTTCCTCACCTCTCGGGTGGGGGTCAGACTTCCTAAACCAGGGATGCCAAGGCTGGATACCATTCAGCACCACGCCGGGAGTACAGAGCACAAAGACTCAAGCCTAGAACGATCCGACCGGCAGCCGGAAGAATTCACAGGCCTCTTCCGGGGTCTAGATAGAACGTTCTAAGCATTAAACAGCTGCCGACCTTTATAGGATTTGATGCTTTCCAAGAGCCTTTCTTGATTCTTAAGGCAGGCAGGCGTCTCAGGGACAGATGAGGAACAACCGGGAGATGCTGAACAAGTGAGGGGGGCAAGGGTGCTATCACGCCCCCCCAACCATAAGGCACAAGATGGTCACAGTCACAGCGGCCCTGTCACAGCTCTGGAGGGAACCAGATCCCCCAGGAGCACCTGCTGCTTTCCACTCCACTCACACTGCAGCCGCCGTCTTTCTGAACAGCCATCCAAAGGCTGCTTCCTCTCCTCAGACCCAAACTGCACCTGAAGAGGGGCTTGGGGATTCTGCTGTGTGTGTTGGAAACAAATGGGAGTATTTTCATTCATTTTTTGTTTTTAACATGTTTATTTTTGAGAGACAGAGACAGAGCGTGAGTGGGGGAGGGGCAGAGAGAGAGAGAGGGAGACACAGAATCCGAAGCACTTTCCAGGCTCTGAACTGTCAGCACAGAGCCCAGAATGGGGCTCGAACTCATGAACTGTGAGATCATGAGCTGAGCTGAAGTCGGACGCTTAACCAGCTGAGCCACCCAGGCGCCCCAGACGGGGTATTTTTTAAATGGCATTATCAATACTCCCCATTCTGGCCTCCTTCACTCCCCTAACCATCGTGGGTATGAAAATTCCCTCCCCTCCTCCCCTTCCCCATACCCCCTCCCATCTCGTCTCCTCTGTCCACCCTTCAGTGTCAGTCCCAGCGACAAGCAGCTCTGGCAGTGCCCGCACAGGACGGTCTCTGGATGAATGACCAGAACCAACCTTCTATCCCATCATTTGGAGGGAAAACAAACAAACAAAAAGCAGCTTTGCTGAAGAGCCCTGTTCTTCCAGAACACGCATGTGGAAGGGCCCAGCCAAGCAAGAGGGAAGGCAAATGTCCCAGCGCTGACCCCGNCCCATTCCCTTCACTTACCGAAGCCTCCGGGGTTCGAGCGGGGAGTGTAAAAGCTCTGAACGCCACATCGCTTACAGAACGTGTGCTGTGCTTTGTGCGTGTTGAACGTGTATGTGGTTATGCTCTCCGCTCCCTAAGCAAGAACAGGCAAAACAGATGTGCTCCTTTTACAAAGAGGTGGTTTTTTTTTTTGGTCATCAAAGAAATATTTTTTAATCTTTTAAAAGGCTTTCAGGATTATGAGGTCACGTCCAATCTCCCGCAGAGACTGGAGGCGGCTCCAGGACAGGGGCCCACCTACGCTGCCCACAGACCCGCCCGGAGCCTGGCAGCTCCCGCTGCTGTTTGTCAAGCGCACGCCGAACAACTCGGCCTCAAGCGGTCCCAGACCCAGGGCACGACAGCAGTCCCGTCCACGGCAGGAAGAGAAAGTGCCCGCCTTCCAGGACTAACCGGGGGGACTGGCCCTCCCTGTCCCCCAACAGCAGTGCTCGAGACCTTAGACAACTGTCGACTGTACTTGAGTTCGTCTACAAAGGACAAAGTAGGAAAAGAATATCTGCCAGACATCACGGTCAAAGGGCTAATCTGCTTAACGGATAAGACAAGCGGGAAACTGGGCAAAGGAACAGAAAAGGGAAGACGAGCCACTCTTTCACCTACGAAATGATATTCACACTCATAAACTGCAAGCTTATGTTTTGTTCACTGTCAGGTGGGCCACAATAAAAGTCAGTTAACTTGGTGGTTAACCTGGTACACACGCTCTCAAATACCAGTCGTGGGGATGTAAATTGCTACAATTTGGCAACATCTGTCAATACTGAAAAACACATCCCTTGGCACAGAAATTCCACTTCTAGAAACGTATCCTACCATCAAGCTTCCGTGTGCACCCGCGGATACGTACGCGGATACTACATACACCACCGTTCAAAACCAGGCCACAGACGTTTGGAAAAATGGAAAAGGGCCGCCAACACAGCACTGGTCAGAGCCATGATGGACACCCATGAAACCGGGACGCTGCACAACTTGTAGAAGGAATGAGACACTTCTACTTCCAAACACTAACGCGGAACAATCTCCAACAATCTCCAAGGTTGAACATTAATCGAGAACCAAGGAATAAAGTAACTTGTGTAGTAGATTACCATTTCCATTTTATTACCCTTTCTATTTATTTATTACTATTTCTGGGTTTTTTTCAATGTTTATTTTTGAGAGAGAGAGAGAGAGAGAGATAGTGCAACCAAGGGAGGGGCAGAGAGAGAGGCAGACACAGAGGCTGAAGCAGGCTCCAGGGTCTGGAGCTGTCAGCACAGAGCCCGAAGTGGGGCTCGAACTCACAAACCGTGAGATCATGACCTGAGCCAAAGTCACGGCTTAACCAACTGAGCCATCCAGGCGCCCCAAGGAATTTTTTTTTAATTTATTTTTTTTCTTAAATAGTTTATTGTCAGATTGGTTTCCATATAACANCAAGGAATTTTTTTTAATGTTTATTTATTTTTGAGAGAGAGAGAAAGAGAGAGAGAGAGAGACGGAGCATAAGCGGGGGAGGGGCTGAGACAGAAGGAGACACAGAATCTGAAGCAGGCTCCAGGGTTGAGCTGTCAGCACAGAGCCTGATGTTGCCTCGAACTCACAGAAGGTGACGTCATGACCTGAGCCGAAGTCAGACACAACCGAATGAGCCTCCCAGGTGCTTCCCATTTCTGTTTTTTAAAAAGGATACATCCTGATGTGTGTGTGTGTACGCGTGTGTGTATGTATATGTATACATACATATGTATATACGTATATATATTTTTTTCGTCCCCCTGAAGAAATACCCAAGCAGCAGCAGTTTCCGGGAAAAGAAATTGTGTGGCTAAAGGGTCAGGGGTAGAGGTTCTTACCAGTCAGACCTTTTTACACTTTTTCCCCAGCCTACCGCCCACCACCGAGGAAGACACAGGCTCCGTGCCTCACGTGAGCAGCTCCCAGGGGCCTCCTCTCACGCCACAGAGAAGCAGCAAAGAACAACGCCAAGGGGTCCTAAACCATCCAGAGTTACCCGCTCGTACACCCCGCCCCCCAAGAAAAGGTCAGGAGCAGTGGGCGGCTGCCTCATGCCCTCCGTCACCGTGTTCCCTACCGGAGGCCACTCAGGGACTTTCAGGCCCCCCTGACGGCTTACCGTGCGCACCAGAGCTCCCCGCCTGTCCCCGTCACACTGCCTTTCGCTCACCACAGACTCGGCCTCTCTGCTGACTTCTGTTTTCTTGTCCAGCCAGAAAGCACCAAGACCACCGTGCTGACCAGCTCAGTGGTCACTGCTCTTGACCACTGGATTCTTAACTTGTTCCTCTTTTTTGTTGTTGCTTATATATTTTTGAGAAAGAACGGGAGGGAGGGGGAGAGGGAGAGGGGGAGAATGAGAGTCCCAAGCAGGCTCTGAACTGTGAGCACGGGGCCCAAGGTGGGGCTCAACCCCACGAGCCATGAAATCACGACCCGAGCCGAAACCAAGAGTCGGCTGCTTACCCCCCTGAGCCGCCCAGGCGCCCCTGAAACTGCTCCTCTTAGCCTGACCTCTCGGCACCAGTCCTTCCATTCAGAAACTGGTGTCTCTCGGGACAGCGCAGTGGACGGACTTTCCTCCGTCCCCACTGGCCATCCTTCCCAGGCCAAGCCTCCGTGAGTGTCGGCGGCCCCAGGACTCTGCCCTCAGCCCTGTCCCGTCGCCCGCTATGCCAGGAGCCACACTCAGTCTCACACTTCAGTGCGTCAGCAGCTCCCAACTCAGCGGCGGCAGCTCTGCTCGCTCTCCTCAACTCCAGACTGGCCACCCCGCTGCCCACCCTCACCTTGGCGGACGGACGGTCCCCACATCCTTGCTGGGACCTCTCCGAGGAAGCCCGCTTGCGGCCAGCGCTCCTCCACACCCGCCCCTCCCCTGGGACCTGGCATCGCCATCATCGAGCTGCTGCTTTGGGTCCCCCATTGTGGCTGTGACTCAGATGCCTCTCTTTCCCCTTCGTCACATCCACCCTTTATCTAATCCTGTCCACCCTTCCTCTGTAACAGTGGTTCTCAAAGTGTGGTCCCAGGGCCGGCAGCATCTTGTAAGAAAGGCAATTCTTGGGGCGCCTGGGACGCTCAGTCAGTTGAGTGACCAACTTCAGCTCAGGTCATGATCTCACGGTTTGTGGGTTCAAGCCCCGTGTCAGGCTCTGTGCTGACAGCTCGGAGCCTGGAACCTGCTTCGGATTCTGTGTCTCCCTCTCTCTCTGCCCCTCCTCTACCTGTGCTCTGTCTCTCTCTGTCTCTCAAAAGTAAATAAATGTGAAAAAAAAATTTTTTTTTTAAAAAGGTCAATTCTTGGGCCTCCCCTCCCAGCCCTACAGCGTCGAGACTGGGGCCTGGCGACCTCTCTTACCATGCCCTCTGGGTGACCTGCACACACTGAGGTTTGAGAGCCACCACTCCAAAATAAATCTCAAATAATCTCTTTTCTTTCCGTCACCACGACTACCACCCTAGCCCAAGCTGCCATCATGTCTCCCTTGCCCACCCCAGCAGCCTCGTGGCTGCCCCCGCCCCCTCGCAATCCATTCCCCACAGCAGCCAAAGCGGGCTTTCAAAACGGTGAGGGTGGGCGGCGCTTGGGTGGTTTAGTCAGTTAAGCGTCCGACTTTCGCTTAAGTCATAGTCTCGTGGTTTGTGGGTTCGAGCCCCACATCGGGCTCTGTGCTGACTGCCAGCTCAGAGCCTGGAGCCTATTTCAGAGTCTGTCACTCCCTCTCTCTCTGACCCTCCCCTGCTCACGCTGTCTCTCTCTCTCTCCTAGAAATAAATAAGACATAAAAAAAGAAAAAACAAAACGGTGAAGCGGGCCTCGTCACCACTCTGCTCGAAACCCTCCACGGACTTCACACTGCACGAAGGATAAAATGTGTCTCCCTGTCCGGTCCTGCTTCCGTCCACACACCCCCCGGCCCCGATCCCATCTGGGTCCACTCCTTCCCCTGCACCGCGCAGACCACCCTCCAGCCATAATGCCCGCTGTGCAGCTCCTTAGACGTGCCAAGCATGTGGCCCTCTGCGACACGCATTCCCTTTGCCTAGGACACTTCCAGCCCCCAGCGCCCCGATGTCCTCACCACATGAACCCCGTGTAAACACCCAACCAATCTACACTAGCCACCCAGCAACCTGCTAGCATTTTGCTCTACTTTAACTGTCTACATGGCCTTACTGGACTTTTTCTTATTTATCTGTCTCCCCCGCCTAGAAACATAATCTAAGAGAACAAGGGCCTTGTCTGTCGAGTTGGCTGCTGGGTTTTGATGGATCGGTGCCGGGCACACGGTGGGTGTCCCAGAAATACCTGTTGAATGAACAGGTTTTGCACTTAATTAAAAAAAAAAAAATCACTCTTTCAAGAGGCTGGGCTGAGTGTGGTGGTCTAGGGCACCAGGAAAATGCACTGATAAGCAGGCCTTAGGAGGAAAAAAGTATCAATTCCAAGACCCCAGGGCGTATGGCTGTACCCGATGACGGCTTCCCAAACCATCCGCCACACGCGCTCAGGGACGAAGCTGAATTGGGGCCACAGCCTCCAGCAAGCTCCCGACGACAGCACAGTGCGTTTCTCTGGGTTTAGGGAAAGACAGGGAGCGGTGTGCTGCCCACGCGTGCCCCTCCTCCACCGGGCACCCACACAGAGCATCGGGGGCAAACAAAGAAAAGGAGACAAATTAGCCCGACGTGTCTGGGATTAAATCTCAGCAGCCGGGAAACACCAGGACTCATCCATTCGTTCACCCAGTTCTTCCTCCCAGACACAGGGCCCGTTCCACGCCAGGCCCTCAAGAGCAGAAGCTGGCCAAAGGGGCCGCTCGGGAGACGCTAAAGATTTAACAAATGAGACAGACGTGGAAACACACGATTCCACCAGAGCTCGGAGAAGGCTGTCAGGCCACAGCAGGGGCAACGGAAACGAAGGATGCAACTGAAGCCCCA
>NW_027533258.1:3149501-3187267 GCF_008692635.1 Crocuta crocuta
CTTTTACCAAGTCTGTGTTCTTTGCCCAGAGGTTCTAATTCTGAGAGCTGATCCTAAAGAAACTGCTAAATTGCCAAAACTTTATACACAGGGAGGTTCAAGGTTCATCACAGTGTTGTTTATAATGGGGAGGGGGGGGGGGGGGGGGGGCGNGGGGGGGGAGAGAACTGCACCCGACCTGGAAGTTCAAATACAGGAAACTGCTTATGGTACATTCACATAACAAAATATGCTGCAAACGCAGCAGTCACGGTATAGGTAAGTTAGGACATGACTGTGCTGGAGGAAGAGATTCGGGGGCTCAAGGCCAACGGAGGGAAGACCTACTTTTGTACCTTTCAAACCCTGCACCAAGCACAAAAAAGCTCCCCCAAATAATAAATAATTTAAATTCAATTAAAATAAATAAATAAAATTAAATACTTTAATTTCTTTAAATAACTTAAATTTAAAGAAAATTTAAATCAGCAAGATCCATGAATATGCTGCCTACAAAAGACTCACTTCAGGCCTAAAAACACACTAGAAGGAAAGTGAGGGGGTGGAAAAACATTTACTGTGCAAATGAAAGTAGCAAGATTTACATCAGACAAAATAGACTTTAAACCAAAGAGATGGGGGCGTCTGGGTAGCTCACTCGGTTAAGCGTCTGACTTTAGCTCAGGTCATGATCTCGCGGTTCGTGGGTCTGAGCCCCGCGTCGGGCTCTGTGCTGACAGCTCGGAGCCTGGAGCCTGCTTCGGATTCTGTGTCTCCCTCTCTCTCTGACCCTCCCCTGCTCACCCTGTCTCTCTTTCTCTCTCAGAAATAAAAGCATTTAAAAAAAAGAAACATTTTAAAACAAAGAAACAAAGACACTACAATCTAACAAGGTGTAACAACTGTCAGTATCTATGCACCCAACGTGAGAGCACCTACACTCATCAACTATTAACAGACGTGAAGAAAAGGATGGTAATACAGTAACAGTAGGGGCTTCACACCCCACTTATGTCAATGGATACATCACTCAGACAGGAAATCAACAAGGAAACAGTGCCTCGGCAGTGTCTACTTCTGAGCCTCTGTTCTCTTCCAATGATCCACATGTCTATCTATGTGACCATGTAACGCTGCCTTGAGGACTAGGTCTACACAAGCCTTCGTGTCGAGTGGAGTTACTTTCTTCTACTTCATTGTTCTCTTTGGAGACTGTTTTTAGCTATTTTATGGCCTGTGTATTTCCATATGAATTTTACAGTTAATCTTGTATATATGTCTGCAAAAGCCCTCCTGGGACTTTGATAGAAACTGCATTAAACCTATAGGCAGGCAGGCTGGGGAGAACGAACATCCATACTACGTTTCCATCCGCAGACACATGGTGCCCACCCACTTGTGCGGTTCTCAGTAACTGCATCAGCCTTCTGTGGTGTCCAGTACCCAGCTCAGGGACACGGTTTGCCAACTGAACACCTAGGTATTTGACTTCTTTGCATTACTTGAAATGTTATGATGGTTGTAATTTGTTTCTTAATGTTCACCATTAGTATTGGAAATGCGCTTGATTTTTAAAATTGGGATATAATTCACATACCATAAAATTCACCATTTAATGTTTATTGCTGCCTTCTTGACAATAGCCAAAATATGGAGACAACCCAAGTGTCCACTGATGAATGAATGATAAAGAAGGTATAGGGGCGTCTGGGTGGCTTGGTTGGTTAAGTGTCCGACTTCGGCTCAGGTCACAATCTCAGTTTGTGGGTTCGAGCCCTGGGTCGGGGTCTGTGCTGACAGCTGGCTTGGAGCCTGGAGCCTGCTTCAGATTCTGTGCCTCCCTCTCTCTCTGACCCTTCCCTGCTCACACTGTCTCTCTCTCAGAAATAAATAAAAAACATTAAAAAAAATTTTTAAAAAAGAAGGTATAATACACAGACACAGACACACACAGACACACACACACACACACACACACACACACACTGGAATACTATTCAACCATTAAAAAGAATGAAATCTTGCCATTTGTGACAACATGGAGGGACCTTAAGGGAATATGGTAATTGAAAGAAGTCAGAGAAAGACAAACACTGTACAATCCCACTTAAGTGCAGAATTTAAAAACAAAACAAAAAACTAAGCTTAGACAACAGACCAGTGGTTGCCAGAGGCAAGGGGGTGGGTGGTCAAAATGGGTAAAGGAGGTGAAAAGGTACAAACTTTCGGTTATAAAACAGGCCTGGAAATGTAATGCACAGCATGGTGACCGCAGTTAATAGCATTGCTGCTGCATATTTGAAAGCTGCTAAGAGAAGAAATCTTAAAAAAATTTTTATAATTATTTATTTTTGAGACAGAGAGAGACAGCATGAGTGAGGGAGGGGCAGAGAAGGAGGGAGAAACAGAATCCAAAACAGGCTCCAGGCTCTGAGCTGGCTGTCAGCACAGAGCCTGACGCAGGGCTCCAACCCACGAACCGTGAAATCGTGACCTGAGCTGAAGTCGGATGCTTAACCGACTGAACCACCCAGGCGCCCCGAGAAGAAATCTTAAAAGTCCTCATCACAAGAAAAAAATTATTCTGTATGGTGGGGTGTGTGTGACAGATGTTAACTAGACTAACTGTGCTGATCATTTTGCAATGTATACAAATATTGAATTATCGTGATGTACCCGTTAAACTAATAATGCTATATATATCAACTAAACCTTGATAAAAATTTTAACTCAACATTAAACAAAAATTTTAAGTCATATATGCTTCATGGGGAAATGATAAAAGTTGATTATAAAACAGAAAAAAAGATCAAATCCTATTTTGATAACGACATATACATTATTATTATTATTATTATCTAGTTGTATTTACACACATAGAAAAAAATGCACAGGATATATGCCCAAATATAACAGTGGTACCTTTGGTTGATAGGATTTGGGTGACCGTATTTATATTTTGATTCTATTTTTAATGTTTCTACAGTCATATCAAATCTTCATCCAAAATATAAAGGGGGAAAAATAACATAACCTTGTAGAAATACGCGTGAAACCTGGGGTGACCAGGAAAATGAAGGGTCCCCTGACGAGGTCCTGCTGCGTTCTGCAGCCACAGGGGAGCAGCTGTGAGTCAGGGGCTCCTCGCCCTTGCCCTTAGCACTCACCTTCAGGAGCTTGAAGCGAGAAGCCGGTACGATGAAGTGTCTATTCTGTTTCTTCTTGCAAATGCTGCAGCTACCAAAAATAAAGCAAAGATTGTGAACAAGCAATGCGGTCTGAGTGCCCAAGGGCCCCCCCACCGCCCAGGATGTCCTGGGAGCCGGCTGACCCCAGAGGTGAAGTGCCTGTCAGCACCATTCAGGGAAAGGGGAGCTCAGGCAGATGGGACGGGCCACTGGGGGCCTCGGCTCAGTGGTCAAAGCCCCGCACCCCTCGGAAAACCAGGACCATCACGGATGCTCCTGCTGCCTCCCCACCTCCCAAGCTTATTACAGTGAAGGAACTGCTGGATTCTAAAGGCACTTGGAAAACAAATGTCAGGCGTGGGTACAGTCTTATGCCTCTGGGAGACCCACACCTAGAGCGGACAGGGTGGTTTGGGTTTCCTGCTCTCCCCATCTGTATATCCCAGAAAGCCTGGCTCCGAGTCAGATGAATCCTCAGAATGCCCATCTTCGGAATCAAGTCTAAATCCCCCTTTCAGTCCACCTTTGAAAAAAAAAAATATATCTAATTTCATATAGAAGTCTCTAACAAATTGTCCCCACGGTGCTTCCTCTCCAATCTGGACTGTGCTGTTAGTGGCCTGGTCAGTTCTCCATGTGAGTAATTCCGTGGTATTCATTTATCTTCCTGCGTGATTCAGGGACTGCACCATCGAGGGGGCAAAAAAGACCAGGTCCTGTTGAACAACTGGTTACTGGCTAACCATTGGTTCAGAGGTCACGGCCTGTGGTCCTTGCTCTATGACAAAGGCCTGGGAAGGTGCTAAAAAGCAGGCCCTCCGTGGATCCCGCCGGGACTGTCTGCCTCTTCTAGAACAGAGCCAGAGGGCCTGGAGCGTTGAAGCCTCCAGGTGTGCACAGCCTCCACTCATATCCCCCCACTCACCACCCCCCAGACTCCTGTGAACACTCCGCCCAACCAAGACTCGGCATTCAGTGCCCAGCCTGACCCATCTCCAGCTGACTGCTCCAGCCAGCCCTCCAGTGGTACAGTCTGAGGCGTGATGATGGGGGGGCTCTGCTCTGTGTCCCCCGGGAATGTACTGTAGGAGTGAGCTCGCTTGTGCACTCTCTCTCTCTCTCACAGAGCAGGCTCAGTTATTTTTAGCCTCCCCCCATGTTTAAAAAAAAATTCATTACTGAAACCGTCCAGTATATACGAAGGGGAAAAAGACCAGAACGAACCCGTATGTACCCATCACCGGACGCCAACACGGACAGGCTGGCGGCCAGTGCCGTTTGCTCGGCCCCCTAACTCCCCAGGCGATGTTTTAACGCTCAAGTCCCTTCAAGCAACTTGGGAAGAGAAAACTCACTTGCAGTCAAAGATGTGCAAGTCAGCCGAGGCCCAAACTTCAAAACGAACCGCTCCGCAGTGGCAGCCCCCGGTATGCTTCACCAGGCCCTGGTACTCGCTACAGGAAACACAAGATCAGAAAGGTAAGGACTTCTGAAGAGTCAGGCGGGACCTTACTGCACAGCTCACGCTTTCGCTCTCTCTCTCTCTCTCTCCCTGTTGGAAGAAGGAAGCAAGATGGGACAAAAGTCTTCTCTTGAGGAGGTCCTGGCGGTGTTAGAAAAGAAAGGCCTTTTACAAAGGCCTTTTCCATGAGCCATCTTTTAAAAAATTTCTTATATTCTATTAAGTTGCAAAAACGAGATGTTCAAAAATACGCAAAATGGGACTTGGGTGGAGGACCCTGATCCCACCACTCAAGCAATTTGTCTTTACATGTCAAAGACTTACCTCGATTTTTTTTTTTTTTTATGAGCTAGACACCGGGGAGAGACCAGGAGGCCAGATACAGGGGACAAGGCTCCTGGCCCAGGCAACCTGAGGCAGCCATCAAAGAAATGAAATGACCCAAGTAGTATTTAAGGGACTGAGATAAAGGCAGGACAGGCCACTAAGAAAAAGTAAGATGAGGGGACCTGAATCTGGTAGTTGGGAAAAGCCTTCTTCTGAGAAGAATTCTGGACTGTTGCTATATTCCCCACCAGTACTTTGCATATACAGGAATCATTACAGACCTATACATACACATTACATATTTTTTTTAAGTTTATTTATTTATTTTGAGAGAGACAGAGCACATGAACGAGGGAGGGGCAGAGAGACAGGGAGAGAGAGAATTCTGAGAGGCTCCATACTGTGAGTGCAGAGCCGGATGTGGGGCTTGAACCCGCCCTGCCCTCCCGTGAGATCACGACCTGAGCTGAAACCAAGATTCAGACACTTAACCAACTGAGCCACCCAGGCGCCCCACATGACGTACTATTTTAATCTCTTTAAAACATACATAAGCCGGGGCGCCTGGGTGGCTTAGTCGGTTGAGCGACCGACTTTCGCTTAGGTCATGATCTCGCGGTTCGTGGGTTCGAGCCCCGCGTCAGGCTCTGTGCTGACTGCCAGCTCAGAGCCTGGAGCCTGTTTCAGAGTCTGTGACTCCCTCTCTCTCTGACCCTCCCCTGCTCACGCTGTCTCTCTCTCTCTCCTAGAAATAAATAAAACATTAAAAATTAAAAAAAAAACATATATAAGCCAAGGCCCTTAATTAACCTCCATTAAATTTGATAAATAACATCAAATTGTGCTCCAAAAGGGCTGGACACTTCTCGGGAATGAGGAAACCTTTCACTGTACCTGTTCAAGCAGTAATTGCAGGAAAAACAGCTTGCAGCGGTTTACTTTTACTTTTACTTTTTTTTTTTTTTTTGGTTATTGAGCCTGAATGTTTTTCCACGTTTCTTTACAAGTTGAATCAGTGAACTTGTATTTAAAATCTTCTCTGCATACACAAAATGCTCATTGTAAAAAAAAAAAATTAAACATTACAACATTTGATAATGTTAAACAAGAAAGTCTCCTATAATCTTAATACCCAGAGGAATCCACAGTTAGCTATTTGCAACATATTCCTCCAGGCTTCTTTCTACACAATAATATTTTAACAAAACAAAGTGCAGGGTTATGCATTCTTTTTGCAAGTAAATTCAGTGAGTTTTGTTTTTTTTTTTTATAATACATGTATGCAGTCAAACCAATCTGATAAGAAAAACAAAAACCTCGTCTGTTATCAACATTTCAAAATCATTTTCTTGACCATTTATCAAGTTTGTTTTAAACTCAAAATCTACTTCAACTTTGAGCTTTGCATTTCAGCGGGTCTTTACATCCCCTGCACTTAGCAACGGGCGGCACATCGGAGGGGCTCAAAAATGTTTACTGATGATTATTTTTTTAAAAAGTTCAGCCTGCAGTCCAAGGTGATAAGTCAGAAAGCGAAACACACAGGTAACCAAAGAGTTCACTTCCGAGAAGGCGCATCCTAATTTCTTCTGGATTAAGGACAAAAGAACATTTTTGTTCAAGAAAACGAGTAACCCTCGGGTTGTTATGCAACTGTTGGGTCGTCCTGGTTTTTTTCCGTGGTTGTGACCGCTCTTTGTGATTCAGAAGATCATGGACACGGAGACTGATTATTAGGGTGCTAAAATAGTGCTCTGCAGCACAACTGTCCTAAGGGCAGGGGCCAGATGCTCCGGCCGCCGCCGCCGGAGTTCATAGCTCATGTCTAACATCACGGACACTCTGAAATCGTCCCCGGGCCCGTCCATCTCGGGACCTGAGGTTCCTCTCCTCCAGGAAGGAGAGCGAGCCGCCCAGGGGCACCGAGGCCTCCCTCCCTCGGCTCGGGTACCCGCGAAGCCGTCCCGGAGGCCGAGCATCTCCCCGTGCGCGCTTCTCCCCNGCAAGTTACAGACCCCGCCCGCCGCGGGGCCTGCACCTGCCGGCTCCTCCCTGCAGGTGTAAGGGGCCCGCGCCTCGGGCCCCCGCTCGCGACACCCAGAGCCCACTGGCACCTGCGGAGGCGCCTGCGTCTCCTCTGATTCCCTACCTTCCTGACCCGGAGAGTCCAGGGTCAGCCCGGAATTCACAGCCACATCCGAGCGGCCCGCCCGGGGTAAGTAACTTCGTCTCCGAGGGGAGGGCAGTGCCTACCTTGCAGGAGTCACCGTGCACCTGGAATGAGCTCATGCGTGTAAACGCCAGGCCCCTGCCGTCTGCCAGACAAGTAGCAGCTGAAATCGTGACTCTTAAACCTGGCCTCTTATAAAACTGTGTCTTGAGGATATCCACGTTCAACAGATTTTATTAATTTTTTTTTTTTTTTTTTTTTTTTTTTGAGAGAGAGAGAGCGCAAGCTGGGGAGAGGGGCAGAGGGAGAGAGATTATCCCAAGCAAGCTCTGCACTCCCAGCGCAGAGCCAGACGCGGGGGCTCCGGCCCACCAACCGTCAGATCATGACCAGAGCGGAAACCAAGAATCAGACAAGCAACTGACTGAGCCACCCAGGTGCCCCAACAGATTGTGTTCTGTTTTTTTTTTAAATTTTGTAAATGAATGGACAACACCGAATCCCACTGTTAGGGAAACAGCACCAAAGTTTCAAGACAAAAATCACAGGAACCGCGGAGGGTGCCCAGGTATTTTCTAAACTATTCCTTACTCTATTTTATTCCTATCTTCAAAGAAATAACATTTTCTTTTACTCACTTTTCTACTGTTTTATTTTCTACTTCCTTAATTTCAACTTTCCTCTTTATGAACGCTATTTTTATCTTATTAGTTTAATAGTTTATTGAATTAAATAGTTTATTTTTAGTATTTCAGGTAAGCAAAATATTAATGACTATACATTTTCCTCTGAGTATGGCTTTAGCTGTATCCTTTAGAGTTTCATATGAAATGTGTTTTCTCAAACACTTAAAAATTTCCAGATAATCTATAGTTTCAATTTTTCCTATTTTCTTTATTGAGGGTACATATAGTTTAAAACAGCAAAATGCAGATATTTTAAGAGCAAAGGCTATGGAAAGAGCATTTCCAGCACTCCGGAGAGCTTCTCTAGCATAAAAGAAATAGAGGGTTACTATCCTGACTTCTATCACATAAGTTAATTTTATCTATTCTTGAAAGTCATTTTAAAGGGGCGCCTGGTTGCTTTAGTCGGTAAGTGTCTGACTTAGGCTCAGGTCACGATCTCACAGTTTGTGGGTTCAAGTTCTGAGTCCCGCATGGGGCTCTGTGCTGATAACTCAGAGCCTGGAGCCTGCTCTGGACTCTCTGTCTCCCTCTCTCTCTGCCCCTGCTCACATTCTGTCTCTCTCTCGAAGAGAAACATTAAAAAAAATTTTTTTAAAACATCTTGTACTCTTTCATGTCTTACATGTTTCACTCAGCATAATGTTCTTGAGAATCATCCGAGCTGTTTGGTGTATCAATTGTTTTCTTAATTGCTATCTAATATTTGACTTGTAAGTACATTGCAGTTTATTCTCTGTTGATGGACATTTGGGTTGTGTCCAATTTGGGGACAATTATGAATAAAACAGCCATTTACATTTACTCTTGTATACAAGTCTTTTTGTGAACTCATTCCACTATATACATGGGAGTGGACTTACTGGGTCATAGATTATGTTCTTAAGAATTGCCACTTACGCAAAGTGGCTGTACCATTTTGCACTCTGCTAGCAATGTGGGAGAGTAGCAGTTGCCTCACAACATTCAGTATTGTCAGTCTTTTAACTTTTTTCTTTTTTAATGTTTATTTATTGTGAGAGAGGACAGCATGAGCGGAGGAGGGGCAGAGAGAGGGAGACGCAGAATCCAAAGCAGCCTCCAGGCTCTGAGCTGTCAGCACAGAGCCCAACGCAGGGCTCAAACCACGAACCTCGAGATCATTACCTGAGCCGAAATCGAGTCTGACGTCCAACTGACTGAGCTACCCAGACGCCCCTAAATTTAGCTTCTCTGGGGGCACCTGGTGGCTCAGTCAGTTGGACATCAGACTCTTGATTTCAGCTCCGGTCATGATCTCACGGTAGGTGGGTTCAAGCCCACATTGGGCTCTGTGCTCATAGTATGGAGCCTGCTCAGAATTCTCTCTCTCTCTGCCCCTCCCTTGTTCATGTGCGTTCTCTCTCTCTCTCTCTCAAAATAAAGAATGGTGCCTGGGTGGCTCAGTCGATTAAGTGTCTGACTTTGGCTCAGGTCATAATCTCACAGTTCGTGGGTTCGAGCCCCATACAGAGCTTGGAGCCTGCTTCAGATTCTGTGTCTCCCTCTCCTTCTGCACCTCCCCTGCTTGTGCTCTCTCTCTCTCCAAAAATAAATATTAAAAAGTAAGATAAAATAAGTATACTTTTTTTTAAAAGTTTGTGCTTGGCTGGCTCAGTTCATAGAGCATGTGACCCTTGATGTCAGAGTCATGAATTCAAGCCCTACATTGGTTGTAGAGATTACTTAAATAAGTAAATAATAAATAAATGAATAAATCTTTACCAAAAAAAGTTTAGAAATTGCAATTTTACTTCCTCACTTTCCCATCCCATTTTCATGCTCAACTCCTCTTACATGCATATTTTTTTCACTGGTCTCCCTACTATGTGGAGCTTGAACTCATGACCCTGCGATCAATATCTGAACTGAAATCAAGAGTTGTTGGACACTTAACCAGCTAAGCCACCCAGGCGCCCCTTAAGAGTATATTTTTTTTTTTTTTTTTTTTTTTTTGAGAGAGAGAGAGAGACGGTGTAAGTGAGCCAAGGGCAGAGAGAGAGAGAAAGAGAAAGAGACAGAGAGAGAAGCGGGGCTCATCCATGGCTCCTGTTTTTACCCAAAGCAGGGCTGGAGCTCACCCAAAGCAGGGCTCATGCTCACCCGATGTGGGACTCGAACTCACCGACTGTGAGATCATGCCTGGAGCCAAACTCAGATCCTTAACGACTGAGCCACCCAGACGCCCAAGAGTATCTTCTATTTGAAAACTCTTTACGGAACATTTACACCATGTGCTTCTTATCTCATTAATATCATAACTGCCTTGTCAGCTCTAAGAGTTGCTGCTGACCCTGGCAGTCAAAATGTTGAATGAATAAATTATCCATTAAAAAATAATAATCAAATCTTTTTTAAAGAAAATGAAAAAATAGGGGCACCTGGCTGACTCAGTTGGAAGAGCATGACTCAATCTGGGGGCTCTGAGTTTGAGCCCCATATTTGGCATAGAGATTACTTTAAAAATGAATAAATAAATAAACATCAAAGATAAAGATTTTTAATATATTTTTAAAAGAAAATGAAAAAATTAAAACTGGTGGGAAAAGAAGGAAAAAAGATATAACTCTACCTATTGCAAAATTAATTATTCACAAATACTGTACTATTCAACTACCCAATATCACGATCTCTTTTCTAATATAATTATCAACTGATTAGAGAACTTTGAGGATTTTCCTCAGCTAGCATCCAGGGGCAATATGTCAAGCCCTTGAGTTTCTAATATTATCTTTCTGCTGCCCTAAAAGATGAATGGCATTTTGTCTGGCAATAAGATTTTTGCTTCTTAGTTGCAGCTTCTTTTCTATTTGTGGATTTATTCCACCATCTTCTCGTTTCCAGTGCAGCAGATGAGAATTCTCATGCTAGATTTATTTGCTTTCCTTTTTAAAAATAGCCTCTTCCTTCAGTGTGAAAACTTGTACAGTTCTCCTGTTACCCATGAGGTTCAGGAATTTTGCCAGGATATGTGTACATGTGTATTATTATTATTATCTGGGTGTCAATAAGATAAACACCTAACCAAGGTATATCAAGCCTGGTAAAGAAAAACAAAACGAAAACAAAGTGCACATTTATACATTAGAAATGAAAAAGAGAAGCGCCTCGATGACTCAGTTAAGCATCTGACTCTTGGTTACAGCTCAGATCATGATCTCACGAGCCCCATGTCTGCCTCTGCGCTGACAGTGTGGAGCTTGCTAGAGAATCTCTCTCCTTTGCTCTCTGCCCCTCCCCCACTCTCTCTGTCTCCAAATAAATAAACTTTTAAAAAAAGAAATGAAAAAAGAAGTACAACCACAGAAACAGAATTAACTCAAAGGCTTATCACAGGATCTTACATGCCTTCTTAATCTCTCTTTTTAAAGTTTTTTAAGTCATTTATCGAAGTAATCTCTATGCCCAACTTGGGGCTCAAATTCACAACCCCAAGATCAAGAGTCACACACTCTTCTGACTAAGCCAGCCAGGCTCCCCCCACCCCTGCTTTTTTTTTTTTTTTAAGTAAGCTCTAGGCTCAGCATGGGGCTTGAACTCACCCCTCTTAGGCTCTTCAGTGGAAAGTATTTTCATCAACTCTGGCTTTGAACCCTTTTAGTAGCACCCTTGAGGTTGGGTAGGCTTTATTGATTAAGACTTGTTAAACCAGGGGTGCCTGGCTGGCTTAGTCGGTAGAGCATGTGACTCTGATCTTGGGATTGCGAGTTGGAGTCCCACGTTGGGTGTACAGATTACTTAAAAATAAAATCTTTTAAAATCTGACTTCGGCTCAGGTCATGATCTCACAGTACGTGAGTTGGAGTTCACATTGGGCTCTGTGCTGAGAGCTCAGAGCCTGGAGCCTGCTTCAGATTCTGTGTCTCCCTCTCTCTCTGCCCCTCCCCTGCTCCCGCTCTGTGTGTCTCTCTCTCTCAAAAATAAAAACATTAGGGGTGCCTGGGTGGCTTAGTCAGTTAAGCCGCCGACTTTCGCTTAGGTCATGATCTCGCGGTTCATGGGTTCGAGTCCCGCGTTGGGCTCTGTGCTGACTGCCAGCTCAGAGCCTGGAGCCTATTTCGGAGTCTGTGTCTCCCTCTCTCTCTGACCCTCCCCTGCTCACGCTGTCTCTCTCTCTCTCTCTCTCTCTCTCTCCTAGAAATAAATAAAAAAATATTAAAAAATTAAAAAAATAAAAACATTAAAAAAAATTTTTTAAGGAAAAGACTTCCTAAATCATAGCTTCTGTTTAATATTGGCCATTTTCTGAACAAAAATGTCCTATGTAGACAATGGGAAACCTATCCACTCCTATAGCCAATTAACATGAGTAAGTTTCCACCAGAAATGACATTAAATTTCTTCATGGATTCAAATTCATAGAAACGGAAAGTAGAATAGAGGTTACCAGGAGCCGAGGGGGTGGGGTGGGGAAGGTGGGGACTTACTCTTTAATGAGTATAGAGGGTCACTCTGAATGATGGAAAAGTTCTGATAATGGACAGTGGTGATGGATGCACAACACTGTGAATGTACTTATGCCCACTGAATGGTACACTTAAAAAGAGTTAGAATGGGGGGCACCTGAGTGGCTCAGTCAGTTGAGCATCCAGCTTTGGCTCAGGTCATGATCTCATGGTTCGTGGGTTCAAGCCCCGCATTAGGCTAGCTGCTATCAGTGCAGAGCCTACTTTGGGCCCTCTGTCCCCCTCTCTCTCTGCCCTTTCCCCACTTGCACTCTCTTTATCAAAAGTAAACCTTAGGGGCGCCTGGGTGGCTCAGTCGGTTGAGTGTCTGACTTCGGCTCAGGTCATGATCTTGCGGTTTGTGGGTTTGAGCCCCGCATCAGGCTCTGTGCTGACAACTCAGAGACTAGAGCCTGCTTCAGAGTCTGTGTCTCCTTTTCTCTCTGCCCCTCCCCTGCTCATGCTCTGTCTCTCTGTCACTCAAAAATAAATAAGCATTTAAAAAAAAATAAACCTTAAAAAAAGTTAGAATGCTAAATTGTATGCATATTTTACCACAATAAAAAAATCCTTTCTAGATTTTTATTTTTTTAAGATTTTTATTTTTTTAAGATTTTTATTTTTTTTAATGCTTATTCGTTTTTGAGAGACAAAGACACAGAGTGCGAGTAGCAGAGGAGCAGAGAGAGAGGGAGACAGACTCTGAAGCAGGCTCCAGGCTCTGAGCTCTCAGCACAGAACCGACTTGGGGCTCGAAGTCTGAACGACAAGATCATGACCTGAGCCGAAGCTGGATGCTTAACCGACTGAGCCACCCAGGCGCCCCAAGATTTTTAAAGCACAAGTAAAAATATAAAGTGAAGGACTCACGCTTTTCACATCGTGCATATATATATGATAGCAGATTCACAATACAGAAGCACATCTGTAAGAATCAAAAGTGGGCATTTTTGTGGCTTGGGTAGTCAAATACATAGAGTCAGAAAGCAGAATGGTGGTTGCTAGGAAATGAGTTTAATGGGGACAGGGTTTCATTTGGGGAAGATGAAAAAAGTTCTGGAGACGGGTGGTGGTGATGATTTGGCAACAGCGGGAATGTACTTAATGCCACAGAACTGTACACTCAAAATTGACTAAAATGATGAACTCTATGTTCTTTACATTTTACCATAACTTTATTTTTAAATTAATTATTAATTTTTCAATGTTTATTTTTGCAAAAGAGTGTGAGCAGGGGAGGGGCAGAGAGAGGGAGAGAGAGGATCTGAAGCAGGCTCCACGCTGACAGCAGCGAGAGGGATGCAGGGCTCGAATTCATGAACCTCAAGATCACAACCGAAACCGAAGTCGGAGGCTCAACAGACCGAACCACCCAGGGGCCCTTTAAAAAGTCGTTTTAAGTGGGCATTTTTGCTTCTAGCTTAGGCCCTCTGAAACCAACATGATGAAGTCTCTGGTGGCTCAGGATGTGGAGAAATAGATCCAGTATGTGATGTGCCCGCAGAAGGACAGCAGATGCAACACTCAGCTCTGAAGCAAAAACACAAATAACTCTGGCAAATTCGTACAGGATTTTAAGGAAACGGAATCTGAAAATAGTATAGTGCGTTCGATTTGCTTTTTTTTTTTTTCCCCTAAAGCATCACTTCCCATGATTTGGGACAGAATGACTATACGTGTACACGCATAAGAGAGGAACTAATTTAGGGCGCCTGGGTGGCTTAGTCGGGTAAGTGTGCGACTTCGGCTCAGGTCATGATCTCACAGTTCATGGGTTGGAGCCCCGCGTCAGGCTCTGTGCTGAACGCTTGTTCAGAGCCTGGAGCCTGCTTCGGATTGTGTGTTTCCTTCTCTCTCTGCCCGTCCCTACTCACGCTCTGTCTCACTCTCTCTCTCAAAAAGAAATAAATGTTAAAAAAAATTGTAAAAAAAGATAAAGATAAATTTTAAAAAAGAGAGGGAGGAACTAATGGTGCCTTCCTAGGCATATGTGCTTTCCAGACACAATTTGTCTGTGCTTGACCTTACCTTGAACCTGGTACTGCTCCCCAGCCACAGAATCATGTAGCAGTTTAGCTCCTGGGAGTGTGCAGAATCCACATTGTCCACCAGGAGGCAGGAGTCTCTGTGTGGTACAGACCAGGTAGGAGGGAGGTGGCAAGGAGTGAAGGCTCTTAGAGGCACCATTTTGTATCCTCAGGCTTGAGAGGCCTCCAGAAACTCTGCAACCGGAAGAAAGAAAAACCATTTGATAGAGATTAGGGTGGACTGACCACACTGTCCTCTCTTAACCCTGGGAGGAGCACCCTCAGCTGAGATTTCTCAGCTTGTGTGACGGACCTGATTTCCTTTCCTGCTGATACATGTATGTATATATACACCCAGAGTGGGACTCGAACTTACAACTCCAAGATCAAAAGTGGCGTGCTCCCCCAACTAAGCCAGCCAAATGCTCCTCCCTGCTATTTCTCTCAATTGCTACGTCCCTCCTACCAACCAACGTGCCAGTGGTTAATTCTGTTTCTTGGGCGTTTGCAGGGGCACTAACTTTTGCGCCAACTAGAAAAAGAAGTCTCTTCTGGGCAGATACAAGCTAGCAGGCCAAGGACTTGGCAAGCTGACTGAGGCTTCTCAGTAAGCTAGAAAAAGATCCCCTCTTCCTGAGCAGCCCTATGTGGTGGTCCTGAGTGCTTACTGAGTACTGGGCACCATGCTGATGAAGGAAGCCTTCAGCTGCCTCCATTTTGACCTCAAACTTGTTAGTTGGGTGCTTCTTTCCACTCTGTCTCTGGACTCAGGAGGAAGACCCTGAGGGCAAAGCATGCCCTGATGGGAACGGAAAAACGACCCTGATCTGTTTGGGGTCCCCAGAGCCAGATGCTCTCGCACTCCTGCACACCGGCCATGCTGGAGGCACTTTGCATATTTTGTCTAACCATCCTCACAACAAGGCAGGCACTATAATGTCATGTTTTTCTGATGAAGAAACTGAGTGTGAGTGCAAGCAGCTCAACTAACAGATAGAGCTCACGCCAAAGGGAAGGGCAATGACCTTGGTTGCCCTAAACTCCTTCCGACGTCCATTGCACTCACTGAGTCCAAGTGATTCCAAAAGCCTCCCAGAGGAGCTCTCATTGTAGTAAGAGCGATTTTTTTTTAAAAAGTTATGTTTGTTTATTTTGAGCAAGAGAGAGCACAAAAAGGGAAGAGGCAGAGAGGAAGAGAGAGAATCCCAGGCAGGCTCCATACCATCAGTGCGGAGCCCAATGTGGGGCTCGAACTCACGAACCTTGAGATTGTGACCTGAGAGGAGATCAAGAGTCGGAGGCTTAACCGACTGAGTCAACCAAGTGCCCCAAGAGTGATTTTTTTAACTCTTTATTGTTATGCTAATGAATGTACATAATGTATATGTAGTGTTCAAATAAGAATAACAAAAAGAATGTCCAGCTAAGCTAAGGAATGAAGTTTTATCAATTTCTCTGCAGTTCCCTTACATCTCCTTCCTGGCCCCCTAAGGGATAACTCCCATCCCAACTTTTGTGCTAATCTTTATCACACATATACATATACCTAAATAATATGATATTTAGTCTTGTCTGGTTTTGAGCTCTACAGAAATGAAATAACACTGTATGCATTCATCTGAGACTTATTCTGTGACTCACCCATGTTGAGGGGTATAGCTGGAATTGATGTGTTCACTGTGGCATAGCATTCCACTGTGTGAACATTCCACAATGTCCATTCCATTCTTGGTAGATACACATACCTAGGTTTTGCTACTATAAACCATGCTGATATAAACATTCTTGTTTCTATCTCCTCATGCATGTGTGAAAGGCTTTTCTAGGATATAAAGTGTTTACAAATCTTTTCAATTTATTTTATTCTTTAAAAAAATGTTTATTTTTGGAGGCACCTGGTTGGCTCAGTCGGTTAACCGTCCAGCTTCTGCTCAAGTCATGATCTCATGGTTCATGGGTTCGAGCCCCGCGTCAGGCTCTGTGCTAACAGCTCAGAGCCTGGAGCCTGCTTCAGGTTCCGTGTCTCCTCTCTCTGCCCCTTCCCTGCTTGCACTCTGTCTCTCTCTCTCTCAAAAATAAACAACCATTTAAAAACAGTTTTAATGTTAATTTTTTGAGAGAAATAGAGTGTGCATGTGAGCAGGGGAGGGGAAGAGAGAGAAGGGGATAGAAGATCCCAAGCAGGCACTGAAGTAGGCTCTGCACTGACAGTGGTGAGCCTAACGCGGGGCTCAAACAAATGAATCGTGAGATCATGACCTGAGCTGAAGTCAGACACTCAATTGACTGAGCCACCCAGGTGCCCCTTAAGACTATTGAGTTATGAGCACATGCCAAACTTTTATCATAGTCTTGCTATAATAACAAAGGTTTCTCACAGACCACATCAAAGATTCCTCTCTTAGTAGAAACACTTAAATGGAGAAAAATGACTAGGTAAGTTAATTTTTAATTTTATTATTTTTTAATTTTTAATATTTATTTTTGAGAGAGAGAGAGACAGAGTGCAAGTGGGGAAGGGGCAGAGAGAGAGAGAGGGAGACACAGAATCCAAAGCAGGCTCCAGGCTCTGAGCTGTCAACACAGAGCCCAACATGGGGCTCAAACCCACAAACCGTGAGATCATGACCTGAGCTGAAGTGGAACACTTAACTGAACCACCCAGGCGTCCCATAGGCTCCTCGCTGCCAGAGCGGAACCCATCACGGGGCTCCACCCCAAGGCCCTGGGATCATGACCTGAGCTGAAATCAAGAGTCTGACACTTAACTGACTGAGCCACCCAGGTGCCCCTAACCTTCTTATTTCTTACGTTTGAGGTTTCTTGGGAACATTCTGGGACCTGAACCCCCACTAATCCCCTTATCAGCCTTTTTATATTCCTACAGGATTCCCTCAGAATCTTACTGACTCCTATTCCTCTACTCCACATTAATTCATTTGATCAGTAACCAAGGTTTTTTTTAATGTGGACAGAATGCTGTGGGCGGAGAGCAGGTCACCCCCAAGATAGGCCACAAGACCACGTAGGTTATTTTGAGCTGAAAATAATCAAGGCCCAAAAGACTCAAGAAGAAACTTTGACCTATCCAATGCCCCACCAAATGCCTAAAAAGAATTTAAATAGAGGGCCTGTACCAGGGAGAGAGCTATTAACAGATTCCTTTTTATCTGAGAAACTTATCTACATAACAGGGCAACCTATGTTTTCCAAACTGCTCCTCTCACTTCCTGCTAATGGCCTTCCTCTCCTTTGCACCCTCAGACTCCCACCCCCCTCCTGAGCTCAGGATGACAGACACACCTCAATCTGCCCGAAGTTCATGTCTGTGCGGATTCCCCCATACGTACAAAACTAAACTTGATTTTTTCCTGTTAATCGGTCTCATGTAAATTTAATTCTCAGTCCAGCTAGAAGAACCTTGGCCAGAGGAAAATCTCTTCCTCCTCAAGAGTTCTTTAACCCCTTCTTTCCTCCATCAAGCTCCAACTCTCCATCTTATTTCTTCGCTTTTCTTTTTGTTGTTAAGATATAACCAGGAGTTGGAAGCAGGGCAGGACTTCCCAAAGAGCGAATAGTATCTCCTTGAAGGGGCCAATTCTACACTTAAAGGGCCACTGGCCCCTGATGATGTCCTATGGTGTCTGAGGGAGAAATCTGTGTATTGGAGGCCTCATCCAAGCATAATTAGGGAACCCCACACTCTTCTGTATACAGCACCCTCTATGCGTATGGACATTGACCCCTTTGCTGAAGGAACAGCTCCTGTGGGTGTCTGGGAATGGAGTGCGTTAGACAAACAGCAGATAGTCATTGAGCACCTTTGAGCTGGGCATTGCTCATGGGTAAGACCTCTGACCTCCCTGGTCTTCTATGTACGGGGGTGGGGGAGGAGGTAGATAGATTAATGAATTGAATAAATATAGATATGGCTAAGTGATCTGAAGGCAATAAAAGAATATTGGAGTGTAGTATGACAGGGTGGTGAGAGAAGTTCTGAGGAAGGGACTCCTAGGTCGAAGCCTGTAGATGAGAAAAAAGGGAGGCGCAGTCCAAACACAAGGAATAGCACACGCCCCAAAAAGAGAATGAGCTTGGTGGGTCCGCAAGACAGAAGCAAGGTTGTCATGGCAGGATGAAAGTGACTGGAGGGGATGTGGAGGAGGTTGAAGCAGAGAGGGAGGTATGCACTGCCTATGCTAGGCCTGTGGGCCACTGTAAGGAATCTGGATTTAACTCTAGATATAACAGGAAGCAGAGGAGTGACAGGCAGTGAGTGATGTGATTTGAACTCCTGGGTTCTCCAGCAAAGGACCATGCCTACTCTGATTTTACCTTGCGTGGCTTGGGGCTGGGAGGCCTGGATACAGAAGAGGCATCAGAAAAACCATCTCCTGCATGGCTAGGGAATCGAACAGTGGTGAAATGGGAGAGACCTCCCAATCAACAGTGAGACCTCAAACCCTGTGGCTACCTATATGGCTACCAGCCTGCACTGGAGCTGTGTGACTGAGCTGGGAGGTTTGAACTTTACCTTGGCATCTTGGTGAATCCAACTCAAGGGTCTGCCCAAGGAACACTTCTCCCTACTGTTCCCACCAGCTGTAGCTGGTACATCCCTCACGTCACCACTGTTTCTTATAAGCTCCTTCATTATAGTGTTTCTCATATGGTATTGGAGTCATTTCCAGGTTTTCTCTTTAACTGGACGATGAGCTACTTGAGGACAGACACCAAGTTGTTCACCTCGGCTGTATGCTAGGGGCACACAAGTGACTGGTTAGGCAACTATCTGTGTGGGGTACAACTAAAGACAAACTTAAACACCTGAGGAAATTTGGATTCGTTCCTGGAACACTTTGCTGTTCCATCCTTACAAAGACCACCTCTGACACAGCATCAACGGTGGATTGACCAGAGGGCATGTGGTCCATCTTTGTCCAGATAGAAAGTTTCCTTTGTTCCAAGCCACGCCATCTTGAGATTTTGGACAAACTGGGCTGGACCCATACAGAAAAGCTGGGCACAAGTTCAAATCAAGGGCCAGCGTAGGAAATAGCTGCAATATTTTTTTTTCAGCTGATATATAATCAGCAAATAACACCCTGTAAGTTGAAGGTCTGGAACGTGATCACTTATGATTAAGTTACAACGACGTAAGATCTACTTTCAGCAACTTTCAAGGGCACAATACAGTATTGTTAACCATCGTCAACCTGTTCCACATTAGATCCCAGAACTTATGCATCTTAGTGTAGCAAGAGTCTGGATTCTCTCCACTGGTGGGATGCAACGGAGGGCTTTATCCATTCATTATAGAGTATTCTCTTTGTAAGAATCTATACGAGACATTTCTCTCAAAAGAAGTTCTGTTTTTCTTGACCAAATCAATTTGTCTGTATCTCAGGGACAGTGTGATATAAGCCTAATCCAGTTTTCCTCTTTGCTTTGGCCACTTAGGTAGCTTAGCACTGAATTTGTAGCCTATTCCTAGTAGCCTTAAAGAACCAATGGAGACAATCAGCACAGAGGTTAAGAGGGCTTTGGAGTCAGGCAAATCTGGCTTGACATCTCACTTCCACCACTTCTTAGTAGCCATGTGACAGTAGGCCACCTATCTGGTTTTTCCCAAGTGTTTAAAAATGGGCATGATCGGGGCGCCTGGGTGGCTTAGTCAGTTAAGCGTCCGACTTTCGCTCAGGTCATGATCTCGCGGTTCGTGGGTTCGAGCCCCGCGTCGGGCTCTGTGCTGACTGCGAGCTCAGAGCCTGGAGCCTGTTTCAGTCTGTGACTCCCTCTCTCTCTGACCCTCCCCTGCTCACGCTGTCTCTCCCTCTTCCTATCTCTCTCTCTCCTAGAAATAAATAAAACATTTAAAAAAAAAATGGGCATGATCACGGTATTTACTTTGGGGAGTTCTTTTGTCAGTAGGATGAAGGGATACAATCCTAAGCATAACACCTGACACAACAATCACCAAAATTGTAGGGGCACCTGACTGGCTCAGTTAGAAGAACATGTGACTCTTGATCTTGGGGTCATGAGTTCAAGCCCCACATTGGGCATAGGGCTCACAATAAATAAATAACTAAAAATAATAACAAATTGTAATCCATTTCACTCGATGGTAAGCAGGTTTGTGTGCTCTAAGTTGCAGAAACACACACACACACAATTTTCTAACCTCAGAAATGTGTAAATTGCTTTGATTTTTGATCAGTTTTTTTTTAATCTGCTAAATATACCCTTTTGCTATATAATGGTAGAGATAAGAGCCTCCAGAAAACTTGCCATAGTGATAATTAAGTCTGCATCTGAGAGGTTCTTCCTCTCCACACACACACAGTATAGCAAAGGAGCATATCTTCTACATCTAACAGGATGACGAAAACATGGAAAGGACGCGTGGCCAGCTTCAAGTGTACATTACTTAGGGTGACCCTTATATCTTCTGATATGTCCTCTGACACAGATCTGTTTGTGTTCAAAGGGCAATTCTTCATTCCAAAGTAATTAAGGAATCTGTTCTTCAGCTTCCTTTTGGGGTCAAATAAATTCAAACAGAGAGGATCTATTAGGGTGACACTAATGCATGCCATAATTAAAAAAAAATTTTTTTAATGTTTATTCAGTTGAGAGAGAGAGAGAGAGAGCGTGAGTGGGAGAGGTTCAGAGAGAGGGAGACAAAGAATCTGAAGCAGGGTCCAGGGTCTGAGCTAGCTGTCACCACAGAACCTGATGTGGGGCTTGAACCCACAAACTGTGAGATCATGACCTGAGCCAAGGTCGGACGCTCAACCAACCGAGCCACCTAGGCACTCCATCCCCATAATTTCATAAGTCTCAAACTGGGTAAATACATCTTTTTAGGGGCGCCTGGGTGACTTAGTCAGTTAAGCGTCCAACTTTCACTTAGGTCATGATCTCACAGTTGGTGGGTTCGAGCCCCGCGTCGGGCTCTGTGCTGACTGCCAGCTCAGAGCCTGGAGCCTGTTTCAGTCTGTGGCTCCCTCTCTCTCTGACCCTCCCCTGCTCACGCTGTCTCTCTCTCTCTCTCCTAGAAATAAATAAAACATTAAAAAAATTAAAAAAAAATACATCTTTATATTTTATAAAAGAAGACTCCAATGTTTATCTTTTAAAAACCATTTTAAACCTTTTTTATTGCTGAGGTCAGTTTACTTTCACTTTCTGAGATGTCTTCCTGCTCAGCAAGGATTCACTTGAGCTATCTCAGGGCAGGTGTCTGTTTTTTATAGCTTTATATTTAACTTTTTTATAGCTTTATATTTAACTTTTTTATAGCTTTATATAACTTTTTATAGCTTTTTTATAGCCATATAACCGTACAGTTATATAGGGTTAAATGATGCACCATAAGCTGCACTTATTTAAAGTTTGACTACATGCTCCTACCGATCAGATGATCACCAAAATCAAGACGCTTAACATTTCCCTCGCCCCCCAGTCTCTTCTGTCTTTTTATATCCCATCCCACCTCATCCCTTCTTCCTGCCTCCATCCCCAAGTAACCAAGTGACCAGTGACCTGTTTTCCCTCCCGATAGTTTGTTTTCTAGATTTGCCTTGAGATTCATCCAAGTTGTTATGTGTATCAGTGGCTCGTTTCTTTTTACCTCTGAGTAGTATTCCATCGTGTGGCTACTACAATTTTTCTAATCACGTGGACGTAGGTAATTGTCGCTCTCCATACTATCCGGGAAACAACAACAGCAAAACTCTAAACCCATAGCGCCCACCTCTAGCAAAAGGACACACCTGAAAGCCAGCCATTTCCTACACTCATCCCACCCCTACCTTCATTTTCTCCTTTCTTCTCCTTTCGTTGTTAAGTTCCTCCTTCCCCTTATCTTTTAATTTCGTTAGGTACGCTTAAGTCAGTCTTCTTGGATCTTTTCTGAAACAAGGACCAAGTGCGACTAAACCATGCTCAGTTTTGATTTGATTTAATCAGTTCTTTCATCCTGTTTTCTTTAGGGAGCCTGGATCTTGTTGACTTGCTCTCCTTACAGACGCTTATCATTTCCTGCTTGGACAGCTGCCACCATCTCTGGAGTACTGGTCTCTAAGCTCATCTCCCTTCTATCCACCTGCTATGATGTCACCAGGTTATCATTCTACAGTAGAAATCTGGTCATGTCATTCCCACACAAAACACCCACCCAAAGGAACTGAAGTCCTTAGCGTAATAAGGCAAGTCATTAGTCACTCATTCTTTCAACAAATATTACTAAGCACTGCTTATGTATCAGGCCCTATGCTAGCTGGCTAAGTGAGGAGGTATGGCGACGAACCGGAGAGATGTGGCCTGTGCCCTCATGGAATTTGTATTCGAGTGGGAAGCCAACAACCACATAAGCAATATAATTATGAACTGGATAAACATGCAGTTGTTATTAAGTAGCCAGGGTGCTGTGACTGAGTTCTGGGAGCAGGTGTGGATGGCAGAGAATTGACATCTTTTTGAGGAGGTGACATTTATACTGCTTAAATTGTGACAAAGAGGTGGTCATGGGGAGAGTTCTAAGCAAAGGAAACATCAAGTTTCCTTGGTGGAAAAAGCATGGATGGCCAGTACAGTGGGAAGCGGTGAGGTTGCTGGATGGTTGAGCTCTGCTTGCTTCTCCAGCCTCACTTCCCAAAACACAGACCCACAGGCAACCACCCTAAATCCCCGACACGCACAGCTGCCCACTATTTCCTCAACACGCCATGGCTTCTCATTTTCCACCTGCTCCCTCCTGCCTGGGCAATCTGACCCTTGTTGATTGGGTTTCTAAATAATACCTCCACTGAAACCTTTGGGTTCCTTGACTACCCTCGTCCGTGCGCTAGACTGTCCTTCCTCCTCTGTGCTTCCACAGAAGTCTATATGTACTTCTCCTTTTTCATACAGCCAGCATCTGTTTAGTGCTTTCTATCTGCCAGGCACTGTTCTAAGCACTTTTACCTGTATACTCAACTTTATGAGGAGGTTCATTTAAAATCCTCAGAACTTCCTCAACAATAGCCAAAACATGGAAAGAGCCTAAGTGTCCATCAACGGACGAATGGATCAAGATGTGGCTTATCTATACGATGGAATACTCCATCGCAATGAGAAAGAATGAAATCTGGCCATGTGTAGCAACATGGATGGACCTTGAGGGTGTTATGCTGAGCGAAATAAGTCAGGCAGAGAAGGACAAATACCATATGTTTGCACGTATAGGAGGATTAGGAGGAACTTAACGGAGGACTGTGGGGGAGAAGAAGGGGGGAAATAGTGGGGGACGGGGAGAGAGGCAAACCATGAGAGACTCGAATACTGAGAACAAACTGAGGACTGATGGGTGTGGGGGGGAGGAGGGAGATGGGCATGAAGGAGGGCACTTGTGGGCGTGAGCACTGGGTGTTACTTGGAAACCAACTTGACAATAAACTATTTGTAAAAAATAATAATAATAAAATAAAATAAAATCCTCAGAACTTCTACCAGCTAGAAATTATTACTATCTCCACCATATAGATGAAGAAACTGCCTCCCAGAGAAGTTACAGAATTCATTCAGAGCTACACGATGAGTAAATGGGCAGAGTCAGGATTTCAACCCAGACCAGTTTGTATTTTAAGCACTGGCCCTTTTTGCCTTTTAAGTTTGATCATAGTAGCTAAGATTTATCAAGCACTCCCTATGTGCTGGACTTTCTTCTTAACTCTTGATATAAATGAACTTACTGAATCCTACAACTTCTCTGGGGTACACTCTCAGGGCTCACAAAAACCAGTAAGGCTGGCCCTAAGACCAGGACTCTCCTGTGTGGAGTTCACATCCTGTCCGAGTCAGCAATCCCGATGACTCCTATATCCAGAAATTACACAACAAATTTCTGCCGGTTGAATGAAGGAGCAGACCCAGTGTTTTTCTCTTTGCTCAGGGTTCAAACTTCAAGAGCATACAGTGCCTGGAAATGGCTGGAGAAATTATAATGGAATATAAATCTGTTGTAGAAAATACACACCACCAAGAACTGATTAATACAGACACTAACTAGGGGCGCCTGGGCGGTTCAGACGGTTGAGCGTCCGACTTTGGCTCAGGTCATGATCTCACGGTTTGTTGAGTTTGAGCCCCGCAGTGGGCTCTGTGCTAACAGCTCAGAGCCTGGAGCCTGCTTCGGATTCTGTGTCTCCCTCTCTCTCCCTCTCAAAAATAAATAAACATTAAAAATTTTTAAATATAACGGCTAACTTAACATGCACATTCACTGTATTTCAAATGTGAGATAGGAAAATTCCTTTATGTATCAGAGATTATATTATGTATTAAATGCACTAACCAACCCTTCTAACAGCAAAATGAGGCAAAGTGCTGCTTCCAAGACAGGTTGGCAGAATTTAACACCTTTTTTTAAGTTTACTTATTTTGAGAGACAGTGAGCAGGGGAGAGGCAGAGACAGAGGTAGAGAGAGAGAATCCCAAGCAGCCTCTGTGCTGTCAGAGCAGTGCCCAACACAGGGCTCAAGCTCATGAAACTTGAGATCATGACCTGAGCTGAAATCAAGAGTCAGATGCTTAACCAACTGAGCCACCCAAGCACCCCAAGATTGACAGACTTTAAATTCTCAAACACTAAGTGATACAGAGTAATATATAGAACAGTGGTATTCTCCTACGTTGCTGGTAGGATTGTAAATTCATACAATCCCTTTGGAGAGCAATTTGGCAAAACTGAAGTTGAAGACAGCATTGAAGACAGCATCCCACAATTTTATTCCTATGTATACCGCCTAAAGACACATGAATCCGATATACACATACAAATGCTTTTATTGTCATAAAATGGTGCTGTTATGGAAAAACAGTAGGATAGTTCCTCAAAAAATTAAAAATAGAACTACCATATGATCAAGCAATTCCACTTCTGGGTATATGCCCAAAAGATTTGAAAGCAAAGAGGGGCGCCTGGCTGGCTTAGTCGGTTAAGCGTCCGACTTTCGCTTAGGTCATGATCTCGCGGTTCGTGGGTTCGAGCCCCGCGTCGGGCTCTGTGCTGACTGCCAGCTCAGAGCCTGGAGCCTGTTTCAGTCTGTGACTCCCTCTCTCTCTGACCCTCCCCTGCTCACACTGTCTCTCTCTCTCTCTCTCTCCTAGAAATAAATAAAACATTAAAAAAAAAAGATTTTTTAGAAAGCAAAGAACTCAGAGGCGCCTGGGTGGCTCAGTCGTTTAAGATCCAACTTCAGCTCAGGTCATGATCTCACAGTTCGTGAGTTCAAGCCCTGCATCGGGCTTTGTGCTGACAGCTCAGAGCCCAGAGGCTGCTTCAGATTCTGTGTCTCCCTCTCTCTGCCTCTCCCCAGCTCATGCTCTGTCTCTCTCCCTCTCTCAAAAATAAGCAAACATTTAAAAAAATATTTTAAAAATATGAAGCAAAATAAAAAATGTTAAAGTTTAATAAAGTTGGGTATTGGTTATATGCTGTTGGGTATATTATCTCCAACTTCCATTTATGTAATATTCCACAATAAACATTTTAAACTAGCTACTTTATAATTTTAAGGCCCAATGTTAAGACAATACAGAAATTTTCTCCGTGTTCATTTGGACATCCAATACCAAAGTTTCCAACTTGCTGGTAGCAAATCAGGAGTCTCATAATTCTATTGAGATAAATAGCCAAACAAGGAAATGATAAACTACATATTAACTCCATACTTTAAATATCTGCTGATAATGTCAAAACAATTGTGAATTTATCATTGAAACCACAGTTTTCTCACAGATTTTTATTAAAAGACATCCTAGGCAAGTAAACTCACTTAGAATCTTTGAGGGTTTTTTGTTTTGTTTTGTTTTTGTTATTGTTTTCCAAAGGAACTGCCCAGGCAAAATCCATTTGTTTATGGGGAATAAATAACTGCTGGCTTTTTGTTCTGTATTTTGGTGCCTAAGGCTGTCATCACAGGTTGCGGTGGTTTCTTACCCCCAATTGAAAACAATGTAAAATTTTACTTTATTCACTGAACAAACATATACTGAACACAGTGCCAGGTATTGTGCTAAATTACCAAATCCCTGATCTTCAGGATTCTGTCCTTATACTTTTTGTTTACAAATTATCTTTTACACTTTACTACCAAGAAATGATGTGATTACGAAAATGTTCATTTATAAACAGACCATAAAAAATTTACTTTTTTTTTTTTTTTTTACAAGGACGGCACTTGTCTTCCTTCTGAAAACATTTTGCTTTGTTGAGGTTACCAAGTGTCCCACTTTGGGAAAACATTCAACCAGGAAGCTGTATGACTCACTTGGTCCTAGCAACTGCTGGAACTCTGAACCAAATCATACTATCAGTCAGATCTCCATTCTAGACTATTCTACCCACCAACGTGTAGGACTCGGGAGAAGTTATTCAAGTAGATCTTACCAAGGTCCAGTTAACTCAAGACTGTCGTTAACTCCTCACATACCTGTCGATAGTGCAAACTCCTCGACAAAGTGTTTTTAATATTATGCTTAGAAATGTTGTAATTTAACTTTTCTAACTGATATCTAGCTAATTTGTGTTCCTGTGCAAATCTTTAGACGACTCCTTACTAAAATTGGTTATTACGCGACAAACAGCCGTTTGCATGTTTATTTACCCCCGCTCGTCTCACCCCACCCCCGCCTCCGTGACTCAGACGCTGGGCCACGTGTCCCCGAGATCCAACGCCCCTGCCTGACTCAGCTCCTCGGGTTATCTCCTTGCGGGACACGGGGCCACACCCAGGGTGCAGGGAAACCAGCCAGAGTGGCCTTAGCCGGTTAACTCCGCCTGAAGTGTCGCTTGAATAACACACACATTAGTGGGAGAAATACTACTCTTCCTGGACACGGAGTCCTCGTCATCTCTCAAAGCGGGTTGCCGGCTCCCTAATTTGCATCTTTTTCTCCCTCCCAGAGTTTGGTGAAACAGAAGAAGGAAAAGAGACTGCGGGTTTTGAGGGCTCCCGGGTCACCTGGAGCCTGGGCCTCGCCTCCCTGGGCCTGAAGGCTCTGGGACGCCCGGGGCCCCAAGAGGGCCCCCCCACCAGAACCTAGGGGACAGACTCTCCTCGGAGCCCCGGGGAGGATCGAGAAGGACCAAAGCGTTCTGACTCCAATAAACAAGTGTAATTAAGGTTCCNGCGCCGGGCGGCCTTCCCGGGGAGGTCGCCGCGGAGGGCCCTTCTTCCGCACTTAAAGCCCGAACACCCAAGATTTAAAGTGGGGGAGGGGGCGTTGGGACGCCGGAGGCGGGAGTCAAGCACCCCTCCTCCCTCTCCGACCGGAAGTACACCTCTTTCGCGAAGGCGCGCCTCTGTGGCGCACGCGCACTGAGTTACTTAGCAACGTCGGCGCTTAACCACCCCAACAAGGAGCCCAGCAACAACCGAGCCGCCCCGTCTCCCACCAATCAGCGCCGGCCTCGCCTTCATACGCCGCACCAATCAGCGCCGGCGCCGCAAGGAAGTTTCGAGAGCTTTCGAGGAAGGTCCCCTTAACTCAAATCCATCCGCCTGATAATTTTCCTATTTTTTCCTAAGGGAGGAGACGGATCGCCTGGAAGGGAGGGGAGCTGATGTTTTAGGGTCCTTTCTTCGGCTCTGAGGAACGTAGGGCTCGGTGGAAGGGCCTAACTGGGTCGCGGGAGGTGGGGCCGCGCGAACTACTTTCAGCAGCGTACGGACACGGCGGCTACGTAGGCAGTGATGAGTGACGCAACAGACGCCGCATAAATCTCAGCTCCGCGGAGCCGGGCGCGTTCAGAAGCGGCTGGCATTGTCGGGTGTGTCCTGGCTTTGGGGTGACTCGACGTGATTGGCTTCGGCGTCCTTGTGTTCGCTAGCAGGTACCGCACCACGGCGGCTTCGAGATCTGGGAGGAGTGGAGAAGGGTTCTAAGTGAGAGCAGGCTGGCGAGTTGGGGGTCTCGGGGGGGCCTCCGGGGCAGGGGTTGGGGGAGGGGAGGGCNGGGGCCTTGTTTACGCGCAGGAGCGGGGGCGGTTGGCGCGCGCGCCCAGACGGAGACCAACCGACCCTTAACCGATGGAGATTCCATCGTGTCTGGTTCAGAGGGGGAAGGCGGAAAAAAGGTGGCTTAGCGTGGTTTCTGAAACTTATAGATTTTGAATCCCAGCCTGGTGAAAGTATCCCGCCTCACTTCCGTTTAAACGGCAGTTTTTATTTTTCGGTTTTTAGGAGGGATTTATTTTGTTTTTTAAATTTTATGTACTTTGGGTTTGGGGGAAATTCCCTGGGATGGGGTCAGGACGGAGTACGATTTAGTGAAGAGTCTAGAGTAGGTGGGAGGGGCTCTGGATATTAACCCTTGGAAGTTTTTTTGGTCCTTTATCGCGTTTAAGTTGAATCCTTGACTACATTTTATATTCGGTGCCTGATTTAAGGCTTCTAGAAGTCGGGGGGAGGTTTGTGAGAGAGGTTAATGTGGTTAAGTCACTTCCGGAGGGTGAAGTAAACTTGCTTTGGAGAATTGGTTATATATGTAAGTAACTTAAAGATCCTGAGGTGGTACACTAATCTTTTTCCTTTTACACTCCTTAGGTCAAAATGCAAATCTTCGTGAAGACCTTGACCGGCAAGACCATCACCCTGGAGGTGGAGCCCAGTGACACCATCGAAAACGTGAAGGCCAAGATCCAGGATAAAGAGGGCATTCCTCCCGACCAGCAGAGGCTCATCTTTGCAGGCAAGCAGCTGGAAGATGGCCGCACTCTTTCTGATTACAACATCCAGAAAGAGTCCACTCTCCACCTGGTCCTGCGTCTGCGGGGTGGTATGCAGATCTTCGTGAAGACCCTGACCGGCAAGACCATCACCCTGGAGGTGGAGCCCAGTGACACCATCGAAAACGTGAAGGCCAAGATCCAAGATAAAGAGGGCATCCCCCCCGACCAGCAGAGGCTCATCTTTGCCGGCAAGCAGCTGGAAGATGGCCGCACTCTTTCTGATTACAACATCCAGAAAGAGTCCACTCTCCATCTGGTTCTCCGTCTGAGGGGTGGCTGTTAATTAATCAGTCTTGAAATCCATAGTGCCCAATGATGGCATCGCTCTGCACTCTAGCCATTTGCCCCAATTTAAGTTTAGAAATTACCAGTTTCAGTAATTGCTGAATCACTGGTTTTCTCAATAGCTGTTCAAAATGTTAATAAAAGTTTTGTTGCATGGTAGCATATTTGGTGTCTGTCGTGAAATTGTATAGTGGTGTGGGCGCTCCTACCTGATTAAAACGATGTTCAGGGAAGGGATTTTGCTCTCAGAAGGTCTGTTTCACCAAAAGTAATTCCTCTTGGGAAGAAAAAGGTATTTGGAGTTGGGGGAAATTCGTCCTTTGGCAAAGTCATTTACAAGTTAAGATTCTGATCTAATGTGAAACCATTTCAGAAGTGTAGTACAATTAAGAATTGGGAGGCCTGTTGAGGGAAAGAAAACTTACCCTTCGCCTCTAATTGAGCTGATCTAGCCTCGTAGAGAAAAATGAAATTTTGGTTGAGGCTGCTGAATTGTTTGAAGTATTGCGGTTATTGGTTAACTGCTTTTCTTACCCTGCAGTGCATTACATTCAAGTATTTAGCTTTAGGTTTTGAAACCCTAATCTGTATCTGAAATGAGAATCAAGTGGCGTCCTGATAAACAGGACTGAGAGTTTTAAAAGGGTATCCTGGTCCAAGGCAACTTGGTGACTTTTGTATTAGCAAATGAACGTGGTTCCTAACAGTTCTTTTTTTAAAGTAACCTCTCCCTTGAACTCAAAACCCTGAGATCAAGTCACATGCTATACCAACTGAGCTAGCTAGGCACCTCCCCATTGGTTCTTAATGGTAGCTTTGTTATTGCAAGGAAAAAAGGTAAAATTATAACTCAGATTCTCTAAGACGTATAAGAATGTGTTGTCTGAGCCACAGTTTTTACACATCCTACCAGTAAACACTAGATCAAGGTTTCCAATACTACTACTGGTACTCATAGAAAAAAGTTGAGTAAAACTAGAGAACAGGATTCCCTTTATTAACAATGCTGTAAGTTCTCTGTAGCAGAACTTCAGCAAATAGAGTGGTTTTCAACTTGGGACAAGATTGGGAGTTGGGAGTGCCTGCACCAGGAAGAAGGTGGAAGCCGCCTTGGTTTTCTCAAGTTTACACTGTAGTAGGAATATAACATGGTATGAGCACTTGTAATTGCCAAGTGTTGCTGTTAGGAGTGAGAAAACGCCTTAATTCCACCAAGATGTGTCCCAAAGCAGCAACTGAACATTGTAGAAATGGATTTGATTGTTCAGGTATACCTGACAATGAAAGACTTGTAGGATTTGGGGAACTCTGCCATAGTAGTTCTTAAGTTTCTGCTCTAGAAATCTAAATTTGAGCATAAAATACTAAACTGGAGTATTGAACTAAGGTTTCTTTGTAAATTAGACACGGGAAATACCACTTAGTGGGTTGTTTCAGTGAATTAGTATTTCAGCACTCTAGAGTGGGAACAAAATGAGCCAGAAAGGGCAAAAACAGCTATATTAAATATTTGCAGGTGGTAATGAAAAGCCTTTCTTGGACTTCAGGGAAAGTCGTCTCACTATTGAAAGAGTTTCACTATTGGAAGGTGGCGTTCTTTCCCAGGTCCAATGCTTTGCAGTTGATTGTTCAAGGTCTATTCCTAGTTAGGAGCAAGCCGTGGACTCCAGGCCAAGTGTCCTATCAACTATGACTTCGGTATCTCCTAAAATCCATGATGTTTTATTAGGTATTTTGGGTTTTGGCATGTTCTCTAATGCCTTAAGTTTTTTTTGACAGAGAACGTGAGTGGGAGGGGGCAGAGAAGAGAGGGAGACACAGAATCTGAAGCAGGCTCCAGGCTCTGAGCTGTCAGCACAGTGTCCCATGTGGGGCTCAAACTCAAGAACCATGAGACCATGACCTGAGCTGAAGTCAGACACTTAACCAACTAAGCTACCCAGGCGCCCCTCTTAATAGTTTTAAGCAGCTTTTTTGCTTAATTACTCCACAGTAATAACAGGCCTTTTGCTAGGAAAGCTGGGTCTTGTTCTTTCCCACATTTTGCTTTATACTTAAAAGCCCTGATTTGAAAACCTGGAGAATAAAAGTATTTAACTGAAGAAGTAAAAGCTAAGGGTGGTTGGGCAATAGGAATTGCACAGTTAATATTCTCTTAATTTTTCATTATCTGTCTTGACAGGCTTACAGCTTTATAGTCTTGTGAATCTCAAAAAAGATGTCCGCTCGTGCAGTCTCATTCTCTCAAGCTCTCTTTTCCATAGGGGCCCCTACATATTCATGGGTCTTAGCAAATTCTCTTCTGCACACAACTTGAAATTTGACCAAGGAAAAATGCTCCCTAAATGTGTGTTGGTCTTCAACAACCTGTGCTATCAGTTGAATATGGGAAATGGGTTTATCACTGGTGGCCTGAAACCTTGCTCTTCACTGAGTAGAATTGAGGCCAGTTGCAGTTTGTGGCTCCTGTTCATTTCTCTTGACTCCTGGTAAGGGACCAGCAATGCTGTGGGAAAATGACTGGGAGTGGAGCTTGGCTTTGGGGATGTCCTAGAAAGGGATGGAAAAGGGGATAAAGATGTGTCCACGTATCTGAAGCCAAGATAACTCATTTTTATCCTTCAGCTTTCATGTTTGTTCGCTTAGCTCCTCGTCTAACTGCTAGAAATACAGTTCTCCATTGCAGTGTTAGTCTAGATGCCAGAGCCCATGGGAGGGAAGAGATCGACATATATACTACAGCCTGTGGCACAAATACCCCACCTGCCCTTGAAGGAAATGTTTCCCTTCTACTTAGGAATCTGATAGAAGAAGGGTTTCTGTTAATATTCTGTTTCTTGTGCTCTTTCCTGAGTGTGCAAAAATGTGCTAAACAGTAAAACACATGACTCATTCTCAAGAGTTGTGAGTTTGAGCCTCATTGTCAGATACAGAGATTCTTTAAAAAAAAAAAAGTGCTAAAAGAACACTTGTTTGGTATATTGAAGGCAATAAGTCCCTGGTGCTAGTCTGTATTCTGATGCCACTCCTAAGAGTTTTTGCCGGTTCACAGTGAAATGGAAAAAAAAATGCGTAGTGAATTTTACATAATTTAAAGATTATATGCCCTCTGGGTAAACCTGGGTGGCTTAGTCGGTTAAGCGTCCGACTTTCGCTTGGGTCATGATCTCGCGGTTCGTGGGTTCGAGCCCCGCGTCGGGCTCTGTGCTGACTGGCAGCTCAGAGCCTGGAGCCTGTTTCAGAGCCTGTGACTCCCTCTCTCTGACCCTCCCCTGCTCACACTGTCTCTCTCTCTCTCTCCTAGAAATTAAAAAAAATAAAAATGTTTAAAAAAATGTGGCCTTATTCAGAGAGTGGCTCTGGAGACAAGGCTACTGGAGTTCAAATTCCTCCATCACCTGCCTACCTACTGGCTTGTAACCTTGAACAACTAATTCATTCTGTCAGTACATCACAGTCATCTGAAGCAATGGCGCTAATTATACTTCACAGAATCATTAGGAGTCCGTGTAGAAGTGCTTAAAACAATGCAAAAACTTGCCTCGTGCTTATAATGCTGTTTATTGTAATAAAATTGGAAATGACCTGATTGCCCATGAAAGGAAGTGGTTACTTGATGATAATGCAATAGTTAAAAGAATGTAGGAAGAGGGAATGGACATAGAACAATATTCAAGTCAGCAAAAAATGCTGTAGAAAAAATTATGAATGTGCGTAAGCATGCAAAAGGGTGGGCCCCAGCTTAACATCAGTTGCTTCGAGAGAGTAAAGGGAGGTGTATTTTAACTGCTTTCTAGATGGTATTTTCACATTTGCCACCCATAGGCTTTCGGGAAGAACTGCAATCAGTTACAACATAGCATCAGCATTGTTCACAAGCAGCCCGTGTTCAAGAGCCCGCAGTGAAATTTTGAAGTCCAACTGTGCTCCTGAATTGGATAAACTTTGCACAAGTCTGATTTTCTGTGGATCTCCCAGGGCCTCTAGAAATTCCATCTCCTGAGACTTCCTGAACCTCGACACACTTCATTTTAGTTCTACTGTGTTCATTTCCCAAAGAATCTGCAGGGGTAAGCCGTGACTCCCCTTTAACGAGGCCCAGCCAACTCCCAATGGAAGGTTTAGACAGAGGTGGATTTCTGGAAGAGGATCTTGCACTTAGGTTAGCAATATTAACAGAAAAATCAGTGTTGAGGTACTTTTTCCATGCTTTTCTTGATCTCATCACTGTCCTTATCTACCTGTTTGGGGGAGGGGGACCTCCTCAGAAGTTGAGTGGTAACGTTCACTCCAGCCAGTAGGTCTCACCCAACACCCTGTAATTTATTCTAGCATCTACTCTTCTGATCACCCAACGTCTACCAGGACTCTCCTTTAAGGAATGCTTTGACCTTCAGAAAATTCTGGTTTCGGTGTTTCCCAAACTGTCCTTTAAACTACAGCGGCTATGGTCACAAGCTCAGGAAGTTACTTCCCTCCTGGAGATTTACAATGTGCACTAGCATAGTAAAGGCCCCAAGAAGTTTTGTTTTGAAGAGCTGGTCTGAGGCTCAAACCAGTGCTTTCCAATTTCGTTTCACTTTCATTTCACTTTCCTTTTTGATCAATTAAAATCTCTCGCAATTTGAGAAACATATTCAAACCGTGACCTCTCCCCTGCCTCCCTAACGAGCACTGCTGGTTATGCTTTGTTCCAGTATTGATTTTTTACTTCAATAACAATGAGTATAACCCCCTTTATAAGGACCCCATCATAAGATAACATAGTTTAAAACATGAAAGTCATTTTCCGTGCTTCTCCCCAGAAGCCATTCTTTCCACGTTTACCTTTCTCTTTCAGGACAGAAACATACACATGCCACAAAAAGGTGGGCCTGGATATTCTTCTAAAATAGAACCACACAACTACAAGATAGAACAATACAAATATTGTCCCAATTCACAAGGAAATTGATAAAGTCTCTCAGGTTAAGATTTGCTTCCGTAAGTAAGTTGTTTTCAGTCAGTACCTGTTATGGCTTATCTTCAAGCAGGTAGTATAAAGTCGGACATGTGACTTTAAAAACTTATCTGGTTGATTTTGTGAAATACCAGAAAGTGATACTAGATCTTTTTAGTCATTTTTTCTTCCTTAGAAGTGTATTTGGGAGAGAGAGCAGGAGAGAGGAGCAGAGGGAGGGAGGGAGAGAGAGAGAGAGAATCTCAAACAGGCTCCTCATTCAGCGCAGAGCCCGACATGGGGCTTGATTCCATGACTCAGGGACCCTGACCTGAGCCGAAATCAGAAGTTGGAAGCTCGGGGTGCCTGGGTGGCTCAGTCTGTTGAGTGTCTGACTTCAGTTCAGGTAATGATCTCATGGCTCATGAGTTGTTGGGCTCTGTGCTGACAACTCAGAGCCTGGAGCCTGCTTCGGATTCTGTGTCTTCCTCTCTCTCTGTCCCTTACCCGCTTACTCTATTTCAGCGCTCCCTCGCTCTCTCTCTCTCTCTCATTCTCAAAAATAAACATTAAAAAAAATAAAAGTTGAAAGCTCAACTCAGCCACCCAGGCGCCCCCTAGCTCTTTTTAAGTAAATACATCTAGTGATATAAACAAGCATCCAGTAAAAAATGAAAAATCCCCTCACCTCACATTTTTGAGAATATTTTTCCATTCATTTATGCATTCAACAAATATTTGTTGCATTTCCAGCAGTGAAAATGCAGCAATGAACAAAACTGAGTTCATCACATTAAAGTGGAGACAAATAGGTAAGAACATCATATTTTAGATAATGAGAAGTAGTCTACTGGAAAGCAGAATAAAGGATATAGAGTGGTCAGAGAAGCCTTCAGAGGTAGGATGATACTTGAACAAAGGTCTGGAGGAAATGAGGACCTGTCTTGATGATATTTGGGGGAAGAGTGTTCCAGGCAAAGAACATCATCATATGCAAAGGTCCTGAGGTAGACAAAAGCTTAACAGCAAGATGACCTGTGTAGTAAGAACTTAGCAAGAAGAGTGAATGAAATTAAATCAGGTAATAGGAACATTGTTCACTGGTTTATAAGAACAACATATGAACACACATTGTAGGGTCCTTCTAGACAGTAGGTATGCCATTTTTTCCTTAAAATAATTGTATTGCTTTCCTAATTATAAAAGTAATATATACTTAATGTAGGAAACTTGAGAAATCAGAAAAAGCCTACATTAACCCTGCAATTCAGATATACTCAATTTAGCATATTTCCTGTTTTCCCAGTATTAAGTTTTTACTTAAATAGCAATTAGTACAACCCAGCTGTAGAGACTCAATCAAAAGATAACGTATAAGGGCCGCCCGGCTGGCTCAGTCGGTGGAGCATGAGACTCTTGATCTTGGGGGGGGTGGTTTCAAGTCCCATGCTGGGTTACAGAGATTACTTAAAAATAAAATCTTATGTATTCACTCATTCATTCAGAGAACAGGGGAGGAGCAGAGAGAGCGGGGGAGAGAGAGAATCTTGAGCAGGCTTCATGCCCAGTGCAGAGCCTGATAAGGGGCTCATGACCTGAGCCAAAATCAAGAGTCGGATGCTTAACCAACCGAGCCATCCAGGCACCCCCAAAATAAAATCTTAAAAAAAAAAAAAGATAATGTATATAGAGTATAACATGAAAGTCCTTTTTCAGTGCTTCTTCCCAGAACTCGTTCTGCCCACGCTTACCTTTCTCTGTGCTACTTGACAAAGATTTGGTGTATTTATCACCAGATTATTTTCAATGTGTCTACATATTTATATACTATATAAAAACAGTTTTAAAATTATACATAACTGCAACCATACAAACACACTCCTATTGCTTGGAGACATTTCCATGACAGCACCTATAAATCTACTCCAGTCTTTGTGAATTGCTGTAATATATTTCATAGCGTGGATATACCAAATTTTACCCATCTCCTTACTCATTAATATGAGGTTGTTTTTCATTTTTCACTATTAAAACAGAGCTGTGATGAACATCCTTGTAAATGCATGTTATCGCAAATGTGCAAATACTTCTCCGGGAGATACCTAGAAGTTGAATCGAAGAATATGGCATTTTAAAGCTCATGGTCATTACCAAGTTGCCCTTCAGAAAGATTATACCACACACAACAGAATATTATTCAGCCTTAAGAAGGGAGGAAATTCTGACATATGCTACAGCGTGGATGAAACTTGGAGACGTGATGCTAAGGGAAAGAAGTTCACGAAAGGGCAAGTACTGGATGGTCCCCACATATATGGACTACCTAGAGCCATGAAAGCCATAGAGGCAGAGAGGGGAATGTGGTTGCCGGGGGGCTTGGGGGAGGGAGAGGAGAACTCGTTATTGGTGGGTATGACATTTCAATTTGGGATGATGACAAAGTTCTGCAGATGACACTAGTGATGGCTGCACAACACTGTGAGTGCACATGACGCCACTCAGCTGTACCACTTAAGAAGGGTTAAAATGGTAAATTTTATGTACCTTTTACCACAATAAAAAACTATACCAGGGTCACCTGGGTGGCTCAGTCGGTTAAGCGTCTGAATTCGGCTCAGGTCATGATCTCATGGTTCGTGGGTTCGGGCCCCGCGTCGGGCTCTGTGCTGACAGTTCAGAGCCTGGAGCCTGTTTCAGATTCTGTATCTCCCTCTCTCTCTGTCCCTCCCCTGCTCACACCCGGTCTCTCTCTCTCTCAGAAATAAATAAAACATTTTAAAAAACTATACCAATATAAATTCCCACCATTACTGCATAGAAGTACCTAGTCCTGGGGTGCCTGGGTGGCTCAGTTGGTTAAGCGTCCGACTTCAGCTCAGGTCATGATCTCACGGTTCGTGAGTTCAAGCCCCATGTCGGGCTCTGTGCTGACAGCCAGCTCAGAGCCTGGAGCCTGCTTCAGATTCTGTGTCTCCCTCTCTCTCTGACTCTCCCCTGCTCACGCTGTGTGTGTGTGTGTGTGGTGTGTGTGTGTGTGTGTGTGTCTCAGAAATAAATAAAACTTTAAAAAAAAGCAAAATGGAAACTGACTCATATTGGTTATCTTATTAAGGGAACAACATAACACATGTTCATTATAAAAAATTTTTAGAAAACGTAGAATGGCAAAAAAAAGAAAGTAAAATAATTTGAGTCACCTGAATTCCTACCAACTGGAAGTAACTATTGATTTAGATTTTTTTTTTTAGGTTTTATTTATTTAAGTACAGCCAACATGGGGCTGGAACTCATGACCCGGAGGTCAAGAGTCACATACTCCACCCACTAGGCTAGCCAGGCACCCTTATTTTATTTTATTTTATTTATTTTATTTAATTTTATTTTATTTTATTTCTTTATTATTATTATTATTTTAAATGTTTTTTATTTATTTCTAGGAGAGAGAGAGAGAGAGAGAGAGA
>NW_027533258.1:3187425-3214182 GCF_008692635.1 Crocuta crocuta
GGCTCTGAGCTGGCAGTCAGCCCAGAGCCTGACGCGGGGCTCGAACCCACGAACCGCGAGATCATGACCTAAGTGAAAGTCGGACGCTTAACCGACTAAGGCACCCAGGCGCCCCTATTATTATTTTTTTTAGTAATGAACATTTTATTTTTATCTTTATTTTTTTAATGTTTATTTATTTTTGAGAGAGAGAGACAGAGCAGGAGAGCGGCAGAGAGAGAGGAAGACACAGAATCTGAAGCAGGCTCCAGGCTCTGAGCCATCAGCACAGAGACCGAGGCAGGGCTTGAACCCACAAACTGTGAGATCATGACCTGAGCCGAGAGAGATGCTTAACTGACTGAGCCACCTAGTAATGAACATTTTAATGCACATACACTTTAAGTGCAATTCCACTTCTAGGAATCTAAGAATATTCTCCCCAATGTAGACAAAGAATCATGAACATAGTCCCTGCTGTATTATTAATAATAGCAATACACTAAAAACAACCACAATGTGAATAGAAGTGAGTAAATGTGTTCCTACTTGTCTGAACAGGGGGATATTTAGGGGCACCTGCGTGGCTCCGTTGGTTAAGCATCCGACCTCGGCCCAGGTCATGATCTCACGGTTCGTGGGTTCGAGCCCCATGTCAGGCTCTGTGCTGACAGCTCAGAGCCTGGAGCCTGCTTCAGTCTGTGACTCCCTCTCTCTCTGACCCTCCCCTGCTCACGCTGTCTCTCTCTCTCAGAAATAAGTGAAACATTAAAAATTTTTTAAAAAACACAAGGGGATATTTATACTTTAATGATTTCGTGTACACATAACATAATTCTAGAAAGATACGTAAGAAATTGCTAACATCGGTTCCAGGAAGAGATTGGGAAGGGATACGTTCTTTTCACTATGTAAAATCTTTTGAACTGCTTAAATTTTCACCATGGGCAGATATTATCTATTCAAATAAATAAACAATGGGAGTGCCTGGGTGGCTCAGTCGTTAAACACTGACTTTGGCTCAGGTCACGATCTCATGGCTTGTGAGTTCAAGCCCCGTGTCGAACTCTGTGCTGACAGCTCAGAACCTGGACCCTGCTTTGAATCCCGTGTCTCCCTCTCTCTCTGTCCCTCCTCTGCTCACACTCTGTCTCTCTCTCTCAAAAACAAAATAAACATTAAATTTAAAAAAATAAATAAATATTGAAAAATTCATGTTTATTTGATGAGCATGATTTAATATCTTTTTTCCTTCTGTGAACTCTCTGTTTATATCCTGTGGGGTTTTTTTTAATTTTTAGAGAAAAAGAGAGAGAGAGCACGCACATGTCTGAGCAGGGGAGAGGGACAGAGGGAGAGAGGGAAAATCTCAAGAAGGCTCCATGCTCAGCACAGAGCCAACGTGAGGCTCCATTCCATGACACAGGGATCATGACCTGAGCCAAAATCAAGAGTTGGTCCCTTAAGCAACTGAGCCACCCAGGTGACCCTTCATATCCTCAATTTTTTTTTAAAAAAATAAGACAATGCAATTCTTTTTAAAAAAATTATTCTTGGGGGGATGGTCATGGAGGAGGGCACTTTGGGGATGAGCACTGAGTGTTATGTGGAAACTAATTTGACAATAAACTATTTGTAAAAAAAATAAAAAATAAAAAATAAATAAAAAAAATAAAAAAAAATTATTCTTTATTTATTTTTGAGAGAGAGACAGTAAGATAGAGTGTGAGCAGGGGAGGAACAGAGAGAGAGGGAGACACAGAATCCGAAGCAGGCTCCAGGCTCCGAGCTGTCAGCACAGAACCCAAGGTGGGGCTCAAACTCATGAACTGGGAGATCATGACCTGAGCCAAAGTCAGACGCTCAACTGTCTGAGCCACCCAGGCACCCCCATCTCCTCAATTTTTAAAAATTTTGTTCAGCTGTGTTAATGGTTTCTAAGAGCTCATTGTACGTTAAGAATATTTACTCTTTGGGGCACCTGGGTGAGTCAGTCAGTTGATCATCCAACTTCGGCTCAGGTCGTGATCTTGCAGTTTATGAGTTTGAGCCCTAAGTCAGGCTGCTGTGCTCAGAGCCTGGAGCCTGCTTCAGATTCTGTCTCTCTGCCCCTCCCCCACTCAAGTTCGGTCTCTCTTTCTCAAAAATATATATGCATTAAAAAATTTTTTTTGAAGAATATTTACTCTTGGGGGTGCCTACGTGATTCAGACAGTTAAGGGTCTGACTTCAGCTCAGTTCATAATCTCCTGCCTCCTGGGTTCAAACCCCTCATCGGGCTCTATGCTGATGGCTCAGCACCTGGAGCCTGCTTCAAATTCTGTGTCTCCTCTTTGTCTCTCTCTCTCTGCCCCTCCCCACTGACTGTCTCTCTCTTTCAAAAATAAATAAACATTAAAAATTTTTTTAAAAAGGAACTTGAAGAAAGGCAAGTTTAGCAGACTCAGGCCTCCCTCAGCCTGCTGTAGGGATGGATGTGAGCTGCGGAAGAAGAGGGTGGGGGGTAAGTCCTGGGACCTGCTGGGAATGGCAGGCAGAGCACGGAGGCCCACCCTGCCGACTGCTTCAATATGTGGCCCAGGCCTCACCAACACTGGCCTTCAGGAAGGGAGGCGGTGCTCCCAACTTTCAGAAGTGCTCGCCTCACTGAGAGTGGAGAGTTCTGACCGTTGCACTCAGCTAAGGGAATGTTCCAATACCTGCAGAGGAAAGGACCTTTCGGGCTTATCCGAGGAAGGCCTTGCTTCCAGAGAGAATGCCAGCTCCTGCTGTGCCCGGCAGACAAGGGTACCGCCTCCCACTTTTCAGACCAGGTGGCAGCCTCCAACACCTCCCCCCTCCCCTTGGCTTCCTGTGAAGCAGCCCTCAGCCCCTCCCACGCCTGTGAAAGTGGGTTTTCTGAGCATCAGGCCTGCAGGCACTTTCCTTTAGAAACTGAAGTTGCCTGTTCTTTTTTGGCAGCCAGTACTTTAGTTCAGAAGCTCCCATGGCCTTTTTGGTAAACCTCCTCCTCCCCCTCCTCCCCTGCGCTTTTCCTGGAAGCAGCTCGGCGGGGTTTACTGGAACAATATGGCTCCAGTCCCCACACCGGCCACGACCTTGAGAAGGGAGAAGGCACTGAGCCACCCAAGGGCATGGCGAGAGGAGCTTGGAAGAACAGAGACCTCCAGAGACAAGAAGACGGAGGTTGAAGGGGCACGAGTGGGCGCTGGAAGATTCCACAGTGTGTGCGCAGTGGCGTGTCTGGGTCCTGACACGTCTGCTGTCTACTCTCTTCTGCAAGCACACAGACCGGGGCTGCTCTGCTTCCGGTAACGCGCTGATGACTTCCTCTAAGTGGCTGCTCCCTGCAGACTGACGTCACCCACCTAAAATGATTCATTTGGTCCCCTTTGAACTCTGTCCTCCCCACTTATAGGCTAGCGCAGAGCATGGCTCCGCGCTCTGTCCTCTGGCTCAGGCGAGCAGGGCCCAAACAGGTCTTCTGATGCAGGAATGTTTAATGAAATTTAGGGCTCATGCCTACAGACATACCACAAAATAGGACACCTGCACAGGCTCTCTGGCGTGACCCCAAACCACAGAATGTAAGGGGAGAAGGTAGAGACACAAACTTTCCGTGGGGCGTGGTTTGGCTATGCCCAGAAACACACAAATATTATCCCCTCCATTCTAGAAAGGTGGGGGCCAAAGAGCTCGGTGTGCATCCAGGCCCAAAACATCTCCTGAGGAAACAATTGTTTTCTTCTAAGACTTACTCTAAAGCCTCATATTTATGGAAGTGTAATTGGTCTCTCTTACCAGGTGCAAAGTGCTAAGGCTACATACACATTATGCTCAGGCATTGGGTGCAAACAGGTACGTAAACAGACGCTTGTAATTTGGGATGATACATCCAACGCTAGGTCAGGGTCAAAAACAGCTGCCAGGTCCATCCCACTCCCCCCCCCCCGACCCCCCCAGCTGCAAAGAGGATCAGGTGTGAAAGATTTCTTGGGGCGATGGGGAGGGATGAGCTGTTTGGAACTGGAGATGCAAAATGAAGGCGTGGAATTATGCTCTCACTTGCCCCCCCGCCGCCCGCCCCCCAGCATCTGCCTCTACCTCTCCAGTGACTCAGCTCTCGGTTCTAGGTGTGCCTGGAGTCAAATCCGGAAGGCCCAGACCTCAGTGTTTGGGGAGACTCAGACAAAAACAGGTGTGGACTGATTGACTTCCGGTGCTGCCCGCTCACTCCCCCGCCCCCACCTCCCCGACTCCAAATACCCAGGGAATGACATTTTAGGGATGAGTCCTGGCGCTGCTTCTCTTTGGAGAGCAAAGTGTAGAAACACGTCGTGAAGGTTGTTTTGTGGGGTGAGGAGTGGCGTGGCTCTATTCTTCCGTTGCCTTCTTCCGGGGCTTATCTGCACCCCATGCAGGATATTCCCAGAGGCTAGAGCAGGGGGTGTCTCCTCTATTTTCCTTACACCACTTCTGACACTTCTGGTCACCAAATGTACAGGTTTTTCCTTCCGCACCAGCCAATTCAGCAACACCAGCTGGGTGTTCTACAGTTTAACTCAAATCTGAGACAGTTCTGATTGGAGGTAGCATCAGATCCCACAGGTTAAGGGCATCACTGCTTTCTGTTTAAAAAAAAATTTTTTTTTAATGTTTATCTTTGAGAGAAAGAGACAGAGGATGAGAGGGAGAGAGGCAGAGAGGGAGACACAGAATCTGAAGCAGGATCCAGGCTCCAAGCTATCAGCACAGAGCCTGATGTGGGGCTGGAAGTCACCAACCGCTTCCTGAGTTGAAATCCCGACGCTTAACCAACTGAGCCATCCAGGTGCCCCAAGGCATCACTGCTTTCAACATAAAAACTATAAACTATTTCTTGTCAGAATAAGAATTTTATTTCATGTTATCTTATTTTTTATTTTATTTTTAAAAATTTTAAATTATTTTTAATTTGTTCTTAAGTAGGCTCCACACCCAACATGGGGCCCAAACTCATGACCCCAAGTTCAAGAATCCCATGCTCTACTGACTGAGCCAGCCAGGCACCCCCAGGATTATAATTTTAGACTAATGTTTATTTTTATTTTTATTTATTTATTTATTTATTTTTTCTAGGAGAGAGAGAGAGAGACAGCGTGAGCAGGGGAGGGTCAGAGAGAGAGGGAGTCACAGACTGAAACAGGCTCCAGGCTCTGAGCCGGCAGTCAGCACAGAGCCCGACGCGGGGCTCAAACCCACGAACCGCGAGATCATGACCTAAGCGAAAGTCAGACGCTCAACCGACTAAGCCACCCAGGCGCCCCAAGAATTTTAGACTAATAAACATGTGAAAAGATACAAGGAAGATATCAGAACTATAACACAAGAACACAAAAAAAAAAATCAAAAAAACCGATAAGAAATACTAGGTTGATTATCTAATCATTGACTAAGAATAATACTGAAATATTCTGTTGAAAAAACAGCAGAATGGAGACAGCTGGGGAATGAATGAATGAACTGGAATAACAGAAAATCCCCAGAAGGAAAAAAGAAAAAACTAAGGAACAGAAGATATAAAAGAAAAGCTAAGAGATACGTTGGATAAAAGAAGTAGGCCTTGCTGGTTCAGTTGGTGGAGCGTGCGACTCTTGATCTTGGGGTGATAGGTTCAAGTGCCGTGTTGGGTGTAGTGGTTACTTAAGAATAAAATCTTGAGTGGGGGGCACCTGGGTGGCCCAGTCGGTTGGGCAGCCGACTTCGGCTCAGGTCATGATCTCACGGTTTGTGAGTTTGAGCCCCGCGTCGGGCTCTGTGCTGACAGCTCAGACCCTGGAACCGGCTTTAGATTCTGTGTCTCCCTCTCTCTCTGACGCTCTCCTGCTCACGCTGTCTCTCTCTCTCTGAGAAATAAATAAAAACATTAAAACGTTTTTAAATAAAAATAAAAAAATTAAAAAAAATCTTACGGACGTCTGGGTGGCTCAATTGGTTGGGTATCCAACTTTGGCTCAGATCATGATCTCAAGGTCTGTGGGTTCGAGCCCTGTATCCAGCTCTGTGCTGACAGCTCAGAGCCTGGAGCCTGCTTCAGATCCTGTGTCTCCCTCTCTCTGCACCTTCCCTTCTGGCGCTCTGTCTCTGTCTCTCTCTCTCAAAAATAAACATTAAAAAAAAAAAAAGAAAAGAAATAAAATGTCACAGTTATGGTTGGACTTCCAGTAAAAAAAAAATGCTTTCCTCCCCAAACCCTTTTAAGATGATCACAAAAGGATAGGGAAGCCTGCGTGGCTCAGTCAGTTAAGCATCCGACTCTTGGTTTCGGCTCAGGTGGTGATCTTGCTGTTTGTGGGTTCGAGCCCTCTGTCCTGCTCTGTGCTAACAGTAGAGAGCCAGCTGGGGATTGTCTGTCTCCCTCTCTCTCTGCCCATTCCCTGCTCGTGTTCTCTCTCTCTCTCTCTAAAGATTTATAAATAAATAAAAAGATCACAAAAGAATAAAATAAGGACAAAGAGGGTGGGAGAGAAAGCCACGCAGGGGCACTGCCAGCAAAGCTGGGACAGTTGATGACCGTTCCTAAGTCAGCTGAGAAACTGAGACCTTGGTGCCCTGGGGACGCACGCACAGATGAGACCCTGCCTCCCCGGGGGAATGAAGCAGACATCAGCATAGGAAACTCTGGGATCCATGATATTCACCCTTTAGGGAATCTCAGTAAAGCCCCATTCATGCATCTGGCTTTTTGGTACCAGACATTTGAGGAAAGCTTCTACCATGAAAGGCAGAAACTTACAAAAACAAACAGAAAAGGTAGAACAGGGACAAAAGGAAACAATGCAGAGAAACAAAGGAAGCTCTGAAGCATGTTTTTCTCATTCTCTAACCCTCTTGACCCCAAGTGGGACTTTCAGGCAATGGTCGGCCTGGGCACCTGGGTCTGGACACTTTTTCTCTTTCGAGATAGGCCTTTGTAGCTATTGGGCAGCCCCTGGGGACTCTAGGGCTCTGAGGGAGGGTCTGACACTCAAATCCTAAACTCTTTTTTTTTTTTAATATTTATTTATTTTTGAGAGGGAGAGAATGAGCAGGGGAGGGGCAGAGAAAGAGAGAGAGAGACAGAGGATCTGAAGCAGGCTCTGTACTGACAGCAGAGAGCCTGATGCAGGGCTCAAACCCAAGAACCGTAAGATCATGACCCAAGGTGAAGTCGAACGCTTAACCAACTGAGCCACCCAGGCGCCCCTCAAGTCCTAAACTGTTGTTCTGAACTTCTGCCCTTTGTTCTTGAGAACATTTGTGTCTCCCCCAAAATTCCTAATGCCCGATGTGATGGTACTAGGAGGCATTAGGGAACTTTGGGAGATGCTTAGATCATGAGAGTGGGGCCCCTATGAATGACATTGGTGCCCTTATAAAAGAGACCCAGAGAGATCCGTTGCCTCTTCGACCAGGTGAGAGGAGAGAGGGAGAGGGTGCTGGCATGTTGCCCTCACCAGTAGGCAACCATGCTGGGGCCTTGACCTGGACTTCCCAGACTCCAGAACTAGGATCAATACATTTCTGTTGTTTATAAGCCAGCCAGTCTGTGGTATTTTGTTTTAGCAGCCAGAAGGGACTAAGACAACTTCAAAAGCCGGTCTTGCCTTTTTTAGGCCAGCACTCGCTCCAGGAAGCAGCAGCAAACTGTCCTCACAGTCTAGCGATCTGGGAGGAGGTCAGACACGGCCAAGGGGAATCGCAGCAGGAACGAGATCTGCAGGAAGCCCGGCCCACAGGAATGATATGTACCGTGCGATTCCATTCATCTCACATTCTGCAAATGGCAACACTACGGGGACAAAAAGCAAATCAGTGGTTATCAGAGTATGGGGGAGGGGGAAGGGAGGGCAAAGGGGGCCCCAGAGCACATTTCGGAAGGATAAAAATGCCCTATCTGAATCTTGATGCCTGTGGCTGTCCGATTACACACTTTTGTCAAAATTCTTTCAACTGTCAGCTGAAAAAGAGTGTACATTTATTTTTTGTTTTATTGTATTTTTTTAAAGTGTATTTATTTATTTTGAGAGAGACAAGACAGCATGAGTGGGGGACGGGCAGAGAGAGAGGGAGACAGAGAATCCCAAACAGGCTCTGCAGGGCCAGCCCAGAGCCAAGGCCTGCAAACCCACAAAACCCGAGAGATCATAACCCATTGAGCCACCCAGGCTCCCCAAGGGTGTATACTTTTTTTTTAATTACAAAGAAAATTAATATTCTTTTTTTTTTTTTTATTTCTAGGAGAGAGGGAGAGAAACAGCGTGAGCAGGGGAGGGTCAGAGAGAGAGGGAGTCACAGACTGAAACAGGCTCCAGGCTCTGAGCTGGCAGTCAGCACAGAGCCCGACGCGGGGCTCGAACCCACGAACTGCTAGATCGTGACCTAAGCGAAAGTCGGATGCTTAACCGACTAAGCCACCCAGGCGCCCCAAGTAAATTAATATTCTAAAGGATATAAATTACACTACAATAAAACTTTTTTTTTTTTTTTTAAAGAAGAGATGGGAACACAAAAGGGAAGTCAGACTTCTGGGTTCAAATCCCACCATCACTTGTGAACCGTGCTGTAATCTAGAGCAAGCGAGTTACATCATCTGACTTTGTTTCCCCCTCTCTGAAATGGAAATATCAACAGCCCTATCTCCCAAGGTGGAGGTAAGGATTAAGCAAGGAAAATGCCCAGGGGCACCTGGCTGGCTCCGTTGGTGGAGAGGGGGGCTCCTGATCTGGGTGGGGGGGTTGTGAGTTTAAGCCCTACATTGGGTGTAGACACTACTTAAAAATAAGATCTTGGGCTCCTGGGCAGCCCAGTCGGTTAAGCGTCCGACTTGGGCTCAGGTCATGATCTCATGATTCGTGGGTTCGAGCCCCGCGTCGGGCTCTGTGCTGACCGTTTGCTCAGAGCCTGGAGCCTGCTTCGAATTCTGTCTCCTCTCTCTGCCCTTCCTCTGTTCATGCTCTGTCTCTCTCTGTCTCTCAAAAATAAATACATGTAAAAAAATAATTAAAAAAATAAGATNACAGGCCCTGACACCCTCACTGTCCTGCTTTGTGACGTGGGGCACGATGAGTGCGCCAGCCGCGTCCACGCGGAAGCTCTCCCGCGTCCACGCGGAAGCTCTCCCGCGCCCCCACGCTGTGCTGGGAACACGTAGCTCCAGCCGCAGGCCTGGGGCTCAGGGAAGNACCGTCCCTCGCTGTCTCTTAGGCTCCAGCTCGCCCGCAGCGCGGGTCATCCTTTGTCTCAGGTTATCTGACCTATTCTTGATTCTTAGTCCAGACCAGCCCTGCTTGCGTCTGGTCTTCTCTGTGTCTCTCTCGCTGGTTCTGGCCTGTCCTGCCTCTGGATCTCTCGGCCTCAGGGAGTGTCTCTCTCCTCGGCCCTGTCTCTAAGACCCCTGCTCCTTCTCACAGCCCCATCTTTATCTTGACAGCCCCCGTCCTTCTTTCTGTCTCCCCTTTCTCAGTTCTTTTTTTTAATGTTTATTTATTTTTGAGAGAGACAGAGAGTGAGCAGGCAAAGGGCAGAGAGAGATGGAGACACAGAATCCAAAGCAGGCTCCAGGCTCCGAGCTGTCAGCACAGAGCCCGATGTGGGGCTCGAACTCACAGACTGCGAGATCATGACCTGAGACGAAGTCGGACGCCCAACCGACTGAGCCACCCAGGCACCCCATCCCCTTTCTCAGTTCTGATCTCCCAGTAACATCCCTCTCTCTTGAACTTTCCATTAATAAAATCAGAAATCTATTAGCCAATAGCAGGTCCTGTTAACAACGGGCCCAGCTCCAGCCCAAGGTTGGGGAAATTCCCTAGAGACAAATGCCCAGCCTGGGCTGAGGCTCCCAGACTTGGCACGGAGCCTGGATGTGGCTCTTCTAGGTCCTGGGAGAAAGGTCCCACATCCGATTCTGACGGAGCAGAGGCCTGTGGGAAGGGGCAGCTCACTTTCCATGAGAGTGAGGATTCTCCCAGCCCAGCAGGCTGTATTCACACCAGTAGGACTTTGGTCCCCTTTTCCTCTGGGAGAAGCTCTTGGCCTCAGTGGCCCAGGGCCATCTAAGCTAGCATGTTTTTCTCCCACTATGAGCCCGCTAGACTCTAGTCTCCATCTCCCTTTTTCCAAGAAGCCTGTCCTGCCTCCTAAACAGATTTCTTTCTATTTCTTTACTGTCAGTTCCAGGTACAGGGCTGCTCAAGGAGGCTTCATCTATCTGTAAATTTGGCCCAGCCCAGGCTCTGGACCAAGTTTTGGGGTTGGCATAAGGAGAATCAAAAGCTTTAGGCACAGGCCCTGGCCTGTCCACCTCGCTCCCCCCAAGTCCTACCCTTCCTTCCCTCTAAGGCCAAAATAATTCTCATCTTTTAGATTCTGAACCCCTCCCCCCACCTATCTTTAAAATTTACATTAATTATGCACAGACTTTAGCTATAGCTTGCACATGAGTTGAATTATTTTTAACTCTACAAGAGAGTCCATATTTGCTTGTTTTTTGTTTTTTTAATGTTTATTTATTTTTCGAGAGAGAGAGAGAGACAGAGAGAAAGAGAGACTGTGAGCGGAGAAGGGGCAGAGAGAGAGGAAGACACAGAATCCAAAGCAGGCTCCACGGTCTGAGCCGTCAGCACAGAGCCCAACGCAAGGCTCGAACTCATGAACTGTGAGATCATGATCTGAGCTGAAGTCGGATGCTCAACTGACTGAGCCACCCAGGCACCCCCATATTTTTTTTTTTAAGCCAATGGGGGGAAAATCAAGTAGTACAAAGGATACACATTGGAAAGGAAGTTGCCTTCTCATCCTTGATCCATTAGGCTCCATGCCCAATGTGGACTCATGAACATGATTCCGAGATCAAGAGCTGGATACTCTACCAACTGAGCCTCCCAGGCGCCCCCCCACCCTCGTTTTTAAAGTAAGCTTTACATCTAACCTCGGCTGGAACTCAGGACCCTGAGATCAAGAGTCACATGCTCTACTGACTGAGAAAGCCAGATGCCCTCTATCGTTGATCCTTTAATTCCCTCCTCCAAAGGATACATCTATTACACATTTTTGTGGCCTTTCTCTTCCTTTTCTTAAAATCGATTATGCAAATAAATTCCAATAAAAGAAACATGCCTTTATAAAAAGTTACTGAGTGTGAAACGAAACACGTAAGTGCGAAGGCTGCTTGGAGAAGATTTTCCTTACATGGATACTGGACTGAGTGAAGCTTCTTGAAATAGAAGTCCAATGACCTTGGAACTGAGAAAGAGTTGCTTCTCTGCTTGATTCATTTTCTGCTAAAAACACAGGCATCCTTATTTGCTCAGAGGACTTTTTTTTAAAAGACAGAAATCACATGCAGTTAATCTTTTTGAAGTGTACAGTTCAATGGTCTTTAGTATATTTACAGAGTTGTGCAACTGTTATCACGGTTTAATTTAGGACATTTTCATTTTCTCCAAGAGAAGCCCTGTACATTTTAGCTCCCCATATCCCTCCACACCCTATTGCCCTTGGCAACCACTAATCTATCTGCTGTCTCTAAAGATTTCCCTATTCTAGATGTGTCACATAAATGGAATCATGCAATAGGAGATCTTTTGTGACTGGCATCTTTCACTTAGCCTAATTTTTTCAAGGTGTATCCATATTGTAGCATGTAAAACTACTTCATGCCGTTTTACGCCTGAGTAACATTCCAGTGTATGGAGAGACCATATTTCATTTATCCATCTATTAGTCGATGGATGTTGCGGGTTGTTTCCACTTGGCCATGATGAATAACACTGCCATAAATAGTTGTGTACAAGTGTTTGTGTGGACATACCTTTACATTTCTTTTGAAATGAGTGGAATAGTTAGGTCATATGATAACTACCTGTTTCATTTTTTTTTCATAATCTCTACACCCAACATGGGGTACAAACTCGACCCCAACATCAAGAGTTGCATGCTCTTCCAACTGAGCCAGCCAGGCGCGCTCCATGTTTAATTTTTTGAAGAACAGCTAGACTGGTTTCCAAGGTGGCTGCACGATTTTATGATCCATCAGCAACGTATGAGCATTCCAAGTTCTCCATATACTCACCAACACTTGTCATTATCTGTCTTTTTAATTATACCCATCCCAGCGGTGTGAAATGGTATCACATTGCAGTTTTATTTGCATTTCCCTGATGGCTGATATCTGAGAACTTTTTCTACACTGCGTTTGGAGTTAGGGTTTTCTGCCCAATTGTCATTGTCACCTGAAGTGCCTCTGAAGGACTTGAGGGTGTCTGCTTACTTTTCAGTTTTTCCCCAACAGCAAAGTAATGCCTTCTGCATTATGATTATGATTAACCACCCAGTCATACAAAGCCTTCTTGGGAAAAAAAAAAAAAAGGCAAAAAAAGCCTTGAGCACACGCTGGCTTCTAGGTCCTGAAGATACAGTAAAAAGTAAGGACAAAACCTTGCCTCTTGTTGAGCTTGGTGCATAAGGGTGTGGCCCTGGATTCAAACCCCTTCTTTGTCTCCTCCCAGCTATGTGGCGTTGGACAGGTGCCTAATCTTGCCCAGCCTCCATTTCCCGGTCTGTGAGATAAGGTTGCTCTGAGAGTTGCGTGGAAAGCACGAGGCACAATGTCTGGCCCACAGCAAGGCAGCCACTTGTTATTGTCAAAGGTGAAGCCAGATAAATAAACGTTAACAATAACGCATAGTGAGTTATGATGAGAGAAATACATAGTGTCATTGGAGCACATAGTGATGGCCTCCAACCCAGTCCAGGGTCTAGGAAAGGCTAGGAATTGATGTTTCATTGGAGGGACAACAGATGAGTGCGAGTGGGCTAGAACAAGGGCAGAGTGTGTGTGTGTGTGTGTGTGTGTGTGTGTGTGTGTGTGTGTGTTGGGGTGGGGGGTTGTTGCTGGCAGGTGGACCAGCTTATACAAGGCTTGGAGGCAACATAGAAGTTCATGGCATACTGGAGAGACTGAACTGTTCCAGTGTCCAGAGAGGGGCTGTCCAACAGAATTCTCCGCAATGATGGAGAAGGTCTACATCTGTGCGCTCCAATATGGTAGCCACTAACCAACCGCATGTGGCTATTGAGCGTTTGAAACCTGGCTACTGTGACTGTAGAACTGAATGTTTAGTTTGATTTTATTATAATTGATTTAAATTCAGAATGCCCCTGTGGTTAGTGACTACCATGTGGGACAGCACAAGCCTTGAGTGTCACCTGCAAGACAGGGTTCCAATGACCGATGAAGGCGGAGCAAAGGTAAAGAGCATTTAGGCTGCACAGGGTTATGGTATGGAGTTCGCATTTTACTCTAAGTCCCAAGGGACGCCATTGTTTGGGGTGGCAGACGGGGTTAAGTGGGGAGTGGGGGTGATCTGGGTTTCATTTTCAAAAGATCCTTCCAGTTGCTGCACGGAGAATGGATTATGAGGGTGAGGGCGGAGTTGGAATGAAGCAGGGAGACCAGTTTGGAGGTGCCTCCAATCTCTCAGGGGAGAGATGATGTCCACCAGACAGAGACAGAGACAATCTGGTAGGTTCAGGGCAGGGATTGGGTGGTCGGGAGCTCGGGAGAGGAAGGTGTCCTAGAGCTACTTGGTTGGTGACCGTGTCCTCAGGCCCCAGTTGTTTAATGGGTACCAAGCTGGGGCAGGGAGTTCTCATTTCATCAGTACCCAGAGGCCTCCCTGTACCCCCCTGCTGGTTGGTGCTGGAAGCGCCGTTCGCTAGTGGAGCCGACAGGGCCCCTTATTAGGGGGCTAGGGGGGCTGGAGGAAAGCCCGGGAGATGGGGAAATCCCCTCAAATTCCTAGTGAGTTGGGTGGCGTGCATTCCCAGGGTCGTGTGCTGGTCTGAGTCTGTCCTCTCCCTGGGGTCCGTCCACATTAGCTCTGTCTGTCCTGTGCCCGGTCAACCAGTTCCCAGCCTGAGCCACATGGCCCTTGGAAGGCATGTGGTCGGGAAGGGGAGGAGGCAGAGGTCGGCACAGCAGGGCAAGAAGTCCCCACTCCGTGACAGCTCTCACGTGCGGCAAAGGCCCAGCACCCAAGGGTTGCCTCAAGTAAAAACTCCCTTGAGCCAAAAGGTGAGGGGTTTGCAAATCAGGAAATACCAACCATTGTTTGATCTCCAACTCTATTTGGGTAAAAGGTTAGGGGTTGAGCAACCCAGCTCCTCCTGGCTGCAGCAAGCCCCTGAGACGTAAATCTTTAATTAACATTGTGATTAGAACGGTCAAACATGTTCTTCAAGCGACTGTTAGGCCACCCCCCACCGCTAACCGCAAAATTCTTGCTTCTGTACACCGGCTTCGCCCTTCTCCCTGTATAAACCCTGAGCTATGGCTTGATGGCGCGCTCTTCCGAGGACTCTTTGGGTGCTCGGGAGGGGCCATCTGGCCGGACTAAAATAAACTTGAATAGGGGCGCCTGGGTGGCTTAGCCGGTTAAGCGTCCGACTTTCGCTTAGGTCATGATCTCGCGGTTCGTGGGTTCGAGCCCCGCGTCGGGCTCTGTGCTGACTGCCGGCTCAGAGCCTGGAGCCTGTTTCAGAGTCTGTGACTCCCTCTCTCTCTGACCCTCCCCTGCTCACGCTGTCTCTCTCTCTCTCTCTCTCTCTCCTAGAAATAAATAAAACATTTTAAAAAATTTAAAATAAACCTGAATAACCAACTCCTTTTGTGTTTGTGGGCTTTGTCCTCGGTGATTCTCCTCCGGAAAAGGTGGTCTAACACTCTCATTGCCCCCACCCCCACCTGGGCCATCCCTGGCTAGACACAGTGGGGGTGGGGAGGCGGGGCGTGTCTCTCGGAGTGCAGGGTGTGGCCAGTGGTCCAGACGGTCACTCAGTGATGGCCAGCGCGTCCTGAGCCGGGAGACTTAAGCCCACTCCCCACCATGCCTGCGGACCGGGCGGGCTGAGGGTGCGGAACACCCCGAGACCGCAGCCCGCCCGCGGAGCTCCGAGCAGGCTTGGGGAGGGGCTGCGGCTCCCGGCTGTCAGCGCCCGCCGCCCTCCCGGCTTCACTTCCTCCCGCAGCGCCCGCCGCCCCGGACGCCCGGGGAGCCCAGCCCAGGGTCCGCAGCCCCGGCCGCCGCGCCCCAGCCTCGGCCCAGCCGGGTGAGTCGGTGGGCCCCCGGGGCACATCTGGGGAGGGGGCGGCCCGGAGCCTGACAGTGCCTGATGGAGGCANCCAGCCCCGAGTTAGGGTCTTCAAGGGGCTCCCGCCCCCCCTACCGGGACTGCCAGACAGACCCCTTCCTCCCTGCCGGGGCGGGAAGGGCCCCAGGACAAGCGGAGGCCGGACAGGTAGCTGTTGCTGCTGAGGCTTGGGAACATGGGCTGGGGGGCAGCCGGGGAGGCAGACTGGGGGTGCAGGGGAGGGATGGTTAGGGACAGAAGCCAGGCTAAATGGTGTGTGGCTTGGGAAGGACGCCCCAGAATTGGGTGTCCATCTTTCTAGATGGATGGCAGGTCGTATTGAAGTAGAAAACCAAAAACAAACAAAAAGCCTGCATGTTGAGTCAGCCAGCTGGTCCCAGCCTCCCCTGCTTCTGTGGGAAAATGCCCCCCAACCCCAGGTCCCCAAGGGCTGGTGGGTCCCAGCCCAAGCCCTGTCACCATCCACCCTCTCTTCTCCCCCTTCTTTGCCATTCCCACGCTCTTCTCTGCTCGCTGCCCTGCCCCCTTCTCCCACCCTGCTGTCTCCCCACCCGTCGCTGACTCTTTTTCCTTCTTTCTGCTTCTACCCACTGGGGGAGAGGGCACAGGGCCTACCCCCTTCCCCCAACCGGGGCCCCACCCCGCCATGTGATGGAAGCTGTGGTTTCCATTCCCCTGTGAAGAGGCGCCAGGGCCCAGACCCCCACCTAGGGCCTGAGAGGTAGGGCTCTCCGTCAGGGGGCACTTGGGCCGCCACCGAGGGGGCTCCCTCCCTGCTCTGTAGCCCCCAGAGACCCTAAAGCACAGAGAGGTGGCGTTCGATGCCGTCAGATGAGTCAGACTGAAAACTTACATGGGCCCTGAAAGGTCTGGAGAATTGAAGAACAACATCACCATCACGGTGGCGTGCTGTGGTTTGAGACCAGGCTCTGCCAACAGCTGGCCACCCTGCGGAAGTCACTTCCCCTTTCTGAGCCTGAGTTGTCCTGGTAGCAAAACGAGAGGTTTGAGAGACCAGCCGTTTTCCAACCGTCTCCCCCAGCACGTCCCGTCCTGTGACACGAGGTTCTGTGACCTGCCTCTGGTGCCTGTGACTGCACTCATCTGTTGTGAAGGTTGGCCGCTGGACAAGATGTTATGTAGAGAAATGCTACGTTTGTGCTGTGACCTCAAATGTTTGTTACCCCGGACGGGGGGCTGTGGGCCTCTCAGATACCAGGAAGTCTCGGAGGGAAAGTCAGGGACAATCTCAACCCTTTCCGTGGGACTAGTCAGTAGTCAGGGACTAGTCAGAAGATGGAATGTTCTTCTCCATTCCATCTGCACACTGGAAACCTCCCTCCCTCTCCTCATCCTGGCCTTCCTCCCTCGTGGCTTACTCCCTTCCCGTTGGGCTGAGCGGTGGGTGGGTCTACTTGTACTCAGCTTCTATCTAAACTTCTCTCGCTTTCTCTTTGTAATGTTTATTTATTTTTTGAGAGAGAGAGAGAGCACAAGTCAAGGAGGGGCAGAGAGAGAGGGAGCCAGAGAATCTCAAGCAAGTTTCACACCGTCAGCGCAGAGCCTAACGTGGGGCTCCAGCTCACGAACTGTGAGATCATGACCTGAGCCGAAATCAAGAGTTGGATACTTAACCCAGGCGCCCCCTAAACTTCTCTTTTTGCAGGCCCCGGCCAGACCTCAGCCTCCTCCCCTTAGGATGGCCTCGCCTTCCGGCTCCCCAACTTTCAGGCTCCAGACATCTGATGGAGGCCTAGAAGATGGTGCTGAGGCGGACAAAGAAAAGCTGGGCCTCGGGGATGGGCCACCCCCCATGGAGTCACCATTCCAGAGGGAGGACCGGAACTGCCCCCCGCAGATCAAAGTGAACCTCAACTACCGCAAAGGAGCAGGTGTCAGGTGAGGCAGCAAATGGGGGCGGGGCCCAGGGGCCCCTCACCTCCAGTGGAGGGCCCTGAGTCAGACTCGGGGCCTGACCCAGCCCCAGAGCCCCGTTCCCACGGCCCAGGGCAGGGGTGAGGGGTAGAGGGAGGCCCTCAGTCTGGCTGTGATGGCTCCTGGTGCTGATGGGCATAACCCTGCTCTGCTCTCTGGAGTTCTTCCCTCTGGAACCTTCCGAATTCCTGGCCTTCTGCCTTCTCAGGTCGTGTTCTTCTTCATAGGGACATGCTCTTCCATCCCGAAGCACTCAGCAGACCCTCACGTCCCCTTGTGTGTGCCCTGGCCCTTGTGCGTCACAGTCCCCGTGGGGATGCTAGCATGATCCAAGTCCAAGTCCAAGTTGAGAGTCAGGGACATTCTGTAGTATCCTGGGTGCTCCTGGGCTTGTTGCCCAGGGATGTAGACTCGGGGGGGGAGGGGGGACTTCTGCTGTGAGTCCTCTTCACCTTGAGCCTCCTGTGATCAGGACAGGTTCGGACGGTGTGGGCCCACTTTTGCCGGGAGTATGAGTTCCAAGCCTTCGGGTGGGGGTGGGGGGGCTCACCTGGCACCCCTCCCCCCTCAGTGTGAGGTCTGATGTCCGAGGCTGGAGAATGCTCGTGGGCAAGGCAGGACTCTGCCAGGGAAGCCCCTTCATCTGTCTCCCTGCCTGAGGCGTGGCACCTGCCTTGGTTTCCCAGCCCAGAGCCCCTGTATAGTCTGTGTTGGAAGACCACGGTCAGGTTCAGACCAGGGCAGGGGAGGACGCGTGTGAGGTTTCTGGGAGCCGAGTCGCCCCCTGACAACAGAATAGGTCCCTCGATGCCCTTCGGTGACTCCATCTGTGTTCTCTCTGGGTTTCCCTACCCCAAGACGGTGATGTCACCCTGTGGCGGGAACCATTTTGCCCAAACGGCCCCTTTCCCTGGCCGGACTGCCCATCAGGCTCCCAGGTCAGCCACAGGGTCTGCTGGGTCATGTTGTGGCCATGTGGTCTGCTAGGCAAATGGCGGTGTGTCTGGCCGGGTGGGGCAGACACGTGACTTCCTGGTGTGGGGGAGGCAGGGCCTAGCTCTCTCAGTCACACGGCTACAGCTTAACATGTGACTGATCCCAACAATCCCCGGCTCATCAGAGAGTCACTAACCCATACTTGGCAAAGCTGGGAACCGAGGGTCCCCAGAGCTTCAAATGTCCCCTCCCCCACCTCTGTTTAACCCTTCATATCCGCCCGTCACAGTTCCAGGAGCCCCAGGGGCAGGCTGGGCTCTGTAAATAGTGGCATATGCCCAGGAGGGGAACCCCACACGCCTTCCCCTTCCTCCCCTGTCACCAGAAACTGCTAGATGCTGAGGGCCTACCGGACCTCTTCTGGGGCCTTCCCCGGAAGTGCGGCTTCTCAGTAAAACTCTGGTGAGCATCTGACAGGTTTCAGCGCTAAACTCCCGTGTCTCTGAGAAACTTCTCTCTGCCCAGCCTAGAATTTCTCTGGGGTTAGGAGTCAGGGTCTGGAGTTAGGTGAGCCCAGTCCTGTGCATGTGACTTTGGGCAAGTTACTTGATCTCTTTGTTGGTCTAATGGATAAAAAATAGCAATTGCTGATCCCAAGGGCTGAAGTGAGGGTTAAAGGTGCAGCCACTCCATTATTAGTCTAGACACGGGTTCTGAGAGGAAGGATGAGGGGTTTTCTTATCTATTTATTTATTTAACTTTTTTTCCCCCCTGGAGTCATGGGGATGCTCGGGACTAGTGCTCTGGACAGGCCTTCCTCCTCCCCCCTCCTCCCCCGCCTCCTCCTGGGGCTCTCAGCACTTGGGGTCTCCTTGGTCTGCCCTGAGAGGGCAGCGGCCCCCAGAAAGGCTCTCGGGGGGTTCTTGGGCCTGCAGGTACCCAGAGCTCACAGGAAGCCCTGAAAGGACCCCTGGGAAGGGGGGACTTTGGGGGGGGGTGCGGGGCATGGTTCTTCCACAGCATCAGACACAAGTCACTTCCCCACAGCCAGCCGGACCCAAACCGCTTTGACCGTGACCGGCTCTTCAGCGTGGTGGCCCGGGGTGTCCCCGAGGATCTGGCTGGGTTAGCAGAGTACCTGTCCCGGACCAGCAAGTACCTCACCGACTCAGAGTACACAGGTAGGCCAAGTGCTGAGACTGGGCTCACTGGGTGGCCTTGACTGTGGTCGGGAGCCAAGGGGTGACTGGTCTTCGCAGCCCTCCTGCCTAAATGGCTGTAGGGAGGCCCCGCCGACAGAGCCGACGGCCGCTCATTGAGGTCATGGCTGTGTCCCCCTCCCACCACCTCCCTGGCTCCTGGCCAACCTCGAGCACCCTTAGCCCATTTCAGTGGCCAAATGGGTACTCAGGGGCTTCACAGTGCATCTTTTCTCTTTTCTTCTGTTTCTGTTTCATTCCTTTTCTTTCCTTTTTCTTCCCTTCCCTTCCCTTCCCTTCCCTTCCCTTCCCTTCCCTTCCCTTTCCATCTTAAAATAACATTGTCGTTATTTTTGCCCCAAATCTAAACATCTTCATGGTTTGGTCTGATTAGAAAATCAGCCCAAATGGGGCGCCTGGGTGGCTTAGTCGGTTAAGCGTCCGACTTTCGCTTAGGTCATGATCTCGCGGTTCGTGGGTTCGAGCCCCGCGTCGGGCTCTGTGCTGACTGCCAGCTCAGAGCCTGGAGCCTGTTTCAGTCTGTGACTCCTTCTCTCTCTGACCCTCCCCTGCTCACGCTGTCTCTCTCTCTCTCTCTCCTAGAAATAAATAAAAACCTTAAAAAAAAAAAATAAAAAAAAAAAAAAAGAAAATCAGCCAAATGGTAGAAAAGTAACATTTCGTGCATTCCAGAAGATTCCAATCATAATGAAATGTATAAAGCTGATGTTTAACACGTTAGGACCTCCTGGATCCCTGTTAATGATTTGGGATATATCTTTTCAAGCCATTTAAATATATGAGATATATATTTACATAATGGGTTGTGCTATATATACCAATACGTAACCACTTACACTTGAGTACATAGACCTCTAACTCAGTCACTTTAACAACTGCAGAGTTTTTCTGTCATGCCCACTTACCAGGATTTACTTAACTAATTCCTCAGTGATGGCCGTTTATGTCGATTGTAGTTTTTGGCCTCAACATACTTTGTGCCAGGCCATCTGCGTGCCAAGAATTTTGTATGTGGTCCCTTTGACCCTTATAATAGCCCTGAAATATTCCCATTTTACAGTCAGGAAAACTGAGGTCGAGAGAGGCCAGGGGAGCCACTTAATGAATTTTCCTCCGGGTGTTCTCACATACACAGCATTGCGCATACGACAAATTATGTCTTAGAAACTTATTTTCTAGGGCAGAGATTGTAGTCACACCTGTTGGTATTTTAATACCTGTTGGTCGGAGCCTTAATATCCTATAGCACGGCTGTGTTTCCACCAGTCGTGTGTGACAATCTTTTTTTTATCTCCCCAAGGGGTACTTTGGAGCTGGTGGGCCGCCCAGCCACTCCAGGCCTGAGCACCCTGGTGCCCCTTCCCCCCCTCTTCTCCCACAGAGGGCTCCACGGGTAAGACATGCCTGATGAAGGCCGTGTTGAACCTTCGGGAAGGGGCCAACGCCTGCATCCTGCCGTTGCTGCAGATCGACCGGGACTCTGGCAATCCCCAGCCCCTGGTCAACGCCCAGTGCACGGATGAGTACTACCGAGGCCACAGTGCCCTGCACATCGCCATCGAGAAGAGGAGCCTGCAGTGTGTGAAGCTCTTGGTGGAGAATGGGGCCAACGTGCATGCCCGGGCCTGCGGCCACTTCTTCCAGAAGAAGAGCCAAGGGACTTGCTTCTACTTTGGTGAGGAGCCTTTCTTGGGTAAACTGAGGTGCAGAGGGGATAAGGCCTTGCCCAAGGTCACATGGTAAATGTGTGGCAGAGCTGGCCCTTCAACTCAGATCTGACCCCTAAGGGTCACTGGGCTGCCTGCAAAAGGAGTTTGTCTTAGGAGATGTTTTAGCCTCATCGGGCCAAGAAAGCTCGCCACACATCCACGCCCGGCCCAGGGCAGGGGAATGGCTGGCAGAACCGGTCGGGGGGGAGGTCGACCAGATAGGGCCTGGATAAAGGGGCGTCGATGCCAGCTGGCAGTGGGGCTGGGCTCTGGCGAAGAAAAGAGGAGGAGGCAGGGAGATGGGGACCTTGGTTGGCCTGCCTCTGTTCTGAGCCTTCAGATGGTCAAAGTCTTTGGTCACCAGCCCCATGGGTCAAGAGCTGGACAGAACTGCCTTCACCAGTGCTCATAGCAAAAGGCAGAGCTGCCCTAAGTGGGGCCTGGGACCGTCTTCCCTCAGAGCACAGGCCTGGGTGGACCTGGGCTCCCAAGGCAGTGCTCCATCCTCTCCAGCGGGGGCCTGACTGTCTTGGAGGAGGCCTGGCTTTCCATCCTGGGAGTGTGAGGAGTAGACAGGTGGAAGCCGGGAGGCCTGAGGCTCAGGCTGCCCCCCTTGACCCCCAGGCGAGCTGCCCCTCTCACTGGCCGCGTGCACCAAGCAGTGGGATGTGGTGACCTACCTCCTGGAGAACCCGCATCAGCCCGCCAGCCTGCAGGCCGTCGACTCGCTGGGCAACACCGCCCTGCACGCCCTGGTGATGATCGCAGATGACTCGGCCGAGAACAGCGCCCTGGTGATCCGCATGTACGATGGGCTTCTCCGAGCCGGGGCCCGCCTCTGCCCCACAGTGCAGCTCGAAGACATTCCCAACCTGCAGGGCCTCACGCCCCTCAAGCTGGCCGCCAAGGAGGGCAAAATGGAGGTGAGCGCCTGGCCCCACCCCCTCCCACCTTTCCAGGAAGCAACAGGACCCCCTTTGATTTTTTTTGCAGAAAGAGCCTGGAGCAGCGTTCTAGATCGTGGGTCTCCCCACCTTTTTCTTTTAAGTTTATTTATTTTGGGAGAGAGAGAGAGAGGGTGAGAGCAGAGCCCAATGGGGGGCTCGAACTCACAAACCACAAGATCATGACCTGAGCCGAAACCAAGAGTCGGCTGCTCAATTGACTGAACCACCCAGGCGACCCAGTCTCCCCACTTTTTTGTTGAACTCTCCAGGTCGTAAGAACATGTTCAGCGTGCACCCCTAATATATGTGTGTTCACTGATAACTTAGATATGAACTACCCACTAATATGTTGCATTATAATTTCTTTTTTTTTTAATGTTTTATTTATTTCTGAGAGAGAGAGAGAGAGAGACAGCGCGAGCAGGGGAGGGTCAGAGAGAGGGGGAGATATAGAATCTGAAACAGCCTCCAGGCTCTTAGCCGGCTGTCAGCACAGAGCCCAATGCGGGGCTCGAACCCACGAACCGTGAGATCATGACCTGAGCCGAAGTCAGACGCTTAACCTACTGAGCCACCCAGGCGCCCCACATGTTGCATTATAAAACACAAAGATTTTTAAGTCATTTGGGTTCCTTGATTAGGAGGCAGTCTTTCCATATTTTTTGCCTATTGTGCAATGAGCTTTGCTATTACGTTTTCTTCGTGTTGATCGGTAATATCAATTACTGTCCTTTACAATGAATGCATTAGTGTTTTGTTTACTAAAACAGCTGCAAAGTTTTCTCCCTGTTGTATAGTAGAAACATTTCTTGTGGGATTTTTTTCTTTTTTGCCATGCAGAATCTTTACATTTTCCTATACGTAACGGTGATTATCTTTTCCTTTAGCGTTCCTTGGTTTTGCGATTGCTCAGTGCCCTCTGTGAGGCTGTATAGATGCACGAAACCCAGTGTGTACTATTTTCTTCCTGTCTCCAAGGTTCCTGGGGTGGGAACTTCCCTCTGTTGTCCAGAGGTATGACAGGGTACCCTTCCTTTCCCCATTCCTCATTTGTGAAACCAAATTGCTTCTTCTTTAGTTAAATTTTTATTTATTTCATTTTATTTTTTAAGTATTTATTTTTGAGAGAGAGGGGATGTATGAGGGAGGGGCGGAGAGAGAAGGAGTGAAAGGATCCGAAGCAAGCTCTGTACTGACAACAGAGAGCCCGATATGGGGCTCAAGCTCCCAAAATATGAGCTATGACCCAAACTAAAGTCAGACGCTCAACCGACTGAGCCACCCAGACATCTCCCTAATTTAATTTTATTTTTAAATCTTTTTATTTTTATTTGTTTGAGAGACAGAGAGAGCACGAGCAGGGGAGGGGGGCAGAGGGAGAGAGAGAGAGAGAGGAGGAGAGAGAATCTTAAGCAGGTTCCATAATCAGCATGGAGCCCAGCATGGGGCTTGATCCCATGACCCTGGGATCATGATCTGAGCTGAAATCAAGAGTCAGCCACTCCACCAACTGAGCCACTTAAGTGCCCCCCAACTTTTTTTTAAAGTAATCTCTATACCCAATGTGGGGCTTGAACTCACAACCCCAAAATCAAGAGCCACATGATTGAGCCCGACTCGACCAGCCAGGCACCCCAAAACCAAACTGCTTCTTAACCTTTTCAAGTTAGGGGTGCTTTCTAGTCTGTTGGAAGCTCTGAGCTCTGACCACAGAAGGGTACACACCTATGGAGTCGGGAGCCTCTGGTCTCGAGGGGTCTTGAGGACCTCTGGGAGGGGTCCTTCTGCCATGTAAGGAGTCAGAGTCGAGGGAAGAGCCCTCGGGGCAGGAGTGGGGAAGGAAGAGCCAGGTTCACTGGCAGGCCTGGACCATGTGAGCTGATGAGAATGTTTACACTGTAGCGGGCATGTGGGGATGTGTGCGAGACTTTATACACACAAGGATCTTTGTGTACCGGGTGTGTGCATGTGTCTCCTTTAAAAGAAAGCAGTGGGGCAGAGGCAGAGAGAGAGGGGGACACAGAATCCGAAGCAGGCTCTAGGCTCTGAGCTGTCAGCACAGAGCCTGATGTGGGGCTTGAACCCACAGACTGTGAGATCATGACCAGAGCCAAAGTCAGATGCTTAACCAAATGAGTGACCCAAGTGCCCCTAAAAATTTTTTCTTAATGTTTACTTATGTTTGAGAGAGAGAGACAGACAGAACGTGACTGGGAGAGGGGCAAAGAGAGGAGGAGACACAAAATCTGAAGCAGGCTCCAGGCTCCAAACTGTCAGCACAGAGCCTGATGTGGGGCTAGAACCCACAGACCACAAGACAATGACCTAAGCCAGAGCAGGCCCCTTAACTGACTGAGCCACCCAGGCGCCCCTAAGTTTATTTATTGAGAGAGAGTACACACAAGCAGAGTAGGGACGGAGAGAGGGGGAAGGGCGAGAATTCCAAGCAGGCTATACACTGTCAGTGCAGAGCCTGATGCGGGGCTCGAACGCACGACCTGTGAGCTCATGACCTGAGCTGAAACCAAGACCCGGAAGCATAAGGGACTGAGCCACTCAGGCGCCCCTGCCTGTGTCTGCGTGTAGCTCTGCAGATGATGGGCAGCTCTGGGGGTACCGAGCCTGGGCAGTGCTGGGAGGCGGCCACGCAGGCCGAGCTCACGTTGCTTCCCCTGCAGATTTTCAGACACATCCTGCAGCGGGAGTTCTCAGGGCCTTGCCAGCCGCTTTCCCGGAAGTTTACCGAGTGGTGCTACGGGCCTGTCCGGGTGTCGCTGTATGACCTGGCCTCTGTGGACAGCTGGGAGGAGAACTCAGTGCTGGAGATCATTGCCTTTCATTGCAGGAGCCCGGTGAGCCCACGGGGGCCTGGGGTTGGGAGGCCGTAGGGGGCCTGGCAGAGCCAGTCCATAGCCAGGAGGGCAGGGTGGAGGCCGGTGGGGCGGGGTCATTGGGGGTTCTGCCCCCGGACACCCCCCCTTGCCGCTCCCCTCCATTTCCCTCAGCCCCCCACGTTGAGCCTGACATGCACAGACCCCTGATGTGCCAGCTCTCACACTCCCACCCCAGCACCGACACCGAATGGTGGTTTTGGAGCCGTTGAACAAACTGCTGCAGGCGAAATGGGATCTGCTGATCCCCAGATTCTTCTTCAACTTCCTGTGTTACTTGGTGTACATGTTCCTCTTCACCACTGTTGCNAGCACCGAGGCCAGCACCACGGAGAAAACCACGCTAATCCTTGCTGGGCGCTCACCCTACGTGAGAAAGTATTTCCAGTGGGTGACGTGCGTTAACTTACTTACTTAATGCTTAGAACAGCCCTCTGAGAACGGTGAACTGTCAGCATCCCCAGGTTATAGTTGACGGGTGGGACGCACAGAGAGGTTAAGTCACTCATCCAGGGCCACACAGGCTGTCAGTTGGGGGGGGGGAGATGGGATCTGAATCCACCATCATAACCAGTACACAGTGTGCCTCTCCACAGGCTAGAATCCTTGGGGGGGGGGCCGCTGCCTGGAAGCCCATGTTCCCTGTGCTGGTCTGCGTGGCCTCTCTAACAGCTCACGCCCAGAAAGGGCCTTCAGCGAGAAGTCTCCCTGTTGGGAGGGGACTCGGGCCGAGGTCCCACCAGAGTGTGTCTTCAGCAGGCCTTCCACCCCCTGAAAGTGACTGCGGGAGGCTCCATGCTGCTGCTGGGCCACATTCTGATCCTGCTTGGGGGGGTCTACCTCCTCGTGGGCCAGGTGAGGCCTCCTCCCATCCCCCCTCCGCACCCCACACCCCCAGGGCCCCCGTGGGGCTCCCAAAAGCAAACTAGAATTCCCCTAGGAATTAGAGTGAGTTAACCGCAATCCCTTCATTTCCGGGGAAGGAATCCTACACCGAGTCCCCCCGCTACCAGCCTCGGGGCAGCTGAGGGCCTTGGGTTCTGGGCCAGTCCCTCCCTGCTGTGCTTTCTGGGGCGCCCGTGGGGCAGCAGATGACTCCCATGATTCCTCGCCCTGTGCAGTGGAGCTGGAAGCCCCCCACCCCCAGGCCCCTCAGCCGGGCTGGGCCATCCCTCCCTGGGAGAGCACAGGCATCGAGCCTGTCTCAGAGTGGGCGGACTCGGCACCAGATCCAGGTTGGCTGAGTACTGGGGGGTCCCTGTGAGGCCAGGGTGAGGGGAGGTAAAGCGTCTCTTCCTCTGGCCCTGAGGAGGGAGGGAGTGCCTCCTGCAGATGCCCAGGGAGCTCAGCGGCGCCTGGCATTGTCCGGGTGTCTGTGGGTGGCTACACTTTTTGTAAACAGGCTTCAGAGCTTTCTCAGCTATCAGCAGGATCCATGAGCCCCCCTCGCCACTCCGCAAAAGGCCAAGATGCTGCTTGAGCCCCTGAGGGGGTCCTGGTCAGACCCCCCAAAGCCAGGCCAGGAGGCAGGGAGCACAGTGGGGAGCCCGGCAGGGCTGTGGCCCTGTGGCCTGGACACCAAATTTCCCCTCCTTCCTCTCCTCCCTCCCCTCCCCCGGCCCCCCCNGGGGGGGGCTGGGGCGGCGGCCGGCGCCAGGCTGGAGGGGTGAGGACCGGAGCCAGGGAGCGCCAGGGGCCCAGACCAAAGCCCAGGCTGGGGCTCCCTGTGTTCATGACAGTTACGTGCACTGAGCGCTCACTGCATAACACTGGAACCCGAACTCTTTACATGTGGTGGCTCACGGAATCTGCACAGACGCTCTGTGAGTCAGGCACTATTACTATTCCACCATTTTACAGGGGAGACACCTGAGGCCCATACGGTCTAAATAACTTGCCCTGATTGGGTCCAGTCCCAGACAGAGGGACGGATAGATGGTGGGAGAGGCAGGGGGGGGCAGGGCCG
>NW_027533258.1:3214387-3238887 GCF_008692635.1 Crocuta crocuta
GGCGGGGAGCTCCCCATGTGGCCTGCAAGCTGACCCGAATTCTGTTCCCACCCAGCCTGATCCAGTCCCTGCTCACAGTGCTGTCCCAGGTGCTGTGCTTCCTGGCCGTCGAGTGGTACCTGCCCCTGCTTGTGTCCTCGCTGGTGCTGGGCTGGCTGAACCTGCTTTACTATACGCGTGGCTTGCAGCACACGGGCATCTACAGTGTCATGATCCAGAAGGTGAGAGAAGGACTCCTTTGGCCTCAGCAGGCAGGCGCCCCCCTCCAGACGGTGGAGGAGAACACAAGCGCGTCTGCCTTTGCATCCCAAACCCAGACACTCGCTGAATGTAAGCCTGAGCATGAGCGTGCACACACCGGCCCTCAGAGGGCTGTGCTCTGCGCGGGTGTGAGCAAACACAAGAACGTGTGTGTTTGCTAGCGCAGCCTTGCACACCGAAGGAGCAGAGACTGTGCACAGGAGCTCATCCGTGTGCCCGTGTCCTGGGACACCTGGGCATCTGGACGTGTCTGCGCTCATTTATTTATTCGACAAAAGTTGAGGTCCTGTCTAAGTGTTGGAATATGTTCCTTTGTTCGCCCTCAGCTCGCCTGCAGCTGACGTTGTGGTAGGAGAGCTGGGAACGCTCAGAGAAACAAACGAGAACATTACAGGCTGCTAAATGCTAGGGCGGAAATACATAGGCCAGAGCTGGGGGGGTGGGGGGGGGAAGGACTGGGGCAAAGGGTGCCTTAGATGGGATGCTCTGAAGAGGTGATGGATGAGACTAGGAATATGATTCAGCCAGCACAGACTCAGAGGGGGAGCATTGGGGGCCAAGGCCAGGATCCAGAATGAGCTTGGAGCACGTGGGGCAGGGCAAGGAGTCGGGGGAGGAAGTTGGGGCTTCGTTGTCCAGGGGGAGGGGTCTGGAAGTCCCAGAGGCTGAAAAAAATTTTTTAATTGTGGCAAAATATACCATCTTAATAATTTATTTTTATTTTTATTTTTGAGAGAGTGCACATGTGTGCCTGCAAGCAGGGTGGGGTGCAGAGGGTGAGGGAGAGAGAGAATCTCAAGCAGGCCCCACCCTCAGCATGGAGCCTGACGCTGGGCTCGATCTCGCCAACCGCAAGATCATGACCTGAGCCAAAACCAAGAGTCGGATGCTTAAGCGACTGAGCCACCCAAGCTCCTCGATCTTAATCATTTTTAAGTGTACAGTTTAGTGGTATTAAGTACCTTCGAAGTATTAGCCTACCTTTAAGGACAATGTTAAGTACCATCCATCTACAGAACTTTTTCATCTTCCCCAACTCAAACTCTGTCCCCCCATTCAACATGAACTCCCCATTCCCCTCCTCCAGCCCCTAGCAACACCATTCTACTTTCTTTTTTTTATTATTCGTTTTTTGAAAGAAAGAGAGAGAAAGAGAGTCAGAGCACCAGTGGGGGAGGGGCAGAGAGAGAGGGAGACAGAATCTGAAGCAGGCTCCAGGTTCTGAGCTGTCAGCACAGAGCCGGACTTGGGATCGTGACGTGGCTAACGTCGAAGGCGTAACCAACTGAGCCACCCCGGCGCCCCAACACCATAATCTTCTTTCCGTCCCTATGAATCGGACTACTCTAGGCAGCTCACAGAAGTGGGATCATACGGTTTGTGTCCTCTTATGACTGGCTAGGTTCACTCAACACAGTGTCCTGGTTCATCTGTATTGTAGTGAGGATCAGAATCTCGTTCCTTTTTAAGATGGAATACTATTTCACCGTGTGTACGTACCACATTTTTTGGTTTATCTCTTTATGCATCGGTGGACGCTGGGGTTGTTTCCACCTTTTGGTTATTGTAACACTGCAATGAACAGGGGTGTGCACGTACCTGTTTGGGTCTCTGCTTTCTTTTGGGCATATGCCCAGACGTAGAATTTCTGGATCATGTGATAATTCTGTGTTTCATGTTTTCACCCCGGACGGTCATAAGCAAGAAAGTGATGGGATCTGACATAGATTTTTTAAAAGACCGGTCTATTCAGTGTGGCTCCACAGGGCCTCACATATGCATGTGTGTGTGTGTGTGTGGTGTGTCCATGGGAACCCATGCTCAGGGCGGAGGCAGTGGTCGTGGGTCACGCCCGATGGCCCCGCCACCCACCCTGGCTCCTGGGTGTGTGTGTTCTAGGTCATCCTGCGGGATCTGCTCCGCTTCCTGCTGGTCTACTTAGTCTTCCTTTTCGGCTTTGCTGTGGGTAAGGACCCTCCTCCCCCACCCCCTGCCTCTCCTTTGCCCACTCTGTACGCCCCCGAGGCTGCCCCCTCGTCTCCCCAGGCTGAGGATCCCCCTCTCTCCCTCCTGCAGCCCTGGTGAGCCTGAGCCGGGAAGCCCGGGATTCGGGGGCCCCCCCAGGCCCCAATGTCACAGAGGCAGCACAGCCCGGGGTCGGACAGGAGGATGAGGGGGGCAGCTCGTCCCCCTACGGTGGCATCCTGGACGCCTCCTTGGAGCTCTTCAAGTTCACCATCGGCATGGGGGAGCTGGCCTTCCAAGACGAGCTGCGCTTCCGCGGCGTGGTGCTGTTGCTGCTGCTGGCGTACGTGCTGCTCACCTACATTCTGCTGCTGAACATGCTCATCGCCCTCATGAGCGAGACCGTCAACAGTGTGGCCACCGACAGCTGGAGCATCTGGAAGCTGCAGGTGCTGCGGGGGCAGGGGGCTCCCCTCCTTTCCCCCAGGTTCTGGGCCCGGTGAGGAGTATGCAGGACCCGGCTGAGCTGGGCCCCCTGATCCACTCCTTCCTTCCTAGGGTTGTCGTGAGGATCAGATGGGCTCATAGATCTAAAGCCCTTGGGACGGTGCCCGGCACAGAATAGGTGGTGAGAGGGTCAATCGTTATCATCCTCAAGTCTTTCTTGAGAATCTACTGAGGAGCTAGGCTTAGTTCTTTGGTGCTAAACACACAGCAGAGAACAAGGTCAAATCCTTGGCCTCACGCAGTTCCCAGCCTGTGTTCATCAAACAGTCAGTGGGGTTGCGTTAGTGGGTGAGGCAGGCTGGATGTGCCATCCTGGGATTGGGGGGCAAAGGCCCTGTAGCTGGGGGCTGATGTGACATCTGCCTTCCACGGAGGGAGCAAGAGCTACTTCTTGACTGGATGCCTGGGGGTGGGCAGCTGGTGCTCAGAAAGCCTTGTCCCGAAGGCTGGAATCTGACCGATCCGCTGTTGACCTTGGGCAAGCCCCCCATCGTCTCCGAGCTGTGCCCTGCTGGGCAAAGTTGTGTGCCGCACCTAATTCGCTCTTGTGCCGGTGGGCAGGCATGTGTGTGGGTGGAGCAGATGTAATGCTGGTGTGGAATTCTGGAATCGGTAACGAGGCAAGTCACGGTTGAGCAGTCATTCTATGCTGACTTCTCAACACCCGCCCATCTACAGGTGGGGAAACTGAGATTCAGAGGGCTTGAGGGCCTGACATCACACAGGTAACCAGACATTGGAGCTGGATTCAAACCCGCACGCTTAGCAGACTTCGGGTCATACGGCAAAGTGCCGCGGAGTGCCTTCCTGGCCACTGTCTGACATGTCCTTTGTCCTCAGAAAGCCATCTCTGTCCTGGAGATGGAAAACGGCTACTGGTGGTACAGGAGGAAGAAGCAGCGGGCAGGGGTGAAGCTGGCTGTTGGCAGCAGGCCGGATGGGAGCCCCGATGAGCGCTGGTGCTTCCGGTGAGTGAGGGAGGCAGGGGAGGGCGACCTGGGCGCCTTGCTCACCCAGTGATCCCTGGAGACGGCACGGCGCAGGTCCGCCTTACTCTCTTAAAAGCCAGGAGACAGGCGTCAGGAGTCAGGCCTGGTGGGAAAGGAGCAGCAGCGTGCTCCTCCCTGGGCAGGCGAGGTCAGGGATGCCACGCCTCACGGGCCCCGGCATGCCATCCGCCGTCCCCTTCCTGGTGGGCCCTGACCTGCTCCTTCCGGCCTGAAGTGGGGAACACTGAGGAGGCCAAGAAGCCAGAGGGACCCCAGAATTCCAGCACCCCGGCCTTGCCCTGGCTGCTGCGCTCTGGCCTCCAGCCCGACCACAGAGAACTATGTCTTCCACGGGGGAGAGAACCTGGTGACAGACGCACGGCCAGAAACATGGGTTCATGAGACAGCAGTTGAGCAAGGACAGGGGAGGGTCCTGGGCACGCGGAGCGGCCGCAGAAGGGCTCCAGAGAACCCGGGAACACAAAGACACACGTGATCTAAACTCTCCTCTGGGTGTTCAGGGCAACCCAGGTGACTGTGAACGGCCTGAGGGGAGAGGTGCCTGTGTCCTCCNAAGGGCGGAGAAACCCCATTCTCCTGGCCGTCGCTGGGCCTACCTGGGTCCCCCTCCTGGGGCCGCGCAGGCCGCGCAGGTGGCTTCCTGGGGTGTCAGGGCTGCTCTGTTGTCCTCAGGGTGGAGGAAGTGAACTGGGCTGCATGGGAGAAGACGCTGCCAACAGTGCTTGAGGAGCCATCAGGGCCTGGCGTCCCTGGTGAGTAGCCACGGACCGGAGCCCCCGCTCTGGAAGGAGAGCAGGTCCGCGTCCTTGTGTGCGTGTGTCTGTGCGGCCACACAGCCACGGAGAGGACCGCCTCCATGGAGGGCCCCACCCACCTATCCCACAGCTTAGGGGGCGTCTCCCGGAGCCCCCACTGGCTCGGCCCCGTCTGCATGGCCAGCCTTGCTGAGCCCTAGCCTTCCTCCCCTCCCCCACACCTCTGAGGAGAAGCCACTTCCTAGGCCTTTCCCCAGGGTCATGGCCGGCGTCCTGTCCATTCAAGCGTGGGGAGGCCCCTCCCGTCTCCACCCTGCTGCCTTCCACCAAGACTGGCCTTGGCTCCTTCCTCTCACCCGGGGGCCTGTTCCAAGGATTAGTTGTCTCCGCGCCATGCCCTTTCTGGAATCTTCAGCAGCTCTCACTTGGTCTGCGCTTGGCTCTCCTCCTCTTTCTCGTTCTCTTTCCGGCAGACTCTAGTTGTTTGTACATGTGGCGCCCGCCCCCGCCCCATAACAGCCCCTGTGTCACCTCTGACCCCTGCGTAGGGACGCTTCTTCCAGCCTCTGGTTTCCCAGGCTCCAGGGGCCCTGACCATGGCCCTCACAAACCGACAGGTTTCCTGCTTGCACTCTGTGTGCGCCTCCCTTCCTCTGAGTCTTGCCACCCTGTCGCTTCGAGACCAAGACTCTGAAAGCCCCCTTGCCCTGCATCTTGGGAGAGCACCCCACACCCACTGCCTGCTGGGGCTTCTAACAGGACACCCCCAACGGGGACGGCATAATGCGTGTGCCACCCCTCCCCCCCACTCGCCTGGGCAGGAAGCCTTGAACGTCTCTGCTCAGTGTCTCTCTCAGCCTGGTGCTGAGTGTCCTCAGGACCCCCCTCTCCCCCCGGCAGCCACTCACTTCTCTGCCCCCAGCCCTCATGTCACTGGCTCTGCACCACTGCAAGGCTCCGTCTGCACCCCCTCCTTTATTTATTTATTGTTTTTTAATTTTTTTAATGTTTTATTTATTTCGGAGAGAGAGAGAGGCAGCGTGAGCAGGGGAGGGTCAGAGAGAGAGGGAAACACAGAATCCGAAACAGGCTCCAGGCTCTGAGCTGTCAGCACAGAGCCCGACGCGGGGCTCGAACCCATGAACCGTGAGATCATGACCTGAGCCGAATTCGGAGGCTTAACCGACTGAGCCACCCAGGTGCCCCCGCACCCCCTCCTTTAGACAAGTCTTCTTGGGGCACCTGGGTGGCTCAGTCGGTTAAGCGTCCGACTTCAGCTCAGGTCATATCTCACGGTTCGTGGGTTTGAGCCCTGCATCGGGCTCTGTGCTGATGGCTCAGAGCCTGGAGCTGCTTCAGATTCTGTGTCTCTTTCTCTGACCCTCCCCTGCTCACGCTGTCTCTCTCTTTCTCTCTCTCAGAAACAAACAAACATTAGATAAGTCTTCCTGCTCCAGGCTTCTCTTTCTAATGCAGACAAAACTGCACAAGGCCCGCACTGTGCACCTCCCACTGCCTGGAAGGCCTCAGCCCTCAGGGTGTAGATGCATCCCTGCAGTCCAGCCCGGTTCCCACACCTCCCTCTCTCCACATGACAGCTGGTCCCCCCACAGTGCCCCTCGCTCTTCGCTTTCCTTGGCTCTCTGCCCAAGTGTCCAAATCTGCCTTCCTTACAGGCTGGGTCCCTCTCTCCCCTGAGCTCCCTGAACACCTGCTTCTCACTTCCCTCCGGTTCTTCAGCAAAAAGAACGCCTCAAGTGTTCCAGATCCTAACACAGAAGGCTGTTGCCTCTGGGGACTTTAGGCTCCGGGGAGGAAGTCCCTGATAGGCACAAAGCAGGGGTGCAGGAAATGCCTGCAGGAGGGCGCAGGTAGGGAGAAGGATTGCCAGGGACCTCAGGAGTATCTGCTGCGTACAGGGCTTGTGGTTTCGTGGCTGTGGCCTCCTCGGGACACGGCCCAAGGCCCAAGCCACAGCGCTCTTTGTCCCTTTTACAGGCATCGTGAAGAATCCTGCCCTGGCCTCCCAACCAGAGGAGGAGACTGCCTCTGAGGAAGACCACCTGCCCCTCCAGCTCCTGGAGTCCCACTGATGTCCTGCCCAGAGGCGGGACAGAGTCAGAGACAGAGCCGGGGACTCTCTTCAGCCCTATCAGCTGGCTCTGGGGCTCCAGGGAACTTTGCTAGCAAATATAAATAAATACTCTGTCATGACTACCTCTCCGGGAAACATGGTTTAAGCAGAGTTAATGGGCCTTTGGCTGATTGACATCCACATGTCTCTGCGAGCATTTCTGTCTGAGACTGGGCTACTCTCTGTCGCCTTCAACCTGGGCACAGGAGACCCTCACTTGCTGCCCCCCAGCCTGGGGGCTGTCTGTTCCTGAGTGCTGTAGCCGCTGTCATGACAGCCGTGTGGTGGTGGAAGCCGGCAACACAGCCACCTTTTGTCCTTTCCCGCAATTTCCAGCCACCTCCAAGGTATCTCTCAAAGCCTTGAGCTCCTTGGTTTCGTTCAGGCTCTGGATTATTGGTTTCTCTCCCTTCTGGGCTACCTGCTCAGTTCCTACCCCTCCAAGCTGTTCTGCAAGGCTGCCAGAGGGGACTTCTTAAGAGGGAAGAGAAATATGTTACCCGTGTGCTCTGAAGCCTTAAAAGGCTCCCCCAATGCCCACAGGACGCCCTAACTGGCATCCCCCGCCCCCCAGGGTTTTGCCCAAACATTTCCAGACACCTCTTCCCCCATATATATGCCTGCCGTCCTCCATGCTCTCCTTAGCACTTTCACCATTTTCATCAAGTAGACTGATCAACTTGTGTATTTGACCCCCCGGAATTGGCTCTTGCTGGAAGCCCCCGACCCCCACCCCACTAAAATCCTTAAGACCAGCTCACAAGTTGTCTCGCTATAGCTTTTCCAATGTTCTCCAGTCCAAATGAATTGCTCTTCCTTTATGTAATAAGTGTTTATAAAATGCGTACGAATTGAATTATTTCTTAAGTGGGAAGGACCTGAGGGTGTGCATTTGCAGAGGGAGGGGTTTCCGTTGCTGGTGAGCTAAGGGAACGGACGAACGCATGCGTCTTTCCCGAGGAATCGGGAGAGAATGGAAGTGGATCCGGATAAGACGTCTGCTCGCTCCTTAGAGGTCATTCTCAAGCGTGAGGAGAGCTGCAGTGCGAAGACATTTTGAGAGGCTCCGTGTCTTGAAACAGCTGTGGGGAGACAGCAGACTGGCAGCGCTTAGAATTAGAAGCAGCTACTATTTATGAACGTTTGCTGCCTGCCAGCCGGGCCTCTCTGCAGGGTTTCAAGTGCGATTTCTCATGGGATCCTCAGAATAACCTCTGCGGTGCCGGTACTTCATTACCAGGAGCAACGGAAGCTCACAAGGCTGAGTAACCTGCACAAAACCACACAGCTGAGAAAGGGCTGGGGTCCCCGCGCATCGAGGCGACCGCGCACCAGCCCCCGCGCAGGCGCCCTGGCGCACTTCCGGAGCCGCGAGACCCAGAAGGCGGGGCCGTGGAAGAGACCATATGCTCTAAAGGAGGGGGGTGGCCCGGGGTGGTGGGGCGGAGTCCGCATCGTGAAATGGACTGGAAGTTCCCGTGAGTCTTTGCCAGCATTACCCTCCCTTCTGTGAAGAATGGAATATTCCGGCTCCTTAAAAGCAGGGCACACAGCCAAAGCGACCTTTCCTATAGAGTCGTTATGGAGGTGAGCTGCTTTGCGATTTGGCTTAATAGCTGGCGCCAAGGGCGAATGAACTAGAAGCTTTCTAATTTTTGTAAAGAAGGTTTCTGGGAGTTTATGTGGGGGCGGAGGGCGGCTCGGGCTTTGTGGCGGGGGGCGGGGGGGGGGNCCACATTTTTATTCCCCAGGGCCGCCGTCGTCCCAGCAGCCTGATGTCCCCAGGCCGCGCCCCCGCTCCCCGGACCCGCCGTGGGGAGCGCGCCAGCCCCGGTGAACTGGGTAAGTGCGGGTCGGCCTGCACGCGAGCGCGCCGCGGGGGTGAGGTTGGTAATGGGGCCACAGGGGGACTTGGCCGACTGTCCTGATGATAATGGGATTAGGAAGTGCCGTCAGAATCGACAACTGACGATTTTTATGCCTGTCTGATCGCAGTCGCTGAAGCCTCAACAGTGTGATGGAACATCACTGCCAGAACTTGGCCCTTACCGCGTGTCGCCCTCCATGTTCCTGGTGGCCGACCCACTGCCCAGCGTTCAAGCCGGGAGCAGGACCCCTCCTTGAGGTAGGAGCTCCTCTAGGCAGGGATGGATGTACAGTTCGTAACGTTTTGTCTGCTTAAATGCACTGGGATTGGCCGGTAGTTAACAATTGTAAAATTCGTGCCCTGGAAAGTAAGTATGCACGGCTTCATCACAACGTTGACAACAGCCAAGGACCTGGCTGTTTCTCGAGCAATTATGGCTTGTGTGCACGTGTGTGGCGCGGTACTGGGGAGTGAGGGGTGCTTGACTGCTCTGATGAAATCACTTATAGGAAGTGCCGTCAGAAGCGATAACTGACGATAACAGTTCCTGGCTGACTGCAGTCAAGAAGCCCTTCCGGCTGCTGGTGACCTGGGGGGTCTTGGTGTGAACAGTGACCTTTATTTTCTGTATCTACCCAGGTTGCCAATTAGGGGTTGCCAGCGTGCGCTCACTGGCAGCTGAGCTGAGGATGCGAGGGATGATGCGTGGCCTGCCTGGAGGTAAGTTTTGATCTACAGGGAAGTTAGTGGTTGAGTGAGCATCGCTGTTAAATTAGATGAAGTTCTGGTTAAGTCAGATAGTGGGAGTTTTATCTGGTTAACCTAATCCCTTGTATCACTGTAGCCCTTGACCTTTATTGGCAATATCCCCGAGATGGTGGTGGAGCTGAGGGCAGAGGAAACCCAGGAGTTCCCTTTTTACCTCACTGCTGTGTGATCCTGAGCAAATCCTGCCTGTTGAGATTGAGTTTTCCTCACCCTTTAAAATGGCAGTGTTAGGTCTGCGATGTTTAAAATGTGACTAAGTGGAGGTTATACCATTTGAAGAAGGCAGTTCGACTTTTGGGCTTCTATGGCTTAATTCACAAAAAGGCATCTCCAGGAGTTTCCATGAACTCTTACTATGATCTTGGATTGTAGTTGACGCTATTCTGATCAGAACTGCTTCCTGTTTGTTTTTGGTATCTGCTGCCTGCCTATGGGTGCCTTAATTCATCCCCCCAGGTTTTGGGTGCTGACTTGTTGAAGACGGGTGATGAGCGGTGTGGAGTTCAAGCCAGGGTGGCACAGCTCAGCCCAAATAGAGGTAAGCTTTCATCTGGATCAGGATCCCCTCCCCTTCTATAGTAGAATGAATAAGCAGCTAATTTTGTGTAAATTTATGTGCAGAAAAAAGATGTCAAATGATGAAATCACCCAAAAATAGCTGGAATTACCGGCAGATGGTGTAGTGTTGAACCTCTGGTTTTCTGACGATGTCTGTTTATGCTGTGAATGCTGTTGGTGGGAGTGGAACGGGAGATTGACCCTCCGTGTCTTTACAGGCTGTCCCCCAGGAGAACCATGTGGTCGGCTATGCGGAAGTTCCGAGGACCAGTGGCCACCATCAGTTCAGACTGAAAACTGAGGCCTTGGTAGCCGGTGTGGAAACAGCACTTACGTGGTGCCGAGATCCAGAGCCCGTTCTGTTACCAGCAGTAGAGCTAACAAATGTGTTCACAGTGCTTTCACCATTATGGTGCCATTTGCAAGTTTTCTAGTATAAATACCATTATTTCTAGCTCTATCTTGCCCAAAGAGCTTTCTGCCCTTTTAATTTTGTGTAAAATTGTTCTGTTGGTGATGGTCTGAGTTCTTTAAGCTGGAAGCTTATTTCTTTCTGAAATTAGTATTTCCATATACTTAAAATAAACCAATACTGCAATAAAGGACAGCCTTTAGTGTTGATTCTTAAAAATGTGTATTTGGAGAAAACTTTGATCCCTGCTGTTAGGTATGAGCAGTCCGGGTATTGTCGACATCTCTCTGGGCGGTCTTAGCTGTTGCCTCTGTAACAACTTCAGACTCTTAGGGGTAAAAGTTCCAAAGCATTTAAGGCATCAAACCTTTGATTCAGTCTCTGTCGCCCTTGGGCCATGTCCTCCCGCGTAGCCTCCACCTCATGAAGCCCAACACTTTCCTACACTACCCTTGGCCAAAGCTGTGAGTGGGGTGGGCAAGGCCCCATATCTGGCCCTTAACCTGGCCCCTGGCCTGCTGCCTTCGTGAGTGGGCGTCCTGCCCGCAGTGAGGCTGGAGGCTTGTCAGGCTGTGCTTCCCCGCTGTCTGCCATTTGCCTGAGCAGCTCTGGTCACCATCTATGGGCTCGGAGGGACTTGAAGTCTATGCCTTGGATATAGGCTTGCTGTGCCTAGAAGGGATATTTAGCTGGTAGGCCTGGAGTAAAGAGAAGATCGGGTGAAAATACGTTTGCTTACTCCCCTTGGGAACCTCTACTTTCTCCCTGTCTTTGTGGGAGGCATAGATCCCCCAAGAGTTTGAAGTTTCATCTCATGGTCTTGGTTTTTTTAAGGAGCTTCCCATAGGTTTTGGGAGTGTGCTCCATATCATGGGTCACTTGTCTCTGGGAACTCCATGAGAAGAAATTCAGGAGAAAGACCCTTAAAATACTTCCAAAGGGGCTTGCACACTAGCAGCACGAGAACCCTAGCAAAGGGCTTGTAGACTTTGGCAGGGGTGGGGGTGATGGTGCGGCGCTAATGGGTGGGCCTTTTTATGCATGCCGGTACGTGTAGGCATTCTGGGACGCTGTACTGAAGGGTGTGGGGTGGCTGGTCCTTGAGTGGGGCCCTGGCCCCCCAAGTGGAGGTGTGGGCTTCAGAAATGGAGGCTGAGGCGGATGGGAGTGCTTCCTCAGCCCCCAGGGCTTTAGAGGGGGGAGGTAGACCCGACATAAGGATGGAGACTAGGCTCTTGGTGTCTCTGGGCAGCCAGTGCCTCAACCTTCAGCCAGGTGTTAGGGTGAAGATTCCAACCTGCCTGGAGTGGGGGGCACACATCTGGGCTGTCAGGTAGCATCTGGCTGGACTTTGCTTCCCAGAATAGGAAAAAAATTTTCTATCGGGAAATAGGAAGTTAGATGTAGGGCCAGAAGTACATTCCGTTCCTGGGGGTAAGTTCTTACATTAGGGCAAGGTTTCTGCATCTCCAAACAGACTACCCACAAATCTGCCAAGGAGGCTTTCTCAGGAGCCAAAAGGCAGAGGAGATTGGCGAGGGGGCAGTGGAGACCAAAATGAAGTGCTAATCAACCCCCTTTCCAGATGCTACAGCCTGGCTCCCATGGGTGGGGCTGCCCAGGCCACTTTTGGGTGACAGCCTGAGGCCCCTAGAGGGGCCCCCTAGCCTGCCTCAGTCATGCTCCACCGGGCCCCCTACTTCTGTGTCATGTCTGAACTGTGCCTACGCTCTCCCTGCCTTCGAGGTCTTCGGCAGGATCCCGGGGGCCGCCCCCCGGGTCCTGGCCCGCTGCCCCGTCCCGGGCCTCCTCCCCGCCGCCCGGGCCCTCGCCCAGCTCCAGGATGGTGGGCAGGTGGCCCTGCTTCGGGGAGCGCTTGCGCAGGCTGAGCAGGAAGGGCTGGGGCAACGAGAAGATGTCCACGTTGTTGCCCAGGTCGATCCACGTGACGTTGGGGAACTTGCTGGGGTCCTTGAGGGTGTCGGTGAGGTCACGCAGCAGGGCCCGCGTCAGCCGGTTGCCGTTGAGAGCCAGCGTGGTGAGGCGGGGCAGCGTGCTGAGCGCCGGCAGCAGCTGCACCACCATGTCGTCCGTGAGGCCCGTGAAGCCCAGCTCCACGCTGTCCACCTGCTCCCCGCAGCGCTGCAGGTAGCTGGTCACCCGCTCCAGGTCACGCGAGGTGAGCGGGATGCCGGACAGGTCCACCGTGTTGTCCGGAGGGTTCCCGGCCAGGACAGCCTTGAGGCTGAAGGGGAGAAGGCGCGAGCAACGTTCAAGCGAGGGGCGCAAGCCTTTTCCCGGAGGCGGCGGTGGCCGCCGCGGCGGTGGCCGCCACCACGGGGCCACCTCCTGCCCTGCGACAGCAGGGACGGGAGAGACCAGGCCCGCGGGACCCCCCCCGGCACTGCCTCCCGCCTCAGCCTGGCTGGGCCCGGCCCTCCAGAGCTCAAGGAACCACAAGGGAAAGAAAGGCCCAGACGTTCTGGGTGCCCACAGTGCCTGCGTTTGCATCTTCACTCTTCTTCGTACTCGTGTGACCTTTAGTCACGTGACCTCTAACCCTGGGCCTCAGTTTTACCTGCACAAATGGAGCTAATCGAGTACTCCAGAGGTGTTCCGTGAAATAAGGTCATAGACACAGAGCATTTAGGACAGTGCCTTGTACATGTGAGTGCTGATGTTTGCTACCGTCGTTTTTACTTAGACTGAGCTTCCTGCTTCCCCAAGAGGGTCACAAAGTCTCCTGAGGCCTCTTTTTCAGGACAGTCTTGCCCACAGGATGGGGGAATCCTCAGGGAGAGCCCTATAGGACCGCAGGTAGGGGTGAGGCCCAGGGGCTCTGGGCCTGGGGGGGCAGGTAGCTGCTGACTCCTGGAGGCTCAGGGCTCTGCACCCCCTCCCACCCTCCATCATCTGCTGCTCCTTGCTCTGTGGCCAGAGCTCCCCACTTCCGGGTACCCCAGGCGAGCCCCGGGGCTCCAGCCAGGGGAAGGAGAGGAAGGTGGAGGGGGCTCAGCGGGGTTCAAGAGCATATGTTAATATCAGCAGCCCAAGGATCACAGCTTGGGCTTCCTCTCGGCAAAATGACAGAAGTCCCTTTCCTTGGGATCTGAAGCTGGAAGGCTCCTAGTGGCTGGGTGATCGTGGCCAGTCAAATGGCGACAGTAATATCCCCTGCCTACAGCCATTGACGAGTCCTTGAAACAAGCAGTGACCTCCCTCTAGGAGCTCAGCTGCCTGGATGAAGACACTTTGCTGGGGGCAAAAGAGAAGCTTAGCTTAACATTTTCCCAACCTGGAGGATCCTGCAAGTCTACTTCCTTTATCTCAGCTGCCCCAGGACCTATGCTGGCAATCAGACCCCAGGCTTATGGCCCCCAATATGCATCTGAAGGGTCTCATGACTGAGGTTTTATTAAACGGTAATAAATGGCGTCCCCCTAGCAACAGCTAGCCCCCTCCCCCCCTGGGCCTGGAAACCTTGCTTCCAAAATTCCTTAGAGACTTACTGTATCATGACCCGCTCCCAGCCTGAGGGTATATAATGAATTACCCATCATGACCTCCATGCAGCTCTTCCTACCCACAGGTCCTGTCCCCATGCTTTAATAAAATCACCTTTTTTTGCACCGAAAAGACGTGATTCGCGTTCTTTCTTGGCCATCCGGACCACCCCGCCATCACCCCAAAACTTCATCACCCATATTCCTCACACCAGGAATTAGAAACTCCTCCTGTCCGCCTCCCCACCCACCCCTTCTGAATGGGGCCTACTCCCCAGCTCCCCACCCACAGACCGGGCTGCTCCCCGCCACCCTGAATTCTCCTTCCATCTCATTTCCTTCAGGCACCTTCCAAGACAATCCCTCCGGTCCCAGCTCCTCCCTTCGCCCCTGGGAGGGAGTTCTGTGTCGCACAAGCCCAGCCTGGCATGGCTTCACTTTGGGCTACCTTTGGGCGGGGGAGCGAGGCTGGGCGGGGGCAGGGCGGCTCCACCTTGGGCGACTGAGACTCACCAAGCCTGCGGCTTCCTCTTCATCAGCCCCCGGTGCCGCCTCCACTGGGAGTGGGGGCTGAGGTGGTAAGTCAGCTGCCTGCACAGCTTCTCGGTGGCCCCCAGGGCATCGCCTTCCTGCAGAGACAACCACAGGCAGGGGGGCCTGAGTCGCAGGAACAGGCAGGGGGGCCCAGGCCCTCACCTCCAGCTTCTCCTGTCTCCAATGGAGAAGTGCGGGCCGAGGGAGGCCCTGCTCTGTTGGCTCACAGTGGGACCCCCTTAGCAGAGGGCAGTGGGTGCAAACAGATCTGCCTAATGTTCTCGCTTCTGTGAATTCGTTGCTATCACAACAACATTGAGATTTATAGAAAACTCTGAATTCCAGGCAATCTGACAATTGACCAGAGAGCTGAGTGCTGGCTGACCGCTTCAGTATTCACCGTGGTCCCTGCCTCTCCCCAACGTACAGGGCCATTCCGCTCACTCATTTGCTCAACAAATGCTTACTGAGCACCCCCTGGGTGCCAGGTAGTTGTTCCAGGAGCTGGGGATACAGCCGTGAACAAATGTTCCCGCACTGGTCTTTCACATAGTAAAGATGAAAGGGAAGTATGGTGTCTCGAGGGAGAAAATGTCAAAAGTGGGAAAATAAAAGAATGAGGAGGCCAAGCCTTTCCCAGCCCAATTCATTTATCTACTCGAATCTATCTGGACAATCAGCATTTTTTTTTTAAAGCAAGCTCTACACCCAATGTGGGGCTTGAACTCACCACCTCAAGAACAAGAGTCACATGCTCTACGGACTGAGCCAGGGACTGCAGGCCCATCAGCATTGGAGTTTGAAATAATTGTCCTGAGCTGTGTCCCACCAAAGTTCTTAAATTTGGGTCCTAATCCCAGGTACCTCAGAATGTGGCTGTATGCAGAAGTAGGGCCTCTGCAGAGTAAATACGGTAAAATGAGGTCAGGTGGGGCGGGCCCCCATCCAGCATGACTGGTGTCCTTATGAAAAGAGATCAGGACACAGACACGCACAGAGAAAATGTGAGGACACAGGGAGAACATGGCCATCTCTAGGCCAAGGGGAGGACTCAAGAAATCAACCTTGCCAACATCTTGACCTTGGACTTCCTGCCTTCGGAGCTATGAGAAAATAAGTTTCAGTGGTATTTTGTCCTGGCGGCTCTAGTAAACTTACACTGGGCTCAAGGGGCATCAGAGAGATGCTAGAGAGACGCCAGCTCTGTCCCAAGGGAAGTCAACTCCATAGACGGCCACCAAGCCCTGGGGAATGCGGGTCAAGAGAGTGTGCCCCGGTCAGGCGGCCCAGTACTAAAAGTCGAGAGCCAGCAAGTGCCGGGACTCAGATGCACACCCACGTGCGGAGAGCAACATGGATGTGGTGCAGTTCAACCGCGAACCCGGGACCCGAGTGCCTGGCGTGCTGTGAGCGCTCAGTCAAGGCCAGCTTGATGACTGTGACCACCACTGCTCTGCTGTGGAGACGCAGCATATTGAGTCATTAAGAGCACAGACTCAGACCCAAATCAGGCGGATCTGAACCCTCGCTTTGTTCCCTCCTCTGTGACCTCAGGCAAGTCACTTGACTGTGAAGGGATAACAGAACCAAACTCCGAGGCCATTTTGTGAGGATGAAACCAGTTGTCACTTGCAGAGGGCTCTGACTGTAGCTCAGCACAGGGCTCTCCAGGAAGGCTCACAGTAAAATACTGTGCCATCCTGAGCGGTCATCCACTGATGCCTGATAGGTTCGTGATTTTTGCATGGAGAGAGGAAACGAGGCATCTCTGAGTGAGGAGGAAATGTGTGCAAAGGTTTGGGGGGTGAGGAGCATTACAGCACGTGACAACCTGGGGCCCGGTCACTTCTCACCACCACCACGGCCATCACTTTGGTCCAAGCCACTGCTATCTGTCACGTGGTTGGCTGCACACAGACATTATGCTAGGACTTTCTGGAATCCCCACAACACTCCGGAGCAGAAACGCTTTCCTTATCCCCATTTTAAAGAGGAAGAAACTGAGGGCCACAGAGCAGAGCTGGGGCTGATGGAAAGGCAAGACAAAGAGACCTTGGGGGCAGGAGACAAGAGAGAGAAGAGGCAGGAAAAGAGGGATGCTGAGTGTCCAAATCTGAATGGGGATTCAGGAGACAGAATGGAATCGGTTTAGCCGGCACCTCTGGTCTCTGGTTCTCCAAGAACCTCACTTGCTTCTGCCTATGCCCGTCTGATAAACAGACGTCACCTGTCACTTCAGCTGATTACACCTGCAAACCCCCGGACTGCATGTTCTGATTCCTAGACTTAGTTTTTTGCTGAGCCTCGTCAGACGGGTGTGTGGGAAGGGGAGCAGAGGAAGCGCGCAGGGCCTCCATCAAGGGACAGCAGCAAGGTCACATGTGCACTTTGAGACTGTCCCTCTGACAGAGCGATCGGGGGTGGGGGCGGGGCGGAATCGGCTTCTCGGGGTTTGGGGGCCCGTGGAAAGGGCTGAAAGTGATGGAGACCTCCACACTTGCTTGACCTTGCACAGGGCGGAGAGGGTCTGCGCTGGGAGGGGATGAGGAAGGGTCTGGGCTTGGGGCTTGGGAGCTGGGTGGAAGGCAGGGGGCTCCAGGGGAGAAGGGGACGAGAAGGCAGGGCGGGGCAATTGTCCGGCTCAGTGGAACATCTCCTGGGAGATGCTATTGGATCCGTGAGGCTGGGGCTCAAGACACATTCAGCACATTCATCAGCCTCTGATTAAAGCCCTTGGCCATGGACTAGGGTTAGGGTTAGGACACATCAGACACAGAGGGATGGAGAAGGCACACAGCCATGAGCACCACGGAAAGGAAGGGTCAGTGGGACTCCCGTGAGAAGGCTCGGCCAGAAGAGGCTCAGGGTGAAGGCCACCTTCGGAGGCCAAAAAGAGAGCGGAGGTGACAAGGGAAATGGTGCATGGAGAGAGCTGTGGTTCTTCACTCGGGGCTCTTGCACACTGGCTTCGCCAAGGAGCCTTAAAAATCCCTGCTGCTTGGGGCTCACGCCCAGCATGGGTCAGCAGCTTGCCTGCGGGGTTATTTCAAAGCAGGTGATTCCCCTGTGTCACCAAGGTGGAGAAGCACCAGATCCAACGCTTCAAAGACAAGGACCAAGTGGGTGGTCCTGCTTCACTCCTGGGACCACCCCGGGGACAGAACGTCGTCACTCTCCCACGGCACCTGCTCCAAAGCGGAGAACCGAGCTCCTCAGCCTGGGCTCCTCTTCCAACCACCTCCCAGGGTTTCCAAAGTCCAGGGCCAGCGGCGGGGCCTCGGAAGGAAGAAACAAAGAGAGGAAAAGGCGGCAAGGCAGCCGCCGCGGTGCGCGGACGCGGCCAGGAGGGGGCAGCTGCGTGCAAGGCGCGGCAACCCGGGGACCGCGCGCGGCCGTTCCCCACCTGGGAGACTGAGCAAGCCCGGTTCCTCGCCAACGAGGACAATGCACACGGCCACCTCACCGCGGATCTGAGACTCCGCGCGAGCCAGTGTCCTTCCAGAAGTGAGAGCTCCCCTCCGTTTGTCTGGACCACGTAAGCAACAGCTAACACTTGTTGGCGCGTGCACCGTTCGGCGTCACCCCTGCATTGTACGCCCCACCTCGTCGCAATGCTGCAACTCACAACCCTCCTCTGAAACCGGCGCTACTACAATCCCCACTTTACAAACGAGGGAACGGGGGCTTAAAGAGGTGGAGGAGACTGGCAAACCCCACAGCTTGTAAGATGGAATGGGGACGCAGAGCTCGCCTCCGAGGCCGACCTCCTTCCCGACCTGCCATCCCCACGCCGCCCTCCCGGGGATACATTTTGCTTTCGGTGGGTTCAAGGGGTTTCTCTCATTTGCAACCACAAAAGCAAGCCCATCTCACTTCCCCCAGCTCCGTCCCTCTTCGAAGGCCCCTCCCGGCCTCCCTCCCGCCGAGAACGGGACTAAGCAAGGACTGGCCCCGAGCTGGAGAAGTCCGGAGAGGGTGGGGGAGGGAGAGGACGCAAGGAGAGGGAGGAGGCAACGCAGGAGGAAGTGTCCGTTTCTCCGTGTTTCCAGAAGCAGCTGCTTCTCGATACAGAGCAGCCACGCGCCCCTGGTGCAACCTTGACCGAGGAATTTGAACATCAGCGCCGCAAAGGAGCGGGTCCGCGCGCCCTGCACCCAGCACCGCGCGCCCTGCGGGCCCCTTTCTGCTGGTCAACGTGGTGAGGCCCAGCGGCCCCTTTGTGCAACCAGACCCCATCCCAGGCTGCAGCCGATTGGTCCAGAAGCGGGCACAGAGCAGAACGCAGCCAACCAGCCGTTTCCTGGAGACGGGACACACCCCCGTCTCCTCCCAGGGCTGGACGCCCTCCCCTCCCCCCCACCTCCTCGACGGGCAATCTCGGGGCCGGGGAATGGAGAGTGGGGCGGGGGCGAGCAGAGAGGAGGGATGGAGAGAGGTCTGCGCCGCACTATGGTTCTAGCCCCGCCTTCCATGCTTGGCTGTCTCTGGGCCCCAGAGGACCCCTCCCAGCAGGATACATTCTCTTCCTAGCTTGAGGCCGGCGAGCTGGCTCCGGTGACTTGCGACAGAGTCCTAACCCACGCCCAAGGCTCAAAGGCGGTTTGTGGACTCGATTCTGCAGCTCTTCCTCCCGCCCATGGAGAAGGAAGAAGGAAGGAGGGGGGCATGGTGCAAGTCAGGGGTGACAGGGCACTGCAGGGTGGGGCGAGGCTCCCGCAGCGCCTCTTCCCGCCTGACCCTTGCCCCTGACCCGGACCCTGGGGGAGAACCTACCAAAGATGCTTAAGACCGATGGCAGTCCCCTCCAGGAGGGGGTCACAGTACCCCGACACTGCTCCACGCGTCTACTGTCAGGGTGACTCCCCCCTGTCATCTTGGCTGCCCCAGGCACCTTGGTGTGCTCCCCGAGGCCCCAAACCAGCACAGCCCCCCACTACTGCAGCCCCAGGGCTTCCCTCACTCATTCATAAATTCATTCATTCATCAAATATCCACGGTTCTTCCTACTATAAGCTGGGCGCTGCTCCAGATACCGAGTTCTGGCTTTTCTTCCCGGAGTCCATTCTCTGCTCTTCTCAGTGCCTGGAAGGCTGAGCCTATGGACAGCACCACTGACCCTCATGACCCGGCTTCCAGTTGGGTTCAGCTAACGAGTGATTGGAGCGAGATCAGAGGCCAGGAGGAAAGCTCTGTGTCGCAGCCTACGTGGTAGCCAGCCTCCAAGATGGCCCCCACCGATCCTGGCCTCCTTTAATTGCCTCCTTTCCCAGGCTCCTTCCACACCCCATCAGGGTTGACCTGGGTGATCAACAGAATGTGGCTAGGTCATAAAAGACAATGTGGCATCTGCCTTGCTCTTTCTCGGATCACCTGCTCCGGGATAAGCCAGCTGCCACTTTGGGAAGAAGCTCAAGAGGTCCTACGGAGAGACCCATGTGGCAAGAACTGGGGCTCCTGCCAACAGCCAAGGGATGTGCCCTCTGGGAAGGGGGTCTGCCCATCTCTGCCAAGCCTGTTGACGCTTGCAGTCCTGGCGCCCCCGTCTTGAGGGACCCTGAGCTAGAATGACCTGGTTAAGCTACAGAGACTGCACAGCGGTTAAATGTCTACTCTCGCCAGCCACTAAGTTTTGGCGTCATTTGTTTACACAGCGCCAGAAAAATACAACACGGGGGCACTTGGGGGGCTCAGTTGGTTAAGCCTCCGACTTCAGCTCAGGTCGTGATCTCACGGTTCGTGGGTTCGAGCCCCGCGTCGGGCTCTGTGCTGACACCTCGGAGCCTAGAGCCTGCTTCCAATTCTCTGTCTCCCTCTCTCTCTCTCTCTCTGCCCCTCCCCCACTCATACTCCGTCTTTGTCTCTCTCTCTCTCTCAAAAATAAATAAACATAAAAAAAAAACACATCATGGCCCTTTCTGTGGTAACAACTTCCTGCTGTTGCTCATCTTCGGGCGTCCCAACATCTCCTATTGGTTTCCTCTCTCCAGCCCACAACCCTGGAAATAGTCCCATTATTAAAACCTCTCAAAAACTCACAATGGAATGTGTCACCCACTTCCCGCCAGGGCCCTGCCCGGTGCAAGAAGGAACAGTGAACGAGACAGATGCCATCTCTTGCCCCTTTGGAACTTCCGTTCTGGTGGGGAAGGCGGACGATGCGTTAGCTCACAAGTAAGTAAGCCAGAGAGGCCTTTGGAGACCAGCGAGTGAAATACAGCAATGAACGGCCCAGAGGCTGGCCAGGAGGGCTCTGTGAGCTAGGCTGGCCCAAGGTGGCCCTGGAGAGGACCCAGCCGGGCTGAGTCTGAATGGAGGAGAGGGCAGGTGTGGTCACCAGGTCCCAGGTCGGGAAGGATCCGGATGCTCTGGGAACAGAGAGGAGGCCCATGTGGCTGGAGCAGAGTGAGCGGGGCGGACATGGAGGTAAGAGATGATATAGGAGATTCAGGCAGGGGCCAACAAGGAGTTTGGACAAACCAGGAAGCAACACCACACGGAAGGTGCTCAGCGAGGCACCCATGTGATCCAGGTTCCCTTGTGGATTACTCTCTGCTTGTTCCCAGAGCACAGAGGGTGGGAAGGAGGTGGGAGCGGAGACCCAGGGTCCAGTCGAGGCTCGACCAGCAGCCCTGAGAAGGACGTGGGGACCAGAAGGGCCTCAGAGAGACCTCAACACATTGGGGAATGAGGGCTGTCGAGACAACATGGCTGCTGGTCCCAGACCCCCTTGGATCCACTTTTCCCAGCTTCGTGCCCCTTCCTTCTCTGGTGTGTCTCCGCCTGGATAGACCAGGTAAGCCAGCGGGACAGAAGGGCCTGGGAGCTTAGGTCCCAGGGGAGCCCTGTATGGTTCCAGCCCCTGGTGCCTCAAGGGACCAGGCCAGGGGCACCCAGGTGGCTCAGTCGGTTGAGCGTCCGACTTCAGCTCAGGTCATGATCTCAGTTTGTGAGTTTGAGCCCCGCGTCGGGCTCTGTGCTGACAGCTCAGAGCCTGGAGCCTTCTTTGGGTTCTGTGTGTCATTCTCTCTCTGCCCCTCCCCAACTTGTGCTCTGTCTCTCTGTCTCAAAATTAAATAAATGTGAAAAAAAAAAGGGGGGGGGGAAGCAGGCCAAAGCCATGGCCTGTTTTCCCCGGGCACCTCCTCAGCAGATCACTGTCCACACACCCTCATTTTCGCGTCTGAATGTGGGGAGCCTCATGGTCGACAGGATGGGAGAGATGTGCGGGTTGGGAGCTGGGGCCCAGGGAACGAAAGAGTCTCCAAATTTTCCCGCTAAGTCATCTGTGCTTCTAGTGGAGGAGGGGTGGTGACTCAGGGGCACCCGGGCACAAATGTCCAAGAGGTGGGTAACTTCTGAGTCCGAAGCTGAGCTGTAGATTCATCAGCACGCAGTCATGGGCGGGATGGGGTTGTGCCTGTCCCCTCCCCCTCGGGACAGGCCCAGACCCACTCCGGCTGGGACACAGGTTGAGAAAATGGATGGGATGCATTCGAGGGGGTTATCTTAGTGGAGGGAAGGGTCAGATGCTTGGCCAAGATTGGACCGGGAGGGGCTATTTCCTTCGTTTCGTCTCACAGTTGAGGCAGACGCCCCCTCAGCTGATGGTCTTGACACCTCTGTCTATAACCTTAAGGCCCACCCTCAGGCTGATCTGAAGTTCTCAGATGAAAAAGAATGAGAAGTCCTGGCCAGTCCCCAAGGCAGTCACCTATTGGGGTGGGCGTGGGGGATGCCCTTACCATCATCTTTGGGGTATAGAGTCAGGACTACCCACCTCGGCCTCAACCAATGCGGGGGGGGGGGTTGTTCCTTCCAAAGGGCTTCTCCCGCCACGTGGCCTTGGATACAGGCAGGGGAACCAGCCAGGCTCCTGGGCCTTCGACAGGGCTGACACCACTGGCTGGCTCTTGGAACTCCGGAAACCAGGGGCCAGACCCTTGTTTTCCAAGACGCTGAGCCCACTCCCTACCTCCGCGTCCCTCAACTGACCCGCTGGGCCTGAGCATCCTGCTTGGCGCATGGCGGGTGCTCAGTGACTAACTTACACCTTAGCTGCCGTGTACAGGTGCTTGACCATGACAGATATGCGGCCATCCTTCTCAAGAGTCATTTCAGCCACAGGTCTACAGGAAAGGGTGTTGTTATGCCCTGGAGGAAGATCAAGTTCAGGGGCGCCTGGGTGGCTCAGTTGGTTAAGCACCAACTCTTGGGTTCAGCTCAGGTCATGATCTCACGTTTGTGAGATGGAGCCCCGCACTGGGCCCTGGGCTCCATACCAACGGTGTGTGGCCTGCTTGGGATTCTCTGCCTCCTTCTCTCTTTGCCCCTCCCCTCCTGTCTCTCTCTCTCTCAAAGTAAATAAATAAACATTAAAAATAAAACTTTAAGGGGCACCTGAGAGGCTCAGTCAGTTGAGCGTCCAGTTTCAGCTCACGTCATGATCTTGTAGTTCACGAGTTCAAGCCCCACGTCGGGCCCTGTGCTGACAGCTCAGAGTCTGGGGCCTGCTTTGGATTCTGTGTCTCCCCCTCTCTCTGACCCCAACGCCACCTCACTTGTGCTGTCTTTCTCTCAAAAATAAATTTTAAAAATTTTTAATGAAAATAAAAAAGATGAAGTTCAGCTAATTAAGTGACCTGAGAAAGCTACACCCATGTAGTGGACTGAATGTTTGTATCCCCGACCAACTCAGATGTTAGACCCCATCCCAGTGCGATGGTGTCTGGGGTTGGGGCCTTTGAGGGGGTAAGTAGGATTAGATGAGGTCATGAGGGTTTTAGGAGAGCCCAGCGGGGTGCCCAGGTAGCTCAGTTGGTTAAGCATCTTACTCTTGGTTTCGGCTCAGGTCATGATCTCACGGTTCATGAGTTTGAGCTCCATGTGGGACTCCACTGTCAGCCCAGAGCCTGCTTGGGATCCTCTCTCTCTCTCTCTCTCTCTCTCACTGTCTCTCCCCTGCTCACACACACACACACTCTCTCTCTCTCAAAATAAATAAATAACTTTAAAAAAGAAAAAAAAAGAAGAAGAGGCCAGAGAGCTAGTTCACTTTCTTTCTGCCACATGAGGCCACGAGAAGGTGGCCCAGAACAGGGCTCTCACCAGAACCGACCATGCTGGGCGCCCTGATCTTGGACTTCCAGCTTCCAGAACTGTGAGCAACGCATTCCTGTTGTTTATAAGCCATGCAGTCAGTGGTAACGTGTTGTAGCGGCCTGAGCTAAGACGACCCCAGTACGGGCCCTGTGGTTCCCACACAGATGGACGGGATGGAGCTCGGCACAGAGGAGAGGGCCACCTCTCCTTCCGCCCTGTCTGGTCTCCTGAAGTCTGGCGTTGGCGGGCAGGAAGGGAGGGAGGGGGGCGGGTGCTCAGGTTGTCCCCGCACAGGCCCCCCTCCTCCGGCCCCCATGCACCCCAGTGAGGCCCACTCGAGCCCTGGCAGAAGCTGTTGGCAATTGAGGGACACTGCAGAGATCCTGAGCACCGGCCCTCACTCGGCCCAGAACTGGGGCCCAGATCACGTCTGGGGTGTAACCTTTATCCGATGACTTCATTGCCTGAACTTGGTCTTCCTCAACGCTGAAACGGGCATAAAAATAACATCTCTCCCATTGAGCTGTTCTGAGGGCCCTATAATCGGTCACCCCTTCACCTGTGGGCATCTAAATTCTAGAAAGGCAGAAGTCTGGCCCCTGCCACGCCTGCGGGCTCTGGTCTCACCCAGGCTGAGCCAGGTGTGATCTGAGTGAGAAGTAAAGATGCCTCCAGGCCCAGCCTGGCAACCCCCTCCCCCCCGGGGCTCCCAGGACCTGCCCCCTCCTCCTCAGGCCCAAGGCTCCCAGGCTGCCCCCCATCATCATCAGTCTTTTCTTACCATCCCCTACCTGAGCCCAGCACCCCTGCCTTCCGCCACGTGTCCCCACCAACCCTCCCACACGCCTGCCCGTGTCTGGCTCCCAGCCCTTCAGAACCCGCTCCTCACCCCGAGCCCTGGCGCCAGAAGCCAGAGAAGGCCCTAGACAAAGGCCCAGGGCGAGGCTCAGCTCCAGAGCAGGGTCCCTGCGAGATCTAGATGGCACTTTTGTGCAAAGAAGGAAAAGTCTGCCTCTCGATGGGCACAGTCTTGACCCGGCGCCTATGGCTTGTTGGCAGAGATGGGGCTGGATTTGAGTGGTCTCCGGTCTCCCCTCACCCCTGCCACCTCCTGGCCTGTGTGAGGT
>NW_027533258.1:3238951-3257364 GCF_008692635.1 Crocuta crocuta
GCTCAGCTCCAGCCTCAGAGAAATGAGGGCTTCGTGTTACCAGTTTCCCATTGCTCAAGCATTGCTAAATGTTGGAGAATGTGTGAAATATTCTGAGTTTTAAATGTTGAAAGTGAATTCGGATTTAATGCACCCAGGGGCCCAACAAATCCCGTAGCGATCATGCTGATCTCCGCTACAGATGCTGGGCCTTAGGATGAGGTAGGCATCAGGCCCGTTGGCTTGATGTCTGCATGGGGGGCTTGTCCCCGTCGGGGCCCCGCGCAGTACTGACCAACCTTCCTGGGGCACCGGGCTCCCTGGGAGAAGGGCACCCGCCTCACACCCCCAGACCTGGCGGGCTCAGACCGCGGCGGCCCTACCGGCTTGGGGCAGTGGATGTAGCGGGCCAGGCTGATGATGAGGTCGTGTGTGATGGGGTCCACCAGGTTCCTGAAGCTGGCGTAGCGGTACAGAACATCGTCCAGAGAGGTCGACTCCATGCCCAGGTCCTGCAAGAGTGAAGGATGCCCAGAGGTCAGGGGCGGCCCGGCCTTACCCCGTGAGTCCCACCCAACAGGCCCAGTGCAGCCCTCTGCTCTGGAGGTGGCTTGGGGACCCCTCCGGCACCCTGGCAAGGGAGGAGACCCCCACTCTCTTCAAGGTTCCCCAGCTGCAAGGAACATCTTCCGAACTCCCCCAGGGGGCCAGAGAAGCCCCTGTAGAGATGGCCTTCCCAGTACAGGGATGTACCCCAAGCCCTCCAACCTCTGGACAAAGACCCCCACCCCGAACCCAGGACGAAGCCAAAGGTGGGCTGGCCATGGTACTCCACGGTACTAGCGGCTGCTTTTCCAGAGTCTGGAAACGCCGTGGACAGTAAATGCTCTGCTCTGTGACTTCTGAGGTCATTTTTACTCCTCCTTCTTGTGATCCTTTGCCTTGAGGGGCTTCTGAATTGTGGGATTGAAACGAGAGGCTAACCAGGCGCCCAGAAGAAAACCCCTCCAGGGCTCCCATAGAAAGCGTATCCAGTAGGGACAGCATTTCCCCAAGCTTGAGGAGGGACAGGGGTTTGGGGGGCACCACACCCGAGAGCTTCAGCTGGGGGCCTCTGCAGACTCCCCTGTCCCTCCCCGCAAGGGACCTCATGGGCTTGGCCAAGAACATGGACCAGTGTCATTAGGATCCAGGGGCCCTACTCGGAATGTTCTGGACTGTGTAAGACCCCAAGATTCTTGCACAACAGGGAAAGAGCAGGCTCCCCAAACATGACTAAGCATGAATTCCCCACCAGTCAAGCTGGGGGAAGCTTGAAACCGCATTAATCGCTTTGGAGAAGCAGAGAGATGTGGGTTTCTACCCTAGAATGTTCGAATACACGTTATGCCCTCTCTATGTGAGAGAGATGGGTATCCCCTGTGTCTCTGCTCGACCGCCTCTCCCCAATCTCTGTTGTCCTCCGGTGGGGGCTACGGTGTCTTTTCTTAGCTGGTGCCTTGCTCGGACCAGGCGATGGTTAACATTCCCACTCCGGGAAGCGGGAAGGGGGGGGGATCCTGGCCTGGGTTGCCAAGGTCCAGCGCCCTGGGGACAGGAAATGTGTCCTTAGGGGGTGAATCCAGGAGGGTTTGCTCCCTGCCATTTCAGTGGGGGGTGTCCAGAACTTTTCCAAACACCCTCCCGTGTGATTTTTAGAAACCCCATAAGGCAAGTAGGCTGTGCATCATTCTTCCCAATTTACGGATGAAGAAACCAAGGCCCAGGATTTCAGGAATGCAACGGACGACACGATGACCATGGTCATCACTGCTGAGAGAGGACACATCCTAGAAGTTCTCAGCACAAAGAAGAAAACATGGTTTTTCTCTTTTCTCCCCCCCCCCCCCGTAACCACACGAGATGAAGCTATTAACGCAACTTACTGTGGTAACTATTTCACAGGGGATGGAAGTCAAGCTGTTACGCAGTACATCTTAACCTTACACAACGCTGTAATTCCAGGATATCCCAGCCACAGCAAAAGAGAAACAATCACCTACAATAAAGGTGTTTTTAAAAAAGAATTTCAGGAGTGGGGGGGTATGCCTCAGCGAGAGGACGGGGGGCTGTTTGGGGATTGCCCTGGTTTATTCAGCACCGGAGCGAGCTGGGCTGGAGGCAGGCTGGAGGTGCAGGGAATCCAGCCCTGAGGTCCTGAGGTTTGGTGGCTGATGTTCCTAAGAGCAAAGAATGAAAGGCTCTTTGCTGGATGGATGGCGAGGGGCCTGGGTGCCATGCTGAGCCCACCTGCCAGCCTGACGCTCCCGGCCATGGCCACGGCCACGGCCACGGCCATGGTAAGGGCACGTGCTCCCTCCTTGTTAGAAGGCAGTGGACACCAGGGCGCCGCAGTCGATTAAGTGTCTTGACTTTGGCTCTGGTCATGATCTCTGCTGTCAGCACGGAGCCCGCTTTGGATCCTCTGCCCCGTCTCTCCGTCCCGCTCCCGCGCTCTCCCTCTTTCTCAAAAATAAATAAACATTAAAAAGGAAGAAAGGAATGGATACCAAGGGCCAGTCTTTAGGGCTCTGTCGTCCACTCAGCAGGAATGGACCTCAGAGGCAAGGAGCCCCCCATGAGGGCCTCTGGCTGCTGAAATAATTTACCGGGGACCTAGGTGCAGGGCTCACGGTCTGGTGTGCATGCTGGCACAGGGAGGCTTCTGACGTGCCGGCTGCCATGCTCCAGAGCTGAAGGCCTTTGCGGGACCAGATACAACACTGTCCTGGACCTCCGTCCCGGCCCTGGCTTATTCCGTCCTCCAGCCAGCGCTGTGTCCTGGGCAAGCTACCTCACATCTCCGGGTCTCAGTTTCCTCATCTGCAAAATGGAGCCAGGGACCCTCCATCATGGGTAGGTGAGGGCAACAAAACCAAGTACCGTATGTAAAGCCTCGGGCAGGGGGCGCCTGGGTGGCTCAGTGGGTTATGCATCTGACTCTGGCTCAGGTCATGAGCTCAAGGGTGGTGGGTTCGAGTCCCATATCTGGAGAGCTCAAGCTCCACTTCTCTCTCACTCTCTTTCTGCCCCTTGCTCACTCGCACCCCCTCTGGCAGGGAAGAATATCACCAACACAGCTCTCTCCACCCCACCTCCTGGGCTCCACCCCCTCCCCTCTGGAAGGCCCCTCCTCTCCTTATGCGATTGTTCTTAGCCACTTCTTAGACCCCAGACCCATTTGAGAATGTGACAAAAGCCACGACCTCTCTCTTTAAAAAACCCGGGATTTGGGCTTCGTGTTCCGCAGGGCCTGGACGCATGTGACCTCAGAACACACACGGTCACTCCGTGACGAGCAAAAATGCATCCCTGTGGCAGGAGGAGGCTGGGAAGGGAGGACAGGGAAGTCACAGGGCCTGTGTTCTGGGGTCTTAGAAGGCCTATGTGTCAAAGTGCCGAGGCTCCCCTTTCCTGGGGCCGGGACGGGAGGGCAGCACAGGGTCCCATAGCTGGAGGGGTGGTTACTGCCACGGTCAGAGGCTGGACTTGTGGCCACAGGAGGACAGAAAACGGGTTTATCTTTCCTTCCCTGCCTGTCTCTCGGTGAGATGTCGACTTCACGCCAGCCTCTGCCTCCCGTTTTGCCCCTGCGGACTCCTGTGCTCAGGGCACACCTCCACCCCGTGACACACGCCTGCTGGTCTCCCCTTACAGGTGTCCCTGTCCCCTGTGCCTGGATGTCCCTGCAGAAAGCCCCAGATTCTAGGTTCCACCCAACCCCCACACGCTGTCAGTCTCTGGGCAACAGACTTCTTCCCTTTGGGATCTGTTTCCCCGTTTGTGAAACGGGCAGATGAACCAATGAACCACACCAGTAGTTACCAAACCGTGTGCCCGAGATCGTGGGGCTGACGGCAAACAGCGGAGAGGCCAGAAGAGTCAGCAAGCCCTCGACAGAGCAGGCCACCCTTTGGCAAGAAACAACAAAAAACAAACAACCTCCCAAAGTCATCCTGTTGCCAAAGCAAAGTTTGAAAACCCTGGGCTGGTTGACTGCGGGGCGCCCTGCCCCCTCTCCCCGTGTCCCTCCTTTCCAGGCCAGTAGAGGCCATGCCTTCCGGGGAGGACCAAGAAAACCCCCGTTGTTAACCCCGGAGGCTGGGGCAGGTCTGGGGAGGCGCAAAACGTCCTTCCCAGAGCCCCTCGCAGGGACCCTGGGCGCCCAGCCTGCTGACTGGCTCCAACTGTCTGGGCTCATCGGGCTGATGCTTGGGAAGGGGGCGCCCAGGTGTGGGGGAGGAGGGTCTCCCCAGGAAGGCAGCTGTGGCCCTGCTCCGCGCTGCCCTGCTCGCTCCCTCGCTGCAGGGTCACTGTGAGTCATCCTGCGGCCCTCCCCGTGAATTCCAGCCGGGGTGGGGCTCCTGAAGGTCCCAGGGCTGCGGTTCCAAGAAGCTACAACCGGGAAAACCAGATGGGGGCTGGGCAAGGGCGGCTGCGCATTCTATTGCTGGGTTTCTTTGTTTCGACCCCACCTAGGTCCACGCGTGCTTGGGCTGCTCGAGGGTATTTCTGGGCTCCTAGCTGTCCTCCCTGCCCCTCTCTTTGAGGCTAATTTATTGGGGACGCCTGTGTCACAGCTTTGCTCTGATGGCCCCACTGATGCTGCTCAGCAGGGGCCTCCGACACTGGGAGGCTCTCAGGAAGGGACCACGGTGGACAGGTGAGCAGTGCCTGCTGCCTGCACGGGGAGAAGAATCAAATCCACATGGGGCTCCTCCAGGCCTCCCCGGGCACCGCCTTGAACTTGGAGGGGCTGGTCCACCTTGCAAAGTACCAGGCAGGAAGGAAAACAGCTTCCTCGGTACGGTCTAAACGGCGGCCTCTCTAAGAACTGTGCATGTAGGGTTCCTCATCAGAAAGCTTGGGGACATCAGCAGGTGTGCCTGGGTCACCACTGGAGGCAGCTTTGCTTGGAGAGTGTCACCAGCAGGGGACTAGAGCAGCACACTCCATCTCGTCTAAGTGGGGTCCCCATGGTACTTGAGCTTGAAGAACCAGGTGTGGGGACTTGTTCCCATAGGAAGACAGACGATGGACCCGAAGTTAGGGGTAGGGGTGTGGCTTTCCAGAAACTGAGTGGAGATCCACATAGATGAGCATTTCTCAAAGTGGGGTCTACAGCCCCGTTCAGGGGCTTTGCAAGCTCTTCTTTTCTAATGACATGTCAGCGTGACCTAGATTTTCTTTGCAGACTTCAACCCAAACCACCCACTGCAGGAGACCAAACGCCGAAGCAGCAGGTATGAGCATCCGGCTGTCTGCTGTTAAGCCACACATTAAAGAGATTCGAAAAACTGTAAAATAATGCCAGGTTCCTCACTGAAATGTTTTTCTTTTAAAAAATACAGTTAGTTTTGTAAAAATTTATCTCTTCCACATGAGAGATTATTAATTTTACAAGAGTGAATAAATAAATCTTTTTTATGTTTTATTTTCATTAAAATTTTTAAAATTAATTTACTTATTTTGAGAGAGAGAGAGTGAGGGTGCAGGGGAGGGGCAGAGAGAGAGGGAGAGAGAATTCCCAAGCAGACTCTGCAACTGTCAGCACGGAGAACAACTTGGGGCTCAAACCCATGAATCTTGAGATCATGACCTAAGCCAAAAACGAAGAGTGGGGTGATTAACTGACTGAGCCACCCAGATGCCCCAATCTTTTTTTTTTTTTTTTAAGTAAGCTCTACTCCCAACATGGGGCTTGAACTCATGACCCTGAGATCAAGAGTCACATGTTCTACCAACTGAGCCTGCCAGGCGCCCCAAAATGAACACATAAATCTTTAAAAAGACTTTTGTTTGATTTCTTTTCTCTTTTTTTAACGTTTATTTTTGAGGGGGGGGAGGGGCAGAGAGAGAGGGAGACACAGAATCTGAAGCAGCTCCAGGCTCGGAGCTGTCAGCACAGAGCCTGAAGCGGGGCTTGAACTCACGAACTGTGAGATCACGACCTGAGCCGAACTCGGATGCTTAACTGACTGAGACACCCAGGCGTCGCTTGATTGATTTCTAATATGGTCACTAGCATCTGCTAGATGTGACGCACGTAAAGAACATCTATCTCTTTTTGAGGTCCTCAATAATTTGAAAGGGCATAAAGTTTCCTTAAAACATCACAAATAGAACTCCCGTGCAATCCAGCAGTCCCACTTCTGGGGATATATACAAGGGAAACAACAACAGACCACTGATGAGGTACACGCACTCTCATGGTCATTGCCACATTCTTCACAATGGCCAAGAGGTGGGAACAACCTACGTGTTGGCTGAATGGATAAAGATGTGGTATATAAATATATACACAATGGAATACTATTCAGCCATGAGAAAAAAGGAAATCCTGCCATCTGCGACAACATGGAAGCACCTTGAGACCATTACGCTAAGGGAGACAAGTCAGGCAGAGGAAGACAAATACTGCATGATCTCACTCACTTATATGTGGAATCTAGAAAGGACCAAACTCAAAAACACAGAGTGTAATGGTGGTTACCAGGGGCTGGGGGTGGGTGAGTGGTTTAAGGGTATGTCTACCAGCAACTAGTAGATAACTAACTCTTGGAAATCTAATACACAGTACGGCGATTGTAGACAACACAACTATTACAAACATAAACCTCGCTAAGAGACTAGGTCTTCTTTTTTTTTAAGTTTTTTATTTTAGAGAGAGAGTGTGAGAAGAGCAAAGGGGCAGAGGAAGAGATAATCTTTTTAATGTTTATTTTTGAGAGAGAGAAAGGCGGGGGCAGCAGATATGAAGCGGGCTCTGTGCGGGGCTTGAACTCACCAACCGTGAGATCATGACCTGAGCCAAAGTAGGGTGCTTAACTGACTGGGCCACCCAGGTGCCCCAGAAATTGGTATCTTTATTATACCTCTCCAAGTCACCAAAGGGGCATCCCTTCGTGATCCCCCGTAAAACTCCAAAAATCCCTTCCTGGTACCTCTTCTGTGATCCCAACTGTTCCTTTCCAGTCTGCCAACCCTCTCAAGCACCCAGTCCCTCCCTTCCTGATACAAATCCACTTCTCCAGCTGATCCACTTCTTAGACCAACCCGCTCCCCAACCAGAAAGTAACAAACCTTATTAGCAAAGATGGGAAGAAACGGGAAACCTTGTGCTTACTAATGAGAATGTGAAATGGCACCGTCACTGTGGAAAAGAGTATGGCACTTCCTCAAAAAGTTAAAAATAGAGCAATGCCTGGTGGCTCAGCCGGTTAGGCGTCTGACTTCGGCTCAGGTGATGATCTCGAGATCCATGAGTTCGAGTCCCGCGTCGGGCTCTGTGCTGACAGCTTGGAGCCTGGAGCTTGTTTCAGGTTCTGTATCTCCCTCTCTCTGTGCCCTGCCCTGCTCACATTCTGTCTTTCTGTCTCTCTCTCACAATTAATATTAAAAATTTTTTTAATTAAAAATAGAATTACCATATATGCCCCCAAAGAACCAGGAGAAGGGACTCAAGCCAACTTTGCAAACCTGCAACATTATTCGGAGTAGCCAAAAGGTGGAAACAACCCAAGCGTCTACCAACAGATGGAGAACCAAAGTGCAGTATACACACAACAATTGAATATTATTCAGTCATAAAAGGGAATGAAATTCCACAAATGCTACACCACGGATGAAACTTTTTTTTTTTAATGTTTTACTTATTTCTGAGAGAGAGAGAGAGAGAGAGACAGCATGAGCAGTGGGGGGCTTCAGAGAGAGGGAGACACAGAATCAGAAGCAGGCTCCAGGTTCTGAGCTAGCTGTCAGCACAGAGCCCGACGTGGGGCTCGAACCCACAAGCCGGGAGATCATGACCTGAGCCGAAGTCGGACGCTTAACTGAATGAGCCACCCAGGCGCCCCAACACCTTGAGGACATTATACTAAGTAAAATAAGCCAGTCACAAAAGGATAGTCCCACTTCCATGAGGTTCCGAGAGCCATCAAATTCAGAGACAGAAAGAAGGAGGGTGGCCGTCACGGGCTGGGGGACAGGGACTGAGTTAGCGATAAACGGGTATGGAGCCTCAGCTTTGCAAGATTAAAGAGTTGTGGAGATGGATTGCACAACGATACGAAAGTTCCCACCACTGCCGACCTTTGAGAACGGTTAAGATGGCACATTTTATGTCATGTGTAGTTTGTAACGATCTGGGGAAAGACCTAGGAAGGCAAATCAGACAGCTTCTGGAGGCGGGAGCAGGCTCTGGGGGGGTGGGAGACATGCGCATCTGGCCACTTTTTTTCTGTCACATGTGGTTATTAAAATTTTTTGCCACTGTGTCTGGCTTTCCATCTGCAAACACCTCCCTCTTCTCAACCTGTCTTTTCATCAGGAAAACCAACAGTGGCTGTCAGTATCTTCTGATTTTAGCTTTTATTTTTTTTTAAGGATTTTATTTTTTAAAAATTTTAATTTTTTACAGTTTTTTAATGTTTATTTATGAAAGGGAGAGAGAGACAGAGTGAGAGTGGGGGAGGGCAGAGAGAGAGGGAGACACAGAATCTGAAGCAGGTTCCGGGCTCTGAGCTGTCAGCACAGAGTCCAACACGGGGCTCGAACCCACGGACTATGAGATCATGACCTGAGCCAGAGTCAGATGCTCAACCAACTGAGCCACCCGGGAGCCCCAATAATTTTATTTTTAAGTAACCTCTACCCCCAGCGTGGAGCTCGAACTCACAACCTCAAGATCAAGAGTCGGTGCTCCACCGACTGAGCCAGCCAGGCGCCCCTGATCTGATCTTTCTCATGTCCTTTCCATAATACTCTCTCGAAGAGGGTCTCAAGTTTGCCTTCTTTGTCCTTGTCCTTGATCGCATGTCCTGTAGCCTCAGACTCTGCTTTTACCGTCTTCAGGAAGGACCACAGGTAGGCTAGCTTTTCCCTGCAATTCCTATTTTTCTCAATAATCTCACTTTTCATCTCACCCGCTTGCTTTCTTTCCCCTCCCCCTCCCCCTCCCGTTCCGTTTGGCCTCTTTGTGTGGCATTTTGTTCTTTTCCCACAAAGTTCACTTCTTCCAGATCCTGCTGTAGATCATGTTCAGAGGTCAGGGTTCAGCTCCCATAGCATTGATTTATCCTACACCCGGGTTTTTTCTTTTCCCCACTTTTTCACCCTGAAAACAGGCGCAGTCTGGTGAGAGCCACATCTATCATCTGTCTAGCGGTGATACTGTGACTTATAGTAATTTATAATATATATCTGGGGGCACGCCTGGGTGGCTCAGTCGGTCGAGCACCTGACTCTTGATTTCGGCTCAAGGTTTGTGAGTTCAAGCCCCGCGTCGGGCTCTGCGCTGACGGTGCAGATCCTGCCTGGAATTCTTTCACCCACTCTCAAGAAGAAATTAATTAATTAATTTAAAAAACATATAGGAAATATATATTTGGTCTTTGTCCCCATTTCTGGCACAGAGCTCCTAAAACCCTTGGAATTTGCTACAGGATGAGAGCGACACGTGTCTTGTGTCATGTTACTGATGTGACTTTTGGACTGTCCCCAGGATCACCTAACGAAGGGGGCTGGTCCCCGCTACAGCAGCCCAGTAGTCTGTGATTAGTAGGTTGCAACTTTTGGCCCCACCTCCCCGCCCTCTGGGAAGGGATAGGGACTGGGGGCTGAGTGAGTCGCCAACGGCCAATGATTTCATAATGAAGCCTCCACAAAATCCTCAGATGGGGTTTGGGGAGGCGGGTTCAGGACACGAAGACAAATGGGGGAGGGAGGTGGGCACAGCTCCGACTCCTTCCCCCACGCCCTGCCCTCTGCATCCCTTCCTTGAGGCGGTTCCTGAGTTATAGCCTTTAATACCTAGTAAGTAAACTGTTTTCCTGAGTCCTCTGAGCTGCTCTAGCAAGTTAATTGAACCCCAGGAGAAGACTGTGGTGATGAGGGGGCGTGGGGCAAGCTGAGGGCAAAGTACAGGCTAACAGCACCCCCACCCCTGCAGGAACATCTATGTGATGTTCCTCGGACACTCCTGGCTGCCCAAGAACAAAGGAAAGGGGCTTAAGTGCTTTCCATGGTGATGTGGGAAACTAAGGCACATGAAAACTTAAATTCCCTTACTGGCTACGGCCCTTGACAAGTCCTTGAAGCAGGCAGAGTGACCTCTCTCTAGGAGCTCAACAGCCTCGATGAGGACACCTTGCCCGGGGCAAAAGGGAATCTTGGCTTAACGTTATCCTGACACCCCTCCCCTCCCCCTAGGATCCTGTAAGTCATTGTTAACATATAAAAATTCCTTTGGAGGGGCACCTGGGTGGCTCAGTCGGTTAAGAGTCCGACTTCGGCTCAGGTCATGATCTCACAGTTCGTGGGTTCGAGCCCCGCATCGGGCTCTGTGCTGACAGCTCAGAGCCTGGAGCCTGTTTCAGATTCTGTGTCTCCCTCTCTCTCTGACCCTCCCCTGTTCACGCTGCCTCTCTCTCTCTCAGAAATAAATAAAAAACATTAAAAAAAAATTCCTTTGGAAACCTTTATCTCAACTCCCCCAAGATACATGCGGGCAATCATACTCCAAGCTTCCAGCCCCCGATACACATCTGAAGGGTCTCACCACTGAGGTTTTATTAAACGGTAATAAATGGTGTTTTCCTAATGCAGCCAGCTCCTCAAGGAACTGGAAACCTTGCTTCCAAAATGCCTTAGACACGTACACAATCGCTGATCCCCACCCAGCCTAAGGGTATATAATGAGTTATCTGTCATGACCCCGGTGCAGCTCTTCCTCCCCACGGGTCCTGTCCCCGAGCTTTAACAAAGTCACCTTTTTGCACCAAAGATGTCTTCAAGAATTCTTTCTTGGCTCTCGGCTCCAGACCCCACCCCCCAACACCATCATCACCCCAAAACTTCATCAGTGGGAACCTCCAGGCTGTAGACCGTGGGTCACGGCACAGGGACAACCTGGACTTGGACTTGGCGTCCGAAGGGGGGTAGGGCACAGTCGTGTAGGACCGAGCACTCTTCACCTGCAGGCTCTGATGCTCCCTCTCCAGGTAGACGGGGTCAGAATGGAGTCGAGTTCTAGGGCACCCAGCTGGTGTCTGAGATCTGCCTGTTGGTGGAAAACCCCGCCCACACATTGGAATCGAAGACCAGAACCTTGACCTTGTCCCACGGCCTGCTTCCTTAAGAGCTGAATTCCCCCTCTTCGGGCTCTGGCTTGCCGAGGAAGCCGGCTCGGGGCCAGGCCTTGGACACTGAGCCAATGTGACTCTGACCTTGGGAAGGGGCAACCTCACCCACCCCCACAGCCTGGGCAACTGATGGAGTCCGTGAAAATCCACAGCGGTGTCTGTATCCCAGGGGGCCATACTGCACTTCCGGTCTCAGGTTGCGACTTCGGGTCTCCCTGCCTGGAGGTGGTGGCCTCCAGGGAGTCGCTTTCTCCGAATGCAGAAGGAGCCCAGGGGAGGAGTGCTCTGAGGGGAGGGTGTAAGCAGCTCTCTTTCGACCCCCTGACTTCCTGAGCAATGGAGTCCTCGCCTTGAGGCCTCAGACTCCTGAGGGGAAGCTGGGAGCCAGCGCTGTTGCTGGGAGACGGGAGGTTCCTCCCAGACCGTCCACCTGTCTCTGTTTGCAGTGTTTTTCATCTTTTTTGGGCATGTCGTCTTAGGTATTTTAGGGGGAGGCTGGGGGAAGCCGCACAGGAGGCCGCCAGGCACACGCTTTGCTATTTTAAACCGCAGCCACCCCCTTCCCTTTCAGATTGAGGTTGGAAACCCATTCCCAGAAGGAAGGCCCCACGGGAAACGGGCTCGGCGGGGTCTCTCCCCTCCAGGCACGACTCCACGGTCTGTGCACAACAGAGCGGGCAGGGAGGAGGGCGGCGGGCCCTGCACAGATCCCGGCCCAGGCAGCCAGCCTCAATCTGGAAACCGCCAGAGCCTGAATGCGCAGAGCTACTTAATGAGGCTGTAATCAAACACAGTCCACCAGAGGGGATTCATTAGAGGCCAGAGGGCTGGCAGGAGGCCCCACAGGCTTCTCGCTCCCCTCCCCCAGTGACATTCCGGCTGGCCTTCCTGGGGATTCCCAGGGGGGTGAGGGACCGGGAGCCCACAGGTGCCGGGAGGCCAATGCGCAAAGGCGGCCCCAGAGCCGGAGCGGACTCCAGGCAGCTGCTCGTGGAAGGAAGCCAAGAGTCTCTGAGGAAGCGGGACGGAGACTTAGGAGCCCCCCCAGGGAATGGGGGGGGGGCTGGGGGTGGATGTCCACACCAGAGAGAGAGATGCAGGGTGCACTGGGCATCCAAAGTGTGGTTCCTCCTCCCGGATCCCCGGGAATGCCTCACTTGGAAATAGGGTCTTTGCAGGTGTGGTTAGGTCACGGGTCTCCAGCAAGAGGAGATCACCCTGCATTACCCAGGTGAGCTCTAAATTCAGTGACGGTGTCCCTATAAGGAGGTGACACGAAGGCATGGGCAGTCTGAGCACGCGGACCTGCCGACAACTGAACTTGGACGTCTGGCCTGCAGAGCCGTAAGAGAATAAATTTCTGCTGTTCTAAGCCACCGAGCTGATGATTCTTTGTTACGGCAGCTATGGGACGTAACACACCCAACCAAAACAGAGGTGGCATTTTCCCCAGGGGACGTGCCAAGGAGGGCAAGCGGGTTGGGACCCCTCTCCTTCTCCAGCCCTGGGCGACCAAGGGCCGCTGTCATCAGAAATCTATTTTGTCTCACGGCGCCTGGGTGGCTCGGTAGGTTAAGCGTCCGACTTTTGCTTAGGTCATGATCTCGCGGTTCGTGGGTTCGAGCCCCGCGTCGGGCTCTGTGCTGACTGCCAGCTCAGAGCCTGGAGCCTGTTTCCGTCTGTGACTCCCTCTCTCTCTGACCCTCCCCTGCTCACGCTCTCTCTCTTTCTCTCTCCTAGAAATAAGTAAAACATTAAAAAAAAAATTTAAAAAAGAATGTTTCAAAACAAGAGGCGAAGGAGACTCTGACGGCCCCTGCACCGTGGGGGGACCCCCAAGCACACACTGCTGGGTGGAATAAGCCACACCCACAAGGACTAAGACTGTATGATTCCACTCGTACGAGGTGCCTAGAGGAGTCATGTTCATGGACACACAGAGTAGAAGAAGGGTGGTTGTCAGGAGCTGGGAGGAGGGGGTGGGGCAGCGTTGTTTAGTGGGAACAGAATTTCAGTTGCGGAAGAAGAGAACGTTCTGGAGACGGAGATAGGGGGACAGTTGCACAACGACATGAATACATAGAATGCCACTGAACTGCACATCCAGAAGTGGTTAATAGTGAATTTTTAAAAAAGATTTTATTTATTTAAATCTGTCTTCATTTATTTTGAGAGAGATAGAGAGCAAGCAAGGGAGGGGCAGAGAGGGAGAGAAAGAGGGACACAGAATCTGAAGCAGGCTCCAGGCTCTGAGCTGGCAGCAGAGGCTTGAACCCTGACGCAGCTTGAACTCACGAACCGAAAGATCCTGACCTGAGCCTGAGTCAAGAGTTGGATGCTTAGCCGACTGATCAAGAGTCGCATGCTCCCCTGACTGAGCCAGACAGGCGCTCCTAAAATGGTGAATTGTAGGTTATCTATACTTTCCTGCAATTTAAGAAAACAGGGGATGAGCTCACAGTCATTGGAAGTATGCAAGCAGCAGAGAGATAATCACTGATAATCGCTGCTGTAGTAGGATTTCTGTACTAGGGGGAAGGTAACCGCTAAGCAATCTTCCTTCTGGCTCTTTCTCGTCATTGGCCTTGACCCCCCCTGGAGGTTACCCGGGAGCCCTGGGTGAGAGTGTGTGCGGTTCAAGAGGACGCTCTAGGTAGCTGCCCCGAGGACAGGAAGAACAGCTGGTGGGGGGGAATCTCTGAAGGGCTGGAGCAGTAAGTAGAATCTATGAAGCAATCCTTTGACCCTACAAAGGTAGGAAGTGCAAAACAATAGGTAGGATCCCAGAGAGGAGGAGGTGGGGTTTGGGGGTGGGGAGGGTGAGGATGCTGGAGAGAGAGCGAACAATGGGGCTCAGACCACCCGCTGCAGGTGCAGGTGCGAGGTTCAAGCAATCAAACCCCAGGCTCCCTGCCCGGAGCAGTAAAACCGTTTCCGCGGCAACAAAGCGACCTTCACCCAGAAAGGGTTGAATTAAGCCCGGAGGAACTGAAGCAAATCAAGCGCAGATAAACTTAGGAGTTTACGCATCTGGCGTTCACACATCTGTAATGTTTAAGAGAATTAGGTATGTTACCGTACCTAACAGATTAGCCTTGCAATTCCAATTTAAAGCGGGTAATTGAGTAATTGACTTTAGGCTTATGATTTCCAGCGGAACGCCGAAAGAGGATTAGGCTGAGTTTGCCACAGTTTTGAAACGTTTAAGAGAACTCATGGGGCACCTAGCTGGCTCAGTTGGTAGACCATGTGACTCTTGATCTTGGGGTCCAAGAGTATGGAGTTCAAGTCCCACTTCGGACATAGAACCCACTAAAAAAAAAAACCAAAAAAAACAACCCCCCAAACCCCACAACAACCTCAAACAAGCCAAAAAACAACTAAAACCTAAAAAAACAAAAACAAACAACCCCTCCCCCAAAATTCCATCTCTGGGGCGCCTGGCTGGCTGGCTCAGTCAGTAGAGTGCACAACTCTTGATCTCAAGGTCGTGAGTTTGAGCCCCATGTTGGCCACGAAGCCTACTTCAAAAAAATGTTTAAGAGAACTTGATAGTCACCCTATTTATAGGCTTAATCTGTTAAATTATGAGAACTGTTTAGGAACTTGAAACATCCTGCTTTTTAGGAAGGCTACTTACCAACTTCTGAAAGCTGGATGGATATATTAAATCAGTAAAATCACTAAAGTATCTAAAGAAGTTTAGTTACTCAAGTTATAAGCCCCACACCCTTAAAAGCAATGGTTAAATTGCTAGACTCATCAGCAGAATAATGGTATGTGTAAGTTAAACATAAAATCTTAGTGAATATAGGCTTTAAAATTTCCACTTCAGAGGTACCTGGGTGGCTCAGTTGGTTAAGCGTTCGCCTCTTGATCAGGTCATGATCTCACGGTTGTGAGTTTGAGCCCCGTGTCAGTCAGGTTTTGTGCTGAGTGTGGAGCCTGCTTGGGATTCACTTTCTCTCTCTCTCAATCTTTCTCTCTCAATCTCTCTCTCTCTCTGTCTGCCCCTCCCCCACTCAAGCATGCTCATGTGAATAAACATTAAAAAATAAAATTTCCACTTCAATAAATAAAATTTCTACATATATGTAGAAATATATATACAAGTTTATTTTGAAATATATATGTAGAAATATATATATATATGTTTATTTTGAGAGAGAGAGAGAGCACATGGGTGCGTGGGAGGGGTAGAGAGCGAGGGAGAGAGAGAATCCCAAGCAGGCTCCTTACTCTCAGCACAGAGCCTGCCACGGGGCTCGAACTCATGAACCGTGAGATCATGACCTGAGCCGAAGCTGGACGCTTAACTGACTGAGCCCCCAGGTGCCGCTCCACTTCAATATATTAAACAGTAATTGAGAAAACCCAGGCATCCACAAGTAGTCTGTGTGTTTGTATGTATATCTGTGTACATATGTGTGTATATGTATATGCATGTGGGATGTGTGTTTATGTATGCAATTATTGATGTATGTGTGTGTATGTATCTGGTGTGTCTGTTGTATGGGTATATACGTATATGTGGTGTGTATGCGTGTGTGTGTGTGTGCGTGTGCGTGCATGCTGCTGGTCCAACTTGCCAGCCAGGCTGAGGGGCGCAGGGCACGGAGTACGTTTTCTGGCCCATCTCACGGTGCCGTGTCCTCCCCCGCAGGGATGGCTGGCCGCTCTCCTCTTCCTAGGCCACCTGGGGCCCCCAGGGTTTTGGAGCTCACATCCTGGCAGGCTGCCCCCCCTTAACTGTGANCTTAAATGTTTTATTTATTTTTAAGAGAGAGAGAGACAGACAGAGTATGAGCAGGGGAGGGGAAAAGAGAGAGGGACACACAGAATCCTAAGCAGGTTCCAGGCTCTGAGCTGGCAGTCAGCACACAGCCCGACACGGGGCTTGAACCCACAAACTGTGAGATCACGACCTGAGCCGAAGTCGGACGCTTAACTGACTGAGTCACCCAGGCGCCCCTCGAAGTCTTTCAAAAGGACCCTCTTTGCATGAAACAGGCCCCTGGAAACAGACGCCCGCCCGGCAGATGCCAAGTGTCATTGAATTAAAATCCAAGAAAACAGCAGTAGCAACAAAGAAATATCAAAAAGACACCTTGTCTTTAGAAAAATATAAAGTCAGCTGGAAGGCGTGGCCTGAGGAGGGTTTGGTCTGCTCCCCTATGGTCACATCACCTAGACTCTGCTGGGGGCGCCACAGGGGACACCCCGAAATGAAGCCTGTGCCCGCTCAGTCTTCCTGAAGACTGAGCAGAAAGTGGGAGAGGGCGGAAGAGCAGAGGCTTGGAACATAAGGAATTCGACAAATGGCCATTTCTTTTCTCCTGCCCGACGTCTTCGCTACTGTGCTCAGGACTCTCGGAGAGGGTGTTGACATTTGCGCTGCTTCCCAAACTCGGTTTCCAAGCCCCTCCCCACTTCCAGAGCATCTTGTGGGGCTGGGACTCTGCACAAAGCCTGGGGCCAGAGGGTCCCTGAGGTCTCCCGGCTTCTACATTCCGCGAATTCTCGGCAATTTGTCATCAGTCCCAGCGCCCTCCTGATCCCTCTGCTTGGGAAACAGTCTGCATGAGTTATTTACGCTTTCCGGGGACGCATAAGTCCTCTCCGGGTAAATTCTGTTTGCTTTAGATGAAAGCTTTGGCCCACGGTCAAGGGAGCCATAGGTAATGACAAAGAGGTGGAGGAGTGACTTACAGGCTCCTTCTGGCTCCTAACAACCTGCTTTCCAAGTAGGGCAGAAACAGCCCATTTCTCAGAGTGAGAAGCTGAGGACTGTGTCTGTCTCATCCAGTGAGCAAGCCGTGGGGACAGGAGGGCCCCAGAGCCCCCAGAAGTTTCTAACTCCTTCTCTCCAGCTCCCAGCTGGGAGAGGACAAGAGTACTTTCTCCAGAGAAACAAACCAATAGAGTGTGTGTTTGTGTATGTGAGAAAGAGAGAGAGAGAGAGAGAGATAAGGTATTGCCTCATGTGACCTGGCAAGTCTGAAGTCTGTGAGGTAGGCTGGCACACTGAGGACCCAGGAAAGAGCTGACATTGAAGTCTTGAGTTTGAAGGCAGCGTGGAGGCAGAATTCCAGGCTTTTCTCCCAAGGCCTTCAACTGATTAGACAAGGCCCACCCACATTCTGGAAGGCCATCTGCTTTACTCTAAGTCTACTGATTTATTTATTTATGTTTACTTTTGAGAGAAAGAGAGAGAGACAGAGACAGAGAGAGAGAGCGCATGCATGAGCGGGAGAGGAGCAGAGAGAGAGGAAGACATAGAATCTGAAGCAGGCTCCAGGCTCTGAGCTGTCAGCACAGAGCCCGATGCAGGGCTCGAACTCATAGGCTGTGATAGCATGACCTGAGCCGAAGTCAGATGCTCAACCTGCTTAATCTTAACTGACTGAGCCACCCAGGCCCCCGCCCCGGAGCCTACTGATTTAAACGTTCGAAGTAACCGGCAGACTTATGGTTGACCCAAACTGGGTACCGTGTTCTAGCCAAGCTGAAACATAAAAGTAACCGTCACAGCAAACAAACGGAGGGTCTTTACCACTTTAAGCCTCCAGGTCGGAGGCAAGGCCAAGGCAAAGCCTCCTAGGAGGATCCGGGTGAGCAGGGATGAGTCACGCTGGGGCAGGAATCCAGCCTGAACCCAGCTCACTCCCAACTCTAAGCAGGAAGTGGTGTGGAGGGAGGAAGAGGAGGAAATCCCCCCAGGGGCCGTGGGCGCCAGCCCCTCCAGGATCAGCCAATTCCCCCAAGACCTTTCAATTGAGAATCTGCGAGGTTGATGGCCTATCGCTAAGGAGCTGTGTGCCATTCTCTGGGCAGCGGGAGGGCAGGGGCCCAGGAAGGGAGCCACAGATGTGCTCTCCCAGGGCTCCCCAGCCAGGTGGAGTCTTCCCCTTCCTAAGGCCCTGCTCTTCAGGGCCTCGCTGTCCCCACAGACAGCAGGGACAGGGCCACCAGCAGCAGCAGCAGCAGCAAAAGGGAATCAGTGAGACTTAGAGACTGCGAGGGCTTTGCCTGATTTCCGGGAAGTCACTGAGTCTGTCCATCACTTCAAGGGACCACGAGGGAGGGGTGCAGGTGGAGGCGGAAGCGGGTGAGGTCAGAGGGCCAGAGAAGCCTCAGAGCTTCCCCCCAGGGTCCTGGGCCTCTCCTTCCATCCCAGTCTCCCTGCATTCTGCCTACAGGATTTCTCCCCGTGAACCGCTTTTCTCAAGATCATGGCCGGAGGTGGGTGGAGGG
>NW_027533258.1:3257401-3259405 GCF_008692635.1 Crocuta crocuta
AGTGTTGTGCTATAACACCTGCTCTCGAGTTCCCAGCCAGCCTCTAGCTAGTTTTCTTTCTTTCTTTTAAAATTTTTAATGTCTCTTTATTTTTGAGAGAGAGAGACAGTATGAGCAGGGGAGGGGCAGAGAGAGAGAGAGAGAGGGAGGGAGACACGGAATCGGAAGCAGACTCCAGGCTCTGAGCTGTCAGCACCGAGCCCGACGCAGGCCTGGAACCCACAAGCCGTGAGATCATGACCTGAGCCGAGGTCGGAGGCTTAACCGACTGAGCCACCCAGGTGCCCGAGGCTCGTTTTCTAAAACAGCTTCTCGACGTCCATCGCAAGGCCCCTCTCCTTTTTGGGCTCGGCCCTCCCCACCTCGCCTGTGTTCCCAGACCCCCAGGTGCCCACTTCTGGGTCCTCTCTTTGACATGTGTCATACCAAAAGCATTTCCATTCTTCTCGTCCTACATGATGGATTCTCTGCCAGCAGGTGAATTCGGGAGGGACGGGAGTTCTTGAAAGGGTAACTTGGAACCTTCTGGGTCTGAGTTTCCCCGTATCTGAGAGCCGTTGCGCTCACACTCCTGATGGTTTCTGGGCCAGCGGTGGTCTGGAAACCCCAAGGGACAAGCAACCTGCTCACAAGTGCTTTCACCCCCAAACCCCACAATTCCAGAAGGAAGGGGAAGATTACAGGGCTGTGGCTGAGCATAATACCGAGTTTGGAAGATCGGCACAGCGGAGGGGAAATCAGATAGGATGAAATGATTGCATATGGAGTTGAGGAGGGTATTTACAGGGGGTGGGAAGTATCTAGACCTTGTTTCCCCTAGAGCTAGCAGAGGCGGGAATGGAAAAACAGTCTGGGAAGCCGGAGGGGAATTCCTGGGTCCCTGGAAACAGGAGGGGCTGCAGCCCGTGGGAAGGACTCCAGGACACCGTGATGTCCCTGCTTGGCCCCTGGTGCTCCCGACCGGGTCTGCCTCCAGACCCCCTCAGGATGTCTCTGATTCTGTCTGACACGCTCTGAGAGGCAGGAATGTTGAGCCGGAACCTGTTGAAGACGTCCAACTGCTCTACCTCCCCGATTTAGGAAGAAGAGGGCGAGCATCTGGTTCAGAGGCAGAAATCATGTGCCGGCTGACATTTTACCATTCCCTGCCTGAGGTGATCTGGGAAGGCTGTTCTGGGGAGACGAGTGGGAAAGGGGTGAGGATCCTGACTGGCCTCAGCTGAACTATGGGCACGTTCGCCAAGGCGGCCAAGTACAGCTGTGCAGGGTGTGCACTGCACAAGGGTGTCTGGGTGGGGCTGAACTGATCAAGATGTGAACGGGCACGGAGCTGGCCTGCATCTCACTGAGAGAAGCCAAGGCATCCCTGGCTCACCTGGATTCCCTGAATGGCCCCCACAACTCCAAAGTCCCCGGTTTCCTTAGGCTGTCAGGGGCAGAGGTGTGGCCCCACTCTAATGCAGGGGCAGTGAGTTCATGACCAGCTTCTTTGCCTTCAGGTGGTGGCCCTGCCCCCTGCTTCCTCCCACATGCGCTCACCATAGTCTTGGCCACCACGGTCTCCACATACGTATTTATCCTTTAGTGTTTATTTATTTTTGAGAGAAAGAGAGAGAGTGTGAGCAGGGGAGGGGCAGAGAGAGGGAGACAGAGGATCCAAAGTGGGTTCTGTGCTGTCAGTCTCTCCACATCTTACTTTAAAAAACAAACTGTTGGGGGGGGGGCCGCCTGGGTGGCTTAGTCGGTTAAGCATCTGACTCAGGCTCAGGTCATGATCTCACCGTGTGGGTTCAAGCCCCGTGTCGGGCTCTGTGCTGACAGCTCAGAGCCCGGAGCCTGTTTCAGATTCTGTGTCTCTCTCTGTCCTTTCTCCACCTCGCACTCTTTCTCTCTCTCAAAAATAAATAAACCTTGAAAAATTAAAAAAAAAAATCAAACTGTAGAAAAGGCACTCACTTAGACAAGGTGCTCAGAGGAACGCCACTGCTCTCTCTTCACCTCCCC
>NW_027533258.1:3259469-3260814 GCF_008692635.1 Crocuta crocuta
CACACAATGTGAGGGGACAGCCCGAGGGGACAGCCCGTGTTCCCCACGATGAGACCCAGAACCATGGATCCCAAGCCAAGGAAGCTCAGAAAACACAGGGTTTTTTCCTGGGACCCACACAGGCCTCACCTCTGATGCTTCAGGGATCACCGGGTGCGAGAGGGGGAGGCAGGGACGTGGGCCCAGTCCCGTGGGACCCTGTGCAGGCCACGACTCCCCCCCTCCCCCCCTGGATCTCAGCTCTGACTGCAGCAGGCTTCCTCACCGAAAGGAACTATGGGAGCCCCTTTCCCTCCATCCAATTCCTCCAGGGAGCGGGAAGGGGCAGAGCCAAGCCCCGTGGACGTCTAAGGACATTCAACCCCCAGCCCTCACTGTTCTCTGGGGGCTGGGACCCAGGGCAACAGCCAGGATGAGCCATGAGACCGCAGCAGGCAAGATGGCCCAGCGGCCGGTCCAGAGGCGGGAGGGCTGGCCCAGCGGCTGTGCCAGGCGTGCCCAGAGCCCCCCCCACCATGCTCCTTCCTCTATAGCCCTGCTTTCTCTTGCTCACTCACCTACCTAGGGAGAAAGTGACAGCCCCACGGGAAGGCCATCAGGAACCCTGAGAGATTACAAGGCAATCTCGGCAAATACCCACAGTCACACTGAGTTTACTGGATGCTGCTGGACGTAGAATCTTCAACACCTGGGCCCCCGCAGGTGCAAAGGGGGCAGAGGACCACCGCCCCCCTCCCCCCCCCCAGCCCATCCCCAGGATGGCTCGAGCAGTGTCTGAGGATGGGGAGGGAAGCAGAGTCAGGCACGGCTAGTGGCGGGTGTCATGGTCAGGACAGGCTGGGCCACGCTGGGCAAGGCGGCCGGACGTGTACAGCACAGGGTCGCGTGGCCCGGGCTTGTACCTGAGCGCTGGGTGCCCAGTGCGCGGGGCAGTCTGACCGTTTGCCTGGAGCGGAAATCAGGAAGCCACGTCGTGTTCCCAGCTGGGATTCCTCCGGGACCACGGAAGCCTGAAGGGCCACCCGGCTGACCACAGAGCCTGCTCCGGAGAGCCCTGCGCTCCTGTCCCCTCCCCCCTCCTCCCACCCTCACCGCGGGGGTCGGCACGGTGGGCGTGGGGCTGCCAGGTGTGCTGGGACCAGACAGGTTCACAGCCGGGGTCGGATAGACCCCCCTGGTCTCTGTCTGCCCCCAGCACTGGGGGAGGGAAACCTGCCCCATTGCCGGCTCTCCATGAGGGGCCTGAGCCCAAAGCCCCCAGAGGCAGAGGCTGCACGGTCAGAACTAAGGGCAGCAGGGGCTGTGGGGGAGGGGGAGGGGGCGGTGGTCACAGACTGCCTCTTCC
>NW_027533258.1:3260852-3262516 GCF_008692635.1 Crocuta crocuta
CCCCTATGGCCACTTCCCTGGCTCTCGGCCCAGCCCAGCCTCTCCGCATCTGTGGCCAGAGTCGATGGCAGAGCAGGAATGTGACCGGCTATGGCGAGCCCTACACTCACGCACCGCCCATCTACAGTACCAGCTGCTCCTCTGATCCTGCTACAAACAAGCACTGTGGCGGACCCTGCTTCTCCCAGGGGCCAACCACCCAAGGGTGCCCAGGAGCGTCTGCGGGATGAAAGAACCACGTACTGGTGTGGCCAGGGCGCAGCAGGTGCTGGGCGGGGGGCTTGCGCGGAGGACAAGGCCCCCACCCCACCCCCGCTCTGCCGGGGCTGTGAGCCTGGGTCTCTGTGGTCGGAAGAGAGGGGAGACACGAACACTGAGCTAGCCCGCAGAGGAGAGGCCCTGTGGGAGGAAGAGGAGAGGGGCAGGTGTCTGAGGGGCCTGGGGGTCTCCTGGGAGCAGAGGGGGAAGGGAGGGAGCCTGAGTGAGTTCCACAGGCTGCGGGTCCTAGCAGGGCCTGGCTGAGCCTGGGGACAGGCCTCGTCCTCGGTGACAGCGGGTGAAGGGCTCACAGCAGGCCTCTGCGAACACTGGTCTTGGCTCACGAACCGCAGCCTGGAGCTACACGAAGGTCTGCAAGTCCCCTGGCCCGGCCTCTGCCCCTGACACTGTGGGACTACCCTCCTCCGTCAGAGGAAGGGAAGTTCAGCTAGGGCTGCTCTGTGTGCAACCGGCTGGCCTCGGCGGGCAGCACCAGTGTGCGGACTGTGCAGGGGTGAGCCCCAGGGGGCTGTTTCCCTCCCAAAGCCCCTCCCTGTGTCTTGGCTCTTGCACAGGCTGGGGACAAGGGAGTGACCTCAGGGCCTGGAAGAAACAACCGAGCACAGACGGGAATGACTGGGTCTTTCTGAAACCCCCGGAGCCTGTGGGCACCTGAGTGATGGCAGAAAACCTCAGTGCTCATCTCGGCCATTCACTGCCCCTGCGCCTTATAGACGGGGAAACTGAGGCCGGAGAAGGGTAGGAGCTGGGCACGGTACGAGCTGGGACGGGAACCAGGGGGCTCCTGCTTGCCAGCGAAGGGAGCCACTACAGCAGAGCCCTTTCCCTGGGCCGATGCCAAGTGCCTGCACTAGCCCCTGCCTCTCGGAGCCTCACAAACCCTCCGGCGGGAGGGGAAATGATCACGAGTGCCGTTTTCCCCGTTCGGCTTGCCTGCTGCCTCCCTAGTGCCTAGGAGACTGCCTGGAAGAACAGGCACTCGACTGCGGAATAGACGAATTAATTCCTGCTCTTAGTTTTGCTCATCTGCCTTTTCGTATTTTACTACATTGATTAGACAGGGCTTTCATAATATTAAAAACCCCCACCATNCCTCCGATGCCCCCTCTCCGGCCCAAGGCACCGGACCACCAAGCAGGCGACTGAAACGGGCTGGACCCCTTTCTCCATGGAGGCTGGGCTGACTAGTAAGAGGCAAAGAGTTTGCTTCTCCCCCGCCCCACCCCCCCAACCGTCCCGAGGAAAAGGGAAGGACACAGAGAGAAACATGCAAACCCAAAGAGAAGCAGAAAACTAGGTATGGACATGCAGGGCTGAGCAGGGGCGGAGGGCAGCCTGGAGGAGGCCACCTCTACCAGGCAACACACTCAGTCTCCATTGCCACC
>NW_027533258.1:3262717-3263587 GCF_008692635.1 Crocuta crocuta
CGAGGCTGCCTGAGTCACCCGGGTCACCCCCAGCGCTGCTCTTGGAGGGGAAGGTCCTTAAAGTGGAGATGTTGACCCCACCCCTTGAGCATCCCAGTGGGGAAGCCAGAGCCAGGCCCCGGTCACTTGGGTGACCCTGTGCCAGGTGGCTCTCGCCTGCAGGAGGCGCGCGGGGTGCGCCCTGAGAAGGGGATCAGCGACAGTACCAACTCTGCAGGTCACTGGAAAGATAACCTGGCCCTGTGCTTGGCGTGGAAACACTCCAGAAATCTGAGCCAGACCACGCTGGCTGCTGAGAGCGAGAACACCAGGGCCAGCGGGCGCGGGGAAGGACGCCCGAGAAGTTTAAAAGCCATTCGACGAGGATCTCTTGAAACCCGCCCCCCACCCCGTGCCCAGTACATGATCGATGGCCTCCGCCCAAGAGAAGCGCACATGGCAATGAAATGACATTGGGGAAAGGGGGAGGGGTGTCTCAGCGCACCAAGGAGGGGTACACTAAGATGGGGTGTCCATACGTGGGCTCCAGGGTGTTTCAGGAGCTCTGAAGACGGAGTGCAGAGCAGATCCTGGTCTGAGGAGGTGGGCGTTTGTTCCAGAAAGAAGGTCCCCCAGCCCCCAAGACGTGACATCGGCCCAGCCGGCCCAGCCCCAAGCCCCGCTGTCATGGCTGGCTGTACAGAGGCTGCCGTGTCCCTGGCCTTGTAAACCAGCAAAGCAGGCCTTGGCATTGGATGCCTGCCGCATCTTTATTGCTGGAAATGCCTGCGCCCAGCCCAGTCAGAGAGCGGTGGATTTTAAAAAGGAAGGTTTCTCTTTGTGGGTGAAACGAACATGATTCAGCACAAGCAGCCGAACGGGGATGCGGAG
>NW_027533258.1:3263605-3269654 GCF_008692635.1 Crocuta crocuta
GCCGCCAGGAACGGCCGAGCCCCGCGGACATTGCTCCCAGGCACCCAATCACACAGAAAGCAAACGAGTCAGATCTCACGGCCGCACTGATGCTCTTCATAAATGAGCCCCCAGATGCACAGCTGTGGCTGGGGGGTCACGAGCCTTCTGAGGACACACTGACAGTGGTGAGGACGCACATCATCACAGTGCACAGGCTGACTGGAGAAGGTCGCAGGCCTGTGGGGGTTCGGTACCACGCCAGGGACAGCGGGGGGTGGTGGGGTCTCCACGCTCAGGAAGCGTATGACTTAGTCTGACAAACAAAATCTATGCCAGGTGAAAAACTGTGTACGGATGATTAAATGCTACCCACTGTGGCAGGATCGAAAAGGCGAGTGAATCTCAGAGCCAAGGGCAGACGCGGAAGGTGGCCTTGGAAAGGCAAGAAGCATTCATTCGGCACAAGGAAATGCATTTCAGGTCAGGGAAGAAGAAGATCAAGGCCAAGAGCGGGGGGCCTCCGTGTTTGGTGTCTGGAGGCCTTCCAACCTGCTCGCCTAAAGAGATTTTCTTGGGGCGCGCCTGGGGGCTCAGTCGGTTAAGCATCCGACTTCAGCTCAGGTCATGATCTCATGGTTCGTGGGTTCGAGCCCTGCGTCGGTCTCTGTGCTGACGGCTGGCTCAGAGCCTGGAGCCTGCTTCTGATTCCGTGTCTCCCCCTCTCTCTGACCCTCCCCTGCTCACGCTGTCTTTCTCTTTCTCTCTCAGAAATACATATAAACATTAAAAAAAAAGATTTTCTTGGGTGGGGTGTCAGAGGAAAAAGGTGACCTTCAAAGCTATTCTCTTCATCTTTCTGACTCCCGGCAGGAAGCACCTGTCCAGTATCCAGGTCCCCCAGGAGCCTCTAAGTGCTTGTCTACGATTCAGTCCCCCTGGGAAGCACGTCACCTGAGGCCCTGGGCAGGGGAATTCTTTTTTTTTTTTTTTTTTTTTTTTTTTTTTTTTTTTTTTTCGTTTTCCTNCTATGCCTCATTCTCCCAGGTATAGAGTGAAGCCAGCCTTGCCACGCTGGCCACAGCGGACTGAATCGAGCGTGCATGGCCAAGCCACACCACTGGCTGGACAGGCTAACCCTGGAACAGCTCTGTCCGGTACGGCCGCGTCATTTTGACTGGCAATAAACTGACTCAATCAGACCCTCTTTATGAGAGGGCGGGGAGGCTGGTGAATGTGAGGAGGGGGCCATTGCAGCTCGGCATCTCCTGGGGATACTGACCCCTTGTTCTAGTGCTCCCTGAAGCTGGCCAATGGCCCCGTCTGCATCTGCGGGACTCAGAGAGGCTGCTGGGCCGAAGAGCAGACAGCCCACCTCCCACCCAGCCTGCCATTTGCCCTGTCTCCATGCCTACAGGTACTTCTTCCGCAGGGCTCCTTATGAGCCCAAGACTTGAGGAGAGACCCTGGGGAAAGAACGGAGCCATCCTGCAGGAATGGAGTCCAGGGATGGGGCGAGGAATGGCCTCCTCTTTGCATAGCTGGCTTCTTCTTTTGTCCCCACGAGCTCCCCATCCCCCACTGCTTCTGAACTTGCGCTGAGCTTTTTAAAAAAAATTTTTTTTTAAATGTTTATTTATTTTTGAGAGCCAGAGAGAGACAGAGCATGAGTCGGGGAGGGGCAGAGAGAGAGGGAGACACAGAATCCCAAGCAGGCTCCAGGCTCCGAGCTGTCAGCACAGAGCCTGATGTGAGGCTCAAACCCACAAACCGTGAGATCGTGACCTGAGCCGAAGTTGGATGCTTAACCGACTGAGCCACCCAGGCGCCCCTGCATTGGGCTTTTTTGATCCAGGCTGAGCCATGGGCAGGTAGGCCAGATCCAGAAGCTCTTTGGGCCTGGCCTGAGAAAGGATACCAAGACCCTGCCTGTAGCCTGGCCAGACCCGAAGTTGGGCAGATTCTCTTGTGTCTTATCACTGCTCGTGAGAACGTGTCTTGATGTGCAGAAGCAACTCGATTTCACGTACTTTGTAGCATTTGTTCTGCTCAGTCTCCCAGATACTCTTTGGGAAATGAGGAAATACAGCTCAGAGAGGTTATCTGCTGGGTCCAAGGTCAAAGCAGATTAAGGACTGGAAGGCAAGCTGCCTGAGCTGACCCTTGGTCCCTGGCTCTCCTCACGATTACACTGCTCCTCGAGAAGCAGGCTCACTCTGCTCCTTCAGGACTGATTGCTGGCATCCTGCCTCAACCCCGTGGCCACGGCTCATGATCATTAACATTAAGCAAAGCCTCCTGACGTCTCTCCTGCAAGGGCTAAGCACAGACTGGCCGGAGAGTCTCCAAGCAGGGAAACTACCCTGCAAGTCTTAGAGGCGGAAGAGGGCCATTCAGAAGAAATGACATCAGCGGCCACCATAAACTGCCCTACGAGGTCCTGAGATCCATTTCCATTCCCAAGCCTGTAGCAAATCACATAGCAGGGGAGGCGTGGTACCAGACTGGAGCAAATCTTGAACTTGGGGTCTGTGAACCCTCAGAAATTCTCACAAGATTGTTTATGTCGGTGCATTTGCTTGGAAGAGTGTTCATGGCTCTTTCAGGGCTCAAGAGGCTCAAGGACTTGAGGTTACGGACCACAGGGCTTGAAGAGTCGCCCCTCCAACCCTAGAGCTCAGGGCATATCCAAACCCGGGGGCCAAACACACATTTTCAAACACAGGAAAAAGCACCACGCGATAAAAGTAACCCAGCGCTGTTACCGTCCTGACTGCTGGTGTTTCTTACCTTTCCTTTTCATCTGCCCCTGCCCTGAGGATCTGGGTCCACATCCCTGCAAAACCCAGCACCCCGAGCTCTGCATCTACCCGTCTTTGGCTCCTGTGTGCCTAATGAGGCTCTACCTGGTCTGACCCCTGGTGAGGCCCTGGGTGTTNTCCTGCAGGAATGGAGTCCAGGGATGGGGCGAGGAATGGCCTCCTCTTTGCATAGCTGGCTTCTTCTTTTGTCCCCACGAGCTCCCCATCCCCCACTGCTTCTGAACTTGCGCTGAGCTTTTTAAAAAAAATTTTTTTTTAAATGTTTATTTATTTTTGAGAGCCAGAGAGAGACAGAGCATGAGTCGGGGAGGGGCAGAGAGAGAGGGAGACACAGAATCCCAAGCAGGCTCCAGGCTCCGAGCTGTCAGCACAGAGCCTGATGTGAGGCTCAAACCCACAAACCGTGAGATCGTGACCTGAGCCGAAGTTGGATGCTTAACCGACTGAGCCACCCAGGCGCCCCTGCATTGGGCTTTTTTGATCCAGGCTGAGCCATGGGCAGGTAGGCCAGATCCAGAAGCTCTTTGGGCCTGGCCTGAGAAAGGATACCAAGACCCTGCCTGTAGCCTGGCCAGACCCGAAGTTGGGCAGATTCTCTTGTGTCTTATCACTGCTCGTGAGAACGTGTCTTGATGTGCAGAAGCAACTCGATTTCACGTACTTTGTAGCATTTGTTCTGCTCAGTCTCCCAGATACTCTTTGGGAAATGAGGAAATACAGCTCAGAGAGGTTATCTGCTGGGTCCAAGGTCAAAGCAGATTAAGGACTGGAAGGCAAGCTGCCTGAGCTGACCCTTGGTCCCTGGCTCTCCTCACGATTACACTGCTCCTCGAGAAGCAGGCTCACTCTGCTCCTTCAGGACTGATTGCTGGCATCCTGCCTCAACCCCGTGGCCACGGCTCATGATCATTAACATTAAGCAAAGCCTCCTGACGTCTCTCCTGCAAGGGCTAAGCACAGACTGGCCGGAGAGTCTCCAAGCAGGGAAACTACCCTGCAAGTCTTAGAGGCGGAAGAGGGCCATTCAGAAGAAATGACATCAGCGGCCACCATAAACTGCCCTACGAGGTCCTGAGATCCATTTCCATTCCCAAGCCTGTAGCAAATCACATAGCAGGGGAGGCGTGGTACCAGACTGGAGCAAATCTTGAACTTGGGGTCTGTGAACCCTCAGAAATTCTCACAAGATTGTTTATGTCGGTGCATTTGCTTGGAAGAGTGTTCATGGCTCTTTCAGGGCTCAAGAGGCTCAAGGACTTGAGGTTACGGACCACAGGGCTTGAAGAGTCGCCCCTCCAACCCTAGAGCTCAGGGCATATCCAAACCCGGGGGCCAAACACACATTTTCAAACACAGGAAAAAGCACCACGCGATAAAAGTAACCCAGCGCTGTTACCGTCCTGACTGCTGGTGTTTCTTACCTTTCCTTTTCATCTGCCCCTGCCCTGAGGATCTGGGTCCACATCCCTGCAAAACCCAGCACCCCGAGCTCTGCATCTACCCGTCTTTGGCTCCTGTGTGCCTAATGAGGCTCTACCTGGTCTGACCCCTGGTGAGGCCCTGGGTGTTTTCCTATCTCTCAGTGACTGCTCGTTCCCTTTCTGCACGTCACCACCTCCAGACGAGAGGAGCAAACTGGAAAGGAAAACACAATTTGGGAGAAAGAGCCACGTAGGTGCCCAGCACAGAGCCAGCCACAGGGTCCTAGAACACCACCTCTCTGTTTCCCGCGGACATTTGGACATCTGGCGCTCCCCTCTCGCGCTGCCCAGGGCCCACGGCCAATTCTTGGCAGAGCCCTGATCTGTACACTCCAGGCCCCTGGGGCAGGCCCGTCCCAGTTCTGGAGAGCCCTGCAGACCTCACCCACAAGCCAGAGGTCAAGGGAGCCCGGCCCGCGTGAGCTGGAGGGCGAGTTATTCTGGCGCTGTCACAGAAGAGGGGACAGTCTGATTGACCCCATCCTGGGCCCCATCAGCCCTTTCAGTCCGGCCACTAAGAAGGGTGTCAGGCCACAAACAAGACCAACGTGGCTCAAGAACTGCCCCATGTCAAGAACCCTGTGAGGCCACAGGAACCTCTCGACTCCACAAACCAGGGAGAAGTTCGGCTTCAGGATGTGGAATCACAATCGGTTTCAGAGGGACTGCAAGGGCCCAAGGTGACTGCCAGCTCCTACCGGGCCCTCCCTAAACGGCCCTCGAGAATGCTAGCTTTACTTTGTTCTTTTACCTTCTAAGCAGGGGCTTGTCTGGACCCCTCACTTGTCAGCCCCCTCCCCTCTTCAGGACCCCCTGCAGCACCCACCCCAATGCCCGGGGAATAGCCTGTGGTCAGCAGAACCTTCTAACTATGTGCGAACGGGCTAAGAAGGCCTGGAAAACCCATTATTCTGTTTGGAAGCAAGAGTTTCCATAGAGGCCATACACTGGTTTCCGATTTTCGAAAGACAGAAATACACACTGCTAAAGTTACGCCGTGCGTAATGTCATCTTTCCTTAATGATTCAATTCAGAGAGGAAACCTCGGGATCCGGCACTATCTCAGGCATCCTTCTGGATGCTGTTTGGAAAAGTTAAGGCAAGAGCAGAAGCTCCGTGGGTCCCCAAGTCCCCAAGCTGCTGCTTCCTTTTCCCTGTGCAGTGCACATCTTGGGAACACACTCCACGGTAACGGCACACCAAATATAAAAGGGGGGGGCATGCTACAAAATCCATGAGGGATGTGAGTCTCATTAGATTTTGGAAACCCCTAGAAGGAAGGCGCTCCAGCCTCTTTCATTAGTGGTGGGAAAACTTCAGAAAGGCCACTTGAGGTCTCCCCCTCCCTGATCTGCACTGGCCTTCACCACCGACGGGGTCAAACCGAGGGAGAATATGGGGCCTGGACTCGGCCACTCCTCCCAGCCCCCCAAAGCTGGTCCAAGCCAACCTGCTTGGTGATGCGGAAGGTGTACCCTCCTGCCTCTCTCTCTCGACAAAATCGATGGAAAGGGGCAGGGGGGTGGGGGTGGGGAAGGGGAGGCTCCCTCACAAGAAAGTGAGAGTGGAAAACAAGCCAGAGCTCAGGACTGCCGGATCTGCAAAGTCAGTCCCCAGCCAATGGGGCAGGGACAGGAACACACCGAAGGCAGAGTGCTGGCGGCTTCCTGGAGTTCCTGAACCAGGTACTCACGCGGGAAACGAGGGAGCCCCCCCCCTCCCTTCTTCCCACTGCTCAGCGGGGCTCCTGGCCGGGCACCTGTCAAA
>NW_027533258.1:3269738-3296783 GCF_008692635.1 Crocuta crocuta
CGACCCGGGGGCCAGCCCCTCACCAGTCCCAGGGCTGTGCCCTTGGCCTCCCCCCAGGGGAAACTGGCAACTGCGCATTCCTTGAGGACCCTTGGTGACCGCCAGCGGGAAGGGAGGAAGAAATGCGCCTTGTGGCCCAGACGAGGCATCCGTCCCCGCACCCGCTCCCACCGACCATCCTTGGGACCTGCCTCCCTCGCTGCTCGTGGACAGAGCGGGGACGTTATTCCAACAGGTCCCCCCTCAGCCGGGCCTCCCCGGGCCAGCCTTCCTGCGCCCCGCCCCGCGAGGCCTCCGATNGGGTGGGGGTCTCAGCCCCAGAGTCGGGTTTCTCACAGCGGGCTCTGCTACGCATCGGTGCCAAAGTCATCCGAGGTGCTGATTAAAAATGCAGGCTCTCCTGCCTGGCCCCCGACCCACGGAAGGAGAATCAGCGCGGTGCGGCCGGGGCATCTGCATTTTTAGCCCGCCCCTGGGCTGATTCCCACATGGGCTCCTTTGCCGCCTGGCCTGCGGGGGTGCGGGGCTGGCGGGCGCCAGGGAGCCGTGGCGTCTAGTTGAAACTAGGTCCAAGGTTGTGTGTTGTGGGCGTGCCCTTTCATGGAGAGAGTCCCTCTGGTTGCTTCCATCAGTCTCTTAAAGGGTCTGGACCATCAAGGTGTAAAGAACCGTTGTCTCTCCTTGGTCTTGCTCTCACACCTCTGGGGAAGGTTCTTCCGGGTCACCCCGTGCAGAAAGGGAGAGGGGTGCCTGCATGTAGGGCCAACAGCCACACAGTCCTGCTGGCCCCCTCCCTCTGCCAGGCCCGGCCCCTAAGGGATCAGACCCCATAAGGTCTGAGGGTGCTTGGGAAGCCAACCAGGGCCCCGCCGGGAGAGCAGGCGAAGGCACGCGGGGCATCTTCCCTGGCACAGAGCACAGAGCACGCTGGCAGGCGGTGGTGGCTCACCCGCAGGGCTGCGGGAGTGCTAACGTCGTGTGCGCTTGCCCCTGACCCCCGCCTTGGTTGATGCTTTAGTGCAAAGGACAGTGTGGGCCACGGGGACAGGAGAGTCCCTACCGCGCGCGGAGAGCCGGAGCCAAGCGCGCACAGCGCACTGCGCGCTGAGTGTGAGGCAGGCCCTCAGCTCCTTCCTGTCACGTGCAGATCACACTATGCGGAGAATTGGGAGGGTAAGATGAGAGGCCGCAGATCTGCGAGCTAGTACAGGTGTTCTGCGGAGGACAGATCCTTCCCCTACTCTGTGAGCATCACCGGGTCTTCCCATGGGTGTTTTTCTCGCCAACCCGGGGACCCGGAGGATGAGCCCTCCTATCTCCCCCAGAAGCCTTTCTCTTCTCTTTGGTCGCCCCGCTCGCAGATGCCCATCTCTGCGGGGACAGAGAACACTCAGTCTTCCTGGAGGCTTACCCAGCACCTTCCAAACTTGCCAGGACCCTCTGTGTGGGGAACACCGCTGTTGGTGTCTCCAAAGAACCCCTCGTGGAAATGACTATGGTGACTCTCGTCTCTGGCCCGCAGGACTGCCAGGCAGGCGACAGCAGGGAAACTTTGCTGACCAGGCCCCACGCACCTGCAGGGAGACCACAGTGTGAACTGGCAGGTTGGCCTGCTTGAGGGTGTGTGGCTGGCGCACGGGCCACCTCAGTGGGAGAGGGTCCCAGGCCAGTCACTCACTTGGGATCTGAATGTCATTCTTTTCCTCTTCTCCAAGACCCGATTCTATCTTTCCTCTCCTTGCTCTGAGTTGTGCTGTTTCTTTTTTTTATTCCACATTTCCCTCTTTCCTGGCTTCTCCTCCATGTATAATCTGCTCAAATCTCTTCCATCTATTTACAGGGAAGAACCTTCGTTTGCGCCCATCTCCTCCAGTTACCAACGCTCCACCTTTCTTTTTTCCTTCTCAGCTAAGGCTTTTGGAAACATTTATTTAAGATATTTACCTCTGTTCACTCCTCTTCTGGAGTGAGGTGGGGGAGGGGGCTTCTGGCTACACTATGTCATGGAAATGTCCCTGCCAGTCACCTGGTTGCGAAGTTCAGGGGCCGCTTTCAGCCTTGATTTTTAAGCAGCGTGCCTTCCTCTTGCCTACTTTGTTTTGATTGAAACTCTACTCCCTTGGCTTGTAAGGCATCACTTTCTCTTTTCTATGTCACCCTTCCAACAACGGCAAGGTCTTTATCGATGTCCCGATTTCACAGACGAGGCAGTGCCATCTTAGAGAGGTTAAGTGACTTGCTCACAGGTAGGGAGGGGCGGGGCTGGGATTCGCACTTCCGCGGTCTGATTCAGAGCCTCTGTTGTTAACGTGACTTTATATCAGTGAACTGGCTGTTTAAATACGACACCCTACGGCCACCGCCTTACTGAGCTGTCATTTTTCACCCCAATCAATGGATTACAATAGTATCTTTCTATCTTGTCTCCCTCCTCCGATGTTGCTTCTTCTAATGTGTCTTCCATGCAGCAGTTGGAGCCATCGCTATAAAGGAGAACTAACCCCCTCCCCACCCCGCCCTTCTCTCCCTCTCTCTGCTCTCCTCTCCTCTCTTCCGTAATTCCTATCACTTTGAGTCCCAACTACTTAATATGGCATTCATGGCCCCCAAGCTCAGGCGCTAGCCTTCCCACCATCTCGTATTCCTTACACCTCGCCCACGAGGCCATACTTCGTTCCTTTGCACCTGCAGCGTGGTCTTTCTAGGACATACTTCACCTCCTTAAGAGATGCGCCATCGTCCTTGAAGATCCAGGTGAGGCGTCACCTCCCTTGAGTGCCTCCCGCCCTCCTCCGTGTGACCCCGATTCCCTATGAACAGCGCGGCGTGTCTTGTACTGTGTTTCTACTGTCCATCGGCCTGTGCTGTTCCGCCCAGAGCCTTCTTCTTCATCCCCTCGTTGATCAGTCCCTTCTTATCCTTCAGACTAAACTCGGACGTCACTTCCTCAGGGATGGCTTCTGAGATCGCCTTGCCTCCCACGGGCTGAAATTAGGAGCCCATCCTGCGTGTTCTTCAAGTCTCACTGCCTGTGCTAGACGTAGTGGTAATGACCTATGCCCTCCTCAAGGGCAGGGTGTCCGTCATGCCCACAGAGCACACTGCCTGGCACACGGGAGGAGCTCAGAAAATACTTGTTGAATGAAAAAAACCCCAAAAACAATGCATGGCCGCCTCCAGTGTGTTAGCCTAGTGGCAGGAACTCAGTGCATGGCGGGCGCTCGATAAAACGATTGCAGGAACCACACACTAAAATGCAGGTTGCGTTTGTCGACAGGAAGCTACGATGAGCCTCGGGAAATCAGCTTGTAGAGAATTAAGGAGATTGTTCTTTCAAGAAACTTGTGCATGGGACTGCTCTTTTTGTTGTTGTTTTTATTTTTGTATTTTTATTTAAAAAAATTTTAATGTTTATTTTTTGAGAAACACACAGAGCACAAGCGGGGGAGGGGCAGAGAGAGAGAGAGGGAGACACAGAATCGGAAGCAGGCTCCAGACCCTGAGCTGTCAGCACAGAGCCCAATGCAGGGCTCAAACCCACGAACCGCGAGATCATGACCTGAGCCGAAGTCGGACGCTTAACTGACCGAGCCACCCAGGCGGCCCAATTTTTTTTTTTTTGTTTTTACTTCTTAAGGAGACGCCATGCCCAACGTGGGGCTTGAGCTGACCATCCCAAGATCAAGGGTCAGATGCTTTACTGACTGGGCCATCCAGGCTCCTCTGTTGTTTGTTTTTTAAAAGGGATAGATCACTTTACTAAGAGAAAATCATAGAATTTATCCTTTCGGTCATTCTCTTTTAAGCAAGTAATTTTTTTTTAAGTTTATTTATTTATTTTGAGAGAGACAGAGACAACAGGAGCAGGCGACGGGTGGAGAGAGGGAGAGAGAATCCCAAGCAGGTTCCATGCTGTCAACGCAGAGGCCCACGCAGGTCTCGAACCCACGAATACGCGAGACCATGACCTGAGCGGAAACCGAGAATCGGACACTAAGTCGACCAGCCACCCAGGCGCCCCCTAAGCAAGTGATTTTTTTGTAACATCAGAAGCACTGGTGTTTTGTCATCTTCAAACCTGGAATTAAGGAATTCACATCATGATTTCCCTTTGAACATTCATTTCGGTTTCTGCTCATGTTGTAAGAGCTTGAAGTAGAAGATGCCTACTGGAATTTGAAGATCATTCAGGTTATATAAATGTTTAAATCAAAATATCTAATATATGGATCGAACAGTACAATCTTCTATTGGTGCAAAAGGTTTTACATCGATTATATTTATCATTTTTTAATCATCCTGCAAAAAGTGTTCTGATGCCCCCATTTTTTTGGTAAAATTTTTAAAATGTTGATTTATTTTTGAGAGAGAGAGACAGAGTGTGAGCAGGGGAGGGGCAGAGAGAGAGGGGGACACAGAACCTGAAGCAGGCTCCAAACTCCGAGCTGTCAGCACAGAGCCCGACGCGGGGCTCAAACCCACCAACTGTGAGATCATGACCTGAGCCGAAGTCGGACGCTTAACCGACTGAGCCACCCGGGTGCCCCATGATGCCCCTTTTAAAAGAGAAGCTGAAGTTTAGGAAAAATAAAGAACTCGGCCAATGCCGCCTTGGTAAGAACTGAAGATCGGGAATTCAAAACCAAATCCGCACTGATTCCACACTGCTTTCGAGAATATAGATGCTCCTAGATGCCCCTTGTATATTTTAAACATTTTTGTTTGAAAACTTTGTTGCCACATAGTTGCTGTTTGTCTTTGAATATGAGGAGAGGATGTAGGTAGGAAGAGGAGACAGGAGACTGGGGGGGCCTGCAGCCCCTGGGAAGGTGGGTGGGAGGTGACCCAGAATGTGGCCGGACTCAGACAAGAGGCAGGTAGACTCTGGCACTGATTTGGGGAAGGGAGGGGAAAGAGACAGATAAGTCTGCCGATTGGAAGAGACATCTGAGGAGCTCTTGCCACATGACCTTCTCTCCCCTCCCCTCCCCTCCCCTCCTTTCTCTCCTCTCCTCTCCTCTCTCCTCTCCTCCCCTCTCCTCTCCTCCCCTCCCCTCTCCTCTCCTCTCTTCTCTCTTCCCTTCCCTTCTCTCTTCTCCTCTCCTCTCCTCTCCTCTCCTCTCCTCTCCTCCCTTCCCTTCCCTTCCCTTCTCTTCTTCCCTTCCCTCCCCTCCCCTTCCCTTTTCTTTTCCAATGATGTAGAAACTAGCCAGGGGAGGAGACAGGGCGCCAGCGGTGGATCCCAGTTGGCAGGGATGGGTCAGGGACTGTCTGGGACAGATGGAGGTGGCCGACCAGGAGCTGGAGTGGCATCCTGTTTGCATGAAGCTTGCTCCGCTCCAGCCGCTCACACACCAGAGCCAGGAAGTGAGAGATTAGACTGCCCGGTGCGGGGGTTTCCTAGGGCAAGTTAGGGCAATAGGTCCTGGAAGCAGTGTTGTTGAAGATCGCTGGGGAGGGAGTCGGTGNCTCTCCTCTCTTCTCTCTTCCCTTCCCTTCTCTCTTGTCTTCTCTTGTCTTCTCTTGTCTTCTCTTCTCCTCTCCTCTCCTCTCCTCTCCTCTCCTCTCCTCCCTTCCCTTCCCTTCCCTTCTCTTCTTCCCTTCCCTCCCCTCCCCTTCCCTTTTCTTTTCCAATGATGTAGAAACTAGCCAGGGGAGGAGACAGGGCGCCAGCGGTGGATCCCAGTTGGCAGGGATGGGTCAGGGACTGTCTGGGACAGATGGAGGTGGCCGACCAGGAGCTGGAGTGGCATCCTGTTTGCATGAAGCTTGCTCCGCTCCAGCCGCTCACACACCAGAGCCAGGAAGTGAGAGATTAGACTGCCCGGTGCGGGGGTTTCCTAGGGCAAGTTAGGGCAATAGGTCCTGGAAGCAGTGTTGTTGAAGATCGCTGGGGAGGGAGTCGGTGCCGGGAGGAGGCCGGGAGGCCGGGGTGGGATAAATCAGCCAGCGACTCCACCTGGGGCGGCCATCAGAGCGCCCTGGGGGGCTTGTTAAAACACAGATCCCCAAGCGCCACCCTCAGAGTTTCGGATTCAGGAAATCAGGGGCAGCGGCATTTTAGATGGGTCCCCGGGATACGGATGCTGCCAGTCAGGTGTGTGGGGGCCACACTGCGGGAAGAGCGGGAAGAGCTGGGGCCTGGGCGGGAAGGAAGTAAATTGTCTCCTGGGATCTCATTAAGGTTGCGAAAGGGGACAGAAGCATTTCTTGACTCTGAGGAATTTAGGCGTTACTGAAAGAACTGGCCCCGAGGGAGCACTGAACACACACACGCACACACACACGTGCGCGCACACACGGGGTCCCTGTCTCTCGGTTCATTTTCTTTTGAAGGACGACCCTCCTCCTTTCTAGGGTGACCAGTTAGCCTACTCTCTCAGCAGCTCTCCTGACACCTGGTGCCTTCTTTTGGCCACCAGGTAAATGCCCCAGGGTCCCTGATGGTGGCATGTTCAGGGATGAATGTGAGCCCCCTGCATTTTAGTCTGAAAGCCTGCCGGGTCAAGCAGACCCCCAGGTGAGATCCCAAATGGCAGATCTAGCTCTTCTCAGGGCCCTCGAAGCCGTGGGGTACCTTGCCCAGGCCTTTTCCAGAAAGGATACTCTCAGATGGCCGGAGAAATGGCCTCTGACGAGGAAGAAACCCAGCAGTGGGGCAAGGGGCCAGTCCTCCATGAGTTCCAAGTACCTTGACGCATACAGGACCCCAGAGAGACGGTCCATCCAGTGCGGCTGAGAACTGTACACAAGGCTGACTTCATGCTTTTTCCCCCTCTACTTCTTTCATTCTTTCTCCACGGCTCCACGCATGGCTTGTTTTAATCTAGCTATTTCATTAGTTATGTAATCAGTGCTGTGAACTCACCACCCAACATAGAACAGAGCCAAGGCAGCCATTTCTCTTCCAGCCCTTTGTCCTGGCTCCTGATTCCTCTGTTCGTCATTCCCTACTTCCCTCTTTATATTACTTTATTTTCTTTTACTTAATGTTTTATTTGTTTTTGAGAGAGAGAGCACGTGCGCGAGCAGGGGAGGGGCAGAGAGAGAGGGAGACACGGAATCCAAAACAGGCTCCAGGCTCTGAGCTGTCAGCACAGAGCCTGACGTGGGGCTCGAACCCACAGACCATGAGATCATGACCTGAGCCGAAGTTGGAGGCTTAACCGACTGAGCTACCCAGGTGCCCCTTTTTATATTATTCTACAATTTCTTTTTATAATGGGCAATGTCAAACACACACACAACTAGGGAGACTCATAAAGTGAACCCATATGTGCCTATTGTCCAGATTCCAGCTTTTCAAATCATGGCCAATCTTGTTTCATCCGTTTTTTTTTTCTACTCCCACATCCTCTGGGGAGTTGAATTGCATCCATATGTGTTCCTAAAGGCTAGCTATTTTTTGTTTCCGTTGTCTCTAACCTTATCGAAGGGTATGCTGTGCTGTGTAATTTTTCTTCGGAGCTACTGTTTTCATTTAATATTGCATTGGTAAGCGTCATCCTTGTTGCTGTCTGTCAATGTAGTTAATTCATTTTGATGACCTATAATAAATACTCCATTTATGAGCATACCTTCGTTTATTTCTCCACGCCCCCACTGACGGCCATTCAAGTTGTTTCCAACCTTTTGCTACTGTGGAGAGTGCTTTTATGAATGATCTTGTACGTTCTTGTGATACACCTGCTAGAGCTCTATGAGTGGAACTGTTTAGCTTTAGAATTAATGCTGGGTTGTGGGGCGCCTGGGTGGCTCAGTTCGTTGAGCATCTGACTTCGGCTCAGGTCATGATCTCATGATTCATGAGTTCAAGCCCCGCATCGTGCTTTGGATCCTCTGTCCCCCCCACCCCCACCCCCACCCCGCTCACGGCCAGGCCCGGACACCTGCTTTCTGTTCACTCACATCTGAGCAGCAGAACGGAGCTCAAGCCAGAGGCTCAGATCTCAGAGGTTGGGGGGGGTGGTCCCAGGCTGGGAGGAGTAGACGAAGCCCCCATCGGGTGCTGANCCCTGCTCACGTACTCTCTCCCTCAAAAATAAATAAAACATTTAAGATTAATGCTGGATTATTTCCCATCAAGGTGCTGCCCCACCCCCGGCATCATACGAGAGATCCCTGCCCGGATTTGTATCTTCTTCTCTCCCATGCTGGTTATTGATAGATGTATCCACTTCTTCCGATTAAAATGGAGTCTCAGGGACCTTCATTTGCATCTCCTCAGTAACTGATGGCTTAGCTTAGTCTGCCAAACAAAATACCATAGACTAGGTTTTGGACTTGCTTGGGATCTGTCACCCCCTCCCTTTTTTTCCCCTATTGCCCCCTTTTGGAAGGTGGATGTCTATTCTAAGCTACCCAGTCTATGGCATTTTGTTGTGGCCATAGCCCAAGCTGACTACGACAATCGATGATGTTGGCCATCTCTTCATTTGTTTCCTCACCCATGCATTTCCTTTTTGTGTTAAATGCCCATTTTGTCCATATTCTATTGGTTTTTTTGGGTCCATTTGCTATGGGTTGTTGTATTTGTTTCCTATTGTTGCTATAACGAATCACCACGTTCTTAAAAGAACATAATTTTCTTGAGTTACAGTTCTGGGGGTCAGAAGTCCAAAGTGGGTCTTATTGGGTAAAACGAAGGTGTTGGCAGAGCTTTGTTCCCTCCTGAGGGACATCTGTCTCCTTTCCCAGCTTCTAGAAACTGCCCACAGTCCTTGGAGCATGCCTCCTTTCTAGCCATCACATCATTCGGACCTCTGTGTCTGCTGTCATATCTCCTCTGTCTCTGAGCTGCCTACTTCCCTCTTGTAAGGACCCTAGTGATTACGTTGGGCCCACCCAGATATCCCAGGACAATCTCCCCATCCCAGATCCTTAACTTAATCCCACCCACAGCGCCCCTTTTTGCCGCGTAAGTTAACATGTTCAGTAGTTCTGGGAACCAGGATGTGGACCTCTTTGGGAGACCATGGTTCTGCCTGTGTTCTCACACTGCGCTCCTCCCTTTCTTGTGGGTTGGTAGAAGAGCCACGTAACAGAAGATGACTCTGCCCCTTGAACACTGCCAGGCAATAGAGACCGGTCCCCACAAGGGGCCGGCACCAGCTTGCAACAGCTCCCTGCCCTCTCTGCTGGGCACCTGTGGGTGTTTGAAGAGACACACCGGAAAGCAAGAACTGTCTCCACCACCAGCCAGGGGACAGTCCCCAGTTCTGAGGTGCCAAGAGACACAGGCATGATCTCTGCCCCTCTCTGGGCTTTGGTACCGCGTCTGTGGAATGCGAGTTCTTATTGTACCTGCCTTTCAAGGTTGTTGTAAGGATAAAATGAGGTTGTGTGCGTTACAGGCTTTATACGCTGCCTGACATGTACTACTTCATAAATGGCAGAATCTAAAGCCAGATGGAAGGTTTCACAGATGGCCACAAAAACCCGATTAAGACATGGGCAAAGGGGGGCGCCTGGGTGGCTTAGTCGGTTAAGCGTCCGACTTTCGCTTGGGTCATGATCTCGCGGTTCGTGGGTTCGAGCCCCGCGTCGGGCTCTGTGCTGACTGCCAGCTCAGAGCCTGGAGCCTCTTTCGGTCTGTGACTCCCTCTCTCTCTGACCCTCCCCTGCTCACGCTGTCTCTCTCTCCTAGAAATAAATAAAACATAAAAAAAAAAAATTAAAAAAAAAAAAAGACATGGGCAAAGGCCTTGAACAGACATTTCTCCAAAGAAGATAACACGAACGGCCGATGAAAAGGTGTTCAGCATCCCTAATCATTAGGAAAATGCAAATCAAAACCACAAGGAGATACCCCTTCATGTCCATTAGGACGACTGCTATCAAAAGCAAAAGCAGAAAATAACAAGATTTGGCAAGGATGTGGAGAAATTTGAAGCCTTGTGCGCTGCGGGTGGGAATGTGAAATGGGTGTGGCCACTTTGGGAAACAGTATGGAGGCTCCTCAAAAAACTAAAACTAGAGCCACTAGATGACCCAGCCACCCCACCCTCCCTTTCTGGATATTTGTTCAAAGAATTGAAAACGAGATGTCAAAGAAATGTTTGCACACTCATGTTTATAGCATCACCATTCACAATCGCCAGTGGGTAGAAACAACCTACGTGTCCGTCAGTGCAGGAATGGAAAAAGAAAAGGGGCTATTTACATAGAACGGGATCTTTTCAGCCTTGAAAAGGAGAGAAATCCTGTCCCACGCTACAAAATGGGTGAACCTTGAAGACATTATGCTGAGTGAAATAAGCCAGTCACGAAAAGACAAATACTATGTGATTCCACTTATAAAGAAGCAGGAAGTAGAAGGGTGGTTACCAGGGGTTGGGGGAAAGAGTGAAGAGTTGTTTAATGAGTATTAGAGTTTTAGTCGTACGAGATGACAAAGTTCTAGAGGTTTGCTGTCCAACAGTGTGCCATCCTGAACACTAGAGAATTTGTTGAGGGTTGGGGCGCCTGGGTGCTCAGTTGGTTAAGCATCTGACTGTGGCTCAGGTCATGATCTCAAGGTTCATGGCTTCAAGCCCTGCATCAGGCTCTGTGCTGACAGCTTGGAGCCTGGAGCCTGATTTAGATTCTTTCTTCCTCTGTCTCTGCCCCTCCTCTCCGTGTGCGCTCTCTCTCCCTCTCTCTCTCTCTCTCTCTCTCTCTCAAATATAAATAAACATTATAAAAATTTGTGAAAATTTGTTGAGGATAGGGATGTCTGGGTGGCTCAGTCGGTTGAACGTCTGAGTCTTGTTTTCAGCTCAGGTCACGATCCCAGAATAGTAGGATCGAGTCCCTGCATTGGGCTCTGCACTGAGCATGAATGAAGCCTGCTTGAGATTCTCTCTCTTTTTCTCTTTCCTTCTGCCCCTCTCCACTGCTCACTCACACTCTCTCTCTAAAATAAATAAAATTTTATTTATTATTTTTTAAAGTTTATTCATATTTGAGAGACAGAGAGAGACAGAGCATGAGTGGGGGAGGGGCAGAAAGAGGAAGACAGAATCCAAAGCAGGCTTCTGGCTCTGAGCTGTCAGCACGGAGCCTGATGACGCAGGGCTCAAACCCACCAACAGTGAGATCATGACCTGAGCCGAAGTTGGACGCTTAAAACCGGCTGAGTCAGTCAGGCGCTCCTCTAAAATAAATAAAATTTTTTAAAAATTAAGAAAAAGAATTTCTTGAGGGTGGAAAAAAATGTTGAGGGTAGATTTCATGGTATATGTTTTTTTTTGCCACAATTAAGAAGAGAATCTCAGGGAAGCCACACCCTATTCTGGGTCCCATCACTCTTCTTTCCCCAACTAAAGCCAGCTTCCCTTCCCTCCCCATCTGTGGTAATTCCAGCTTAATCCACTGATGTGCTTGTCCTTAGAAACCAAGTCCTGTGTGGGAGCTTTCATTAGGTACCCCTGATATTCAAAGCAACTGGTAACTACTTTCCATGTTCCCCTCCCCAAAGGACAGCCTAGACTGGCCATTCTTAGTGGAGGCAGGAATGGAGAAAATTGCCTTTTCCTTCTTCTGAGCTGCCTCTGGTTTGTGGTTTATTTATTCAATACATGTTTACTGAGTGTTTACCCTGTGCTAAGCATTGTGGCGATACTTAAAGTGAAAAGAATCAAGCCAGGAGGTATGGCATTCCAGGCAGTGGAAACAGGATGTGCAAAGGTCCTGGGGCCAGAAAAGAGTTTGGCATGTCTAAGGAATGGAGGAGGCCGGGGTGGGGGGTGCAGGGAGGGTGGAGTGGAGAGAGGCTGAGATGTAGCTGGAGCTGGCCTTCTCAGGACTCCATGAAGCAAGTAAAAGCAGGAAACTCTTATCTATTAGCATTCAAGTCGTTTGATGAAAATTATTAGCTAAGGACATCCTTGGGTTCTCACCCAGGGTCTGTAACTTGCTACCTGCACACTCTCAGTCAGTGGTTCTCACACTTGGACGTGCATTTGAATCACCCGGAGGGCTTGTTACAGCTCACTACTGGGTCCCGTGGCAGAGTTTTGGATTTAGTAGATCTGGGCGGGGGTTCAGAATTTGCATGTCCAACAGGCTCCCAGGTCTTTGGGCCATTTTGCATCATGCTCCATGCACGTCACAGATTCTGAGTCTTTTTCTGCATCTGTAACATTGCCCTTCTGATGTGCTCTTCAAATGCGGTCCTGTATGGGAAAAGCCCTCTGTAACAATTTAAAAAGACGCAGGGGGAATGATCAGCTTCGTGATGTTCAATCATCACGGCTCCCGTGTGTGTTTCCTTCATCTTTTCCCAAGAATGTGCGCCTCTAACCCTGCTGGCTGACTGCATAGGCGCACGGGCTATTTCATTTCCTTTACCCTACGTGCGTCTGAGTCTCTGCCCACGTGAGTGTTTGATAACCAGTCGTGCTGGAAGGATGGATCCTGCCCTGCCTGGGGAGAAACCTTGAGATTCGCCCTTGTTCACCCCACAGACAGAGGCTTGATGATGCTTTCAGTGTTTGTGGTTATTTTGGTCACTCATCATCTCCTCCCACACCTCCCCAAGAAAGCTCTCCAGTGAGTCATCCTGGAGGCCCGGGAGGCACTTGGCGTTCCTTCGCTGGTGTTTGGCCATTGAGGGGAAAGGAGAAGTGACGTCTCACGGGGCTTGCTTTGAAGAAAACTTACACAGGTTCCTAGCCTCCTTGAAAGTCCATCTCTAGAATTTGCGTCTGTGTTAGACATTGGGTGTGTGTATTTTTATTTGTATTCGCTCAGAGGTTCGACAAGTGTTTGTTGAATAGCTGCTACGTAGCAGGCCTTCTTTTAGGCTCTGAGGGTACAAGCAACAAAGTACCCCTTTCATGGAGTCCGTGTGTGTATAATACTCATGGAACGTCTATTGAAAGCCTACTATGTGTCGTGAAATTTATAGTCTGGCAGGGCAGACAGACTTGGAATCAAATACATGAAATGAAGTGGTACAGGGCCTGTGATGGAGATAAACACAGGGTGGGGTGCAGTGAGTCATAGAGGTGGAAGAAGGCCCCAGGGAGTGTTCCAAGGAACTGGTTATTAAAGATGGGTGAGGGGCACCTGGCTGGCTCGGACGGTGGAATATGCGACTCTCGATCTCAGCATCCTGAGTTCAAGCTCCACGTTGAGGGTAGAGATTATTAAAATGAAAAATAAAGCTCTAGGGGCACCTGGGTGGCTCAGTCGGTTAAGCGTCTGATTCTTGGTTTCAGCTCAGGTCATGATCTTGCGATTCATGGGTTTGAGCCCTGCATCGGGCTCGGTGCTGACAGTCGGGAGCCTGCTTGGGACTCTCTCTCTCTGCCCTTCCCTGGCTCCCTCTGTCTCTCAAAATAAATAAATACATTTTTAAAAAAAGAGAAAAAAAAACAGTTTATTTTCTTAAAAATTTATTTTATTTTATTTTGTTAAACATTTGTTAATGTTTATTTATATTTGAGAGACAGGATCATGAGCAGGGAGCGACAGTGAGAGAGGGAGACACGGAATCTGAAGCAGGCTCCAGGCTCCGAGCCGTCGGCACAGAGCCCGACGCGGGGCTGGAACACGCAAACTGCAAGATCATGACCTGAACCGAAGTTGGACACAACCGACTGAGCCACCCAGGCGCCCCAAAAAATGAAACTCTAAAGATGGGTGGCTCTGGGGCTCCTGGGTGGCTCAGTCGGTTAAGCGTCCGACTTCAGCTCAGGTCATGATCTCGCAGTTCATGAATTCAAGCCCTTAGTTGGGCTCTGTGCTGACAGCTCAGAGCCTGGAGCCTGCTTCAGATTCTGTGTCTCCTTCTCTCTCTGCCCCTCTCATACTTGCACTCTGTCTGTCTCTCTCAAAAATAAAATTTAAAGAAAAGCATTAAAAAAAAAGACGGGTTGGGGCGCCTGGGTGGCTTAGTCGGTTAAACGTCCGGCTTTCGCTTAGGTCATGATCTCGCGGTTCGTGGGTTCGAGCCCCGTGTCGGGCTCTGTGCTGACTGCCAGCTCGGAGCCTGGAGCCTGTTTCAGTCTGTGACTCCCTCTCTCTCTGACCCTCCCCTGCTCACGCTGTCTCTCTCTCTCCTAGAAATAAAATAAAAATATTAAAAAAAAAAAAAAAGACGGGTGGCACATTCCAGTTGACTAAGGGGAGGGATTCTGCAATGAGGAAGCAGCATGCTGCATCTCGGCACTCTGGGCACCTGCATGGTGCTCGGTCCCCTGGGCACCTATGGGTGCAGGGGATGGAAGGGAGGTTGGAGAGGTGGGCAAGGCTCTGGCCATGAAAGGCCTGAGGTGACAAGGATTTGGTGCTTTATCCTGCAGTCAAGGTATTGAAGTGTTGAAAAGTTCAAGTCAGAGAGCAACACGACACTCCTGTGTTGTGGGAAGATTCTTCTAGAGGAGGTGTGGGGGTAGCTAACGGGAGTGTGGAACTGGAGGTAAGGAGCTAGAGGTGCAGGCTGGAGCCGAACGGAGGGTAGTCGGGATGGAGACAGAGGGTCATAGAGAGATGCCGAGGATGTAGAATTGACGGGACTTGGTTACAAGTTGGATGGGGGTGCAGGGAAATGTGAAGGGACAGAGGAGAAGCTGGAGGAAGAAGCAAGAGTGTGGGGAAAAAATGACTCCTGTCCCACACCTGTTGAGTTTGGGACGCCATCTTGGGGAGGCCCAGGACCCTGATCTCACTGGACACGTGCAGTTGAGAGCGACCGCATTTCACAATAACTGAACCCCGGTGAGTGGACGAGGTGACCTGGGAGGAGAAGATGGTTGAGGACAGGTCAGTGGGGTGTTGTGTCATTTCACGTCCTGGAGGAGGAAGGGGAAGCTTTGAAGACCATCTGGAGGTGATGTCAAAGAGGAAGATGGCAAAGCTGTTGGAGGAGGCAGTTAGGTTCTCACAGGGTACCTGGAAGCCAAAAGGAGGAAATAATGGCCAGCTTTTGGGGAGGACAGAGCCTTCAGGGCAGTAGTCCGCAAGAAATGGGATCAAACCAAACAGGCCCAAGATGGCGGGTGCCCTGACAGGAAATCCCCGACCGAATACGAAGAAAGCACGAGATCCCGCATCCCTGTCTCAAGTAACAAATATTCCGCCCCCTAGTTAACAACTGGCAATAAAAGATAGAAACCCAACCCCCAGGGTGCGCAGCCCACTCGCTTTGTCTCTCTTTCTCCCTGGCTCTATCTCTGTCTCTGTTTCTCTCTCGCCTGTTCTCACATCGCACATGCTTTTCCCTTTAATAAACTGTCTCATTTGTGTCGCTCATCCACTGTGTTGCGTGTTTGTCCTTGAATCGTTTCTTGTGACTAGACCAAGAACCTTCCTTTGGGATGGGCTGGGTCGAGCCCCAGGGCCCCAGAGACTCCCCGGTCCACCCCAAAAAGAAAACTGGGAAGAGGCAGGGTTTAGGATGAATGCACTGTGGAAGCCACGGATGGAGAAAGTGCCAGATAGGGAAGAGTAGTCACCGGTGCCAAATGCTGCGCACAGGTCAGCGCGAGGACTTGGACCTTTGGGTTCCCAAGAGTGACTTGAGGTCCCACCCGTGAATGAATATTTATGGAACGAATGGAAGAAACCTGGGAGATGAGACTATGAACACCATCTCCAAAGACTATCAGTTTGTATCTCTCTAATCTTGACTCCTCTGTACCAGGAACCCCCTTCTCCCCAGTTATCACTGAAATGATGAAAAATACTGGGAAATCCCGCCAGAATTAGGAGAAAGCTGCCATTGATCTCAGAGAAAGACTTCAAGGAGCCTCTGTAAGGATTCACGCAAGGGAGAGTAGATTCAAGGAAGAGCCCACGGACAATTTAAGTCACCACACACAGAGAAAAAGGAGAACGGGCCCTCAGCGAAACGTGGCATGCTCCAAATTTTGGCAAAAGGCACACCCTCTTGCACACATCACACGCGGGGGTCATGCCAAGCATCGTGACGAACGTGAGGGACAAAGCAGGGACCGAGACAGACAAGATCCCAGCCCTGAGGAGCCTCCATTCTAGTAGGAGAGATGGACAAGAAACACGTGTGATGAATGCCGTGAACAAAACGAACTAGGATGAGCCAGCAGAAATTGGAGACAAATTAATGGAGATATATGGTAGTTGGTTTACCTTGCTGAAAAATTCCCACCTTGCGCACACGGCAGATTTCAGGCGCCCTCATGGTTTATGATTTCTCATATCTTGCGCAGAGAATTTTCTCCTGTCTCTTTTTGGACAACCCTCGCTGCCAGTAGTAGGGGTGGGGGAGGCGTGGTGGCAACAGAATTCTGTGAAGTGCTCACACCCTGAGGCTACCCCCTGGTTCCCCCAGCTCGGGCATCCGAGGCAAGATGGGCCCTTGGGAAGATTTCAGATGAATAGAATGTGCATATGGCTAAGGTTTGTGTCAGAGCAACACCATTCCTCACTCCTTCCGGTAACATTCGCCTCCGGCCGCAGTGGGGACGCTCCACCCAAGTCCTTCTCGGGGCTTTTCAAACTAGAGGCAGGGAGGACCTCTCTTCTCTGCACTGGCAGCTGTGAGGATGTGAGTTTAAGGATGATGGTGCCTCTTCCCTTTTGTGTGAAGACGCTTAACTGCAGAGAGAATGAAGCCAACACACCCAGAACAGCGGGGATAAGAGGTGGAGACAGAGAATCCTGCTCTCCTGGTGGTGAGGTCCGCCATGTTGCTTCTTGTGGTTCGGTTACCTGATTCTCTCCCCTCCACTTTTTTGCCAAAGCCGCTTCCTGTTGAGGTTCTACCAGATGTAACCGAAGCTGCACAGAGCTGGGATCATGTCACAACTTACTCCAGGAGTCAATGCTGTACAGAGCAAAGGAAGGACCCCTTAACAGTGGGCTTTGATACATGCAGCCTTACTAGTTAGAGGAGGGGGAACCCCAAGCTAACCTTACGAGCAGAGATCCCCACCATGTTGGCCCCATTCAGGGGTCTCAGCTCCTAGGGCCCAAATGTAGGTTTGAGGAATGGCTTTTTATTAGCTAGGATGAGCTAAGCGACCATGACAAAAAAGACCCCAAAATACGGATTGGCTCACACACAAGAAAAGTTTGTTTCCCGTTCACCTCACAGACTGCAACATGTGCGCTTTCGTTGCTGGGTGATTCTTTCCCATAGGGTGACTCAGGGACCCAGGATCCAATATGTGGTTCTAACATCGCCTCGTTATCATCTACATCTTGCCAGCAGAGGGGGAAAGATGATTCTTCAAAGCTTTATCTCGCAATCTCTTCAAGTCCTACACTATTGGTGAGAACTAGTCACATGGTCATACTGAACTGCAAAGGAGCCTGGGAAGTATAGCCTAACCTTGCACTTTGCTATAACCCCCATGACCACAAAAAGAGAGAATGATTTTGGAGGGCAGAGAAGTTTGACTTTCTGGGAGGATTCAATGTTAGGCAATCCAAACACTAGATGTTTGGATTCTAGTTCTAGACCAAGATTTCTTAATCCTGACATTATTGACATTTGAGACTGGATAATTCTCTGGCTCTGGAAGGGAGGCTGACCTGTACATTACAGGGTGTTTAGCAGCATCCCTGGCCTCTACCCACTTGATGCCAGTAACATCTCTTCCCTTGTCTTCCCCCAGCCCCAGTCATGACATAAAAAATGTCTCCAGACATTGTCAAATATCCCTAGGGCACAAATTCACCCCCAGTTGAGGGGCGCCTGGGTGGCTCAGTGGGTTAAGCATCCGACTTCAGCTCAGGTCATGATCTCGTGGTTCGTGATTTAGAGCCCCATAGCCTGGTGCCTGCTTTGGATTCTGTGTCCCCCTTCCTCTCTGCCCCTCCTCGGCTCATGCTCTGTCTCTTCCTGTCTCTCAAAAATAAATGCACATTAAAAAAAATAAAAAAAAAAAGAGAGAGAGAGGCTTAACCACCTGACCCACCCAGGGGCCCCTAGTCATTTTAGTTGTAACGCTACTTGATTGAGATGAGATACGAGGTCATCATCAATAAAGCTCACTTTAAAACACAGCGAGAAAAGGGAATAGAGAATTGTTCTCTGGTGCTGGAGTGGCACAAAGTAACAGGTTTATGCCAGACGGATTTGTGTGCCAATAGCTAAGTACTCCTTCCGATTATGAGCAACGTGGGTCTGAATAAGCAGTTGAAGATTCACAGGCCCACGTGTCTCATTCTTTCTGAGCGGGCCTGAAAACACTAGACTTTTGGCTACTTGCCAGTTGCTATTTAGCCTGGAAACAATGAACAAATAAGATCACTAGTCTTGTGTTGCCAAGTGATTGCTCTCATTCCAATGTGATCAAGTAAGTCCCCTGCTCAGCACCTCCTAGTCACTTTCCATCGCCCGCAAGTGAGTGTCCGAACACCTGGCCAGGCCCAGAAGCCCTCTGTGGCTCCTTTTAGAGCCCTATCTGCTGCTGGCCAGGACGCCTCCGTCACCTAGAACCAGCAAAGCCAAGTGCATGGCCATGAGCGTAGCGGGACGTGTCAGGCCCCTGGCATTGCTTAAATTTCTCCCTCCCAAATCCCCAAAGCTTGATGGCTCCTTTTTTGGGTTTCAGGATTCAGGTCACGTGTTCTGCTTTCTAGAAAGCCCTCCTGACTTTCACTGCGGACTCCCAAGAAGAAATGGCCACTCGCTCCTCTGTGTCCCTCATGTCGTAGATAAGCCTTTATCACCCAGACCTCTGTTTGCACTTTATTTCACACATCGTTTGAATGTGTGCCTCGCCTCTCTTCTGAGGGCAAGGCCAGTGTCTAACTCCTCTTGGGAAAAACAGTGCCTAACAGAGGATCTGGAGAATGTTTGTGTAATAGAAGTTTATTGAGCAGAGCAATGAACGGAAATTTCTGTCATGTGGCTCTTCTTTTTTTTTCAATTGTGGCGAAATACACATACCGTAAAATTCACCGTCTTAATCGTTTTATTTAATTATTTAATTTATTTTCATCTTAATCATTTTGTTTATTTTTTTCTTTTTTTTAAAACATATTTACTTAGTTTTGATGGAGAGAGAGTCAGAAAGAGAGGGAGACAGAATCCCAAGCGGGCTCCACGCTATCAGCGCAGACCCCAGTGCAGGGCTTGAACCCACTAACCGTGAGATCGTGACCTGAGCCAAAATCAAAAGTTGGACACTTAACCAACTGACCTACCCAGGCGCCCCAGTGTTTACTAATTTTTTTTAAGGAACAGACATACTATTTCAGAAGAGCATTTTACATGCACGATTTCACTAAATGCCCCTGATAATTCTAGGAGGAACAATGATATTCCTTTCTCAAAAGATGAGAAAATGAAGGCAATTGGCCAGTTTCAGAAAGCCGATCAATGGCAGAGTTGGGATTGCAACTCACTCTTGGATCCCCAGATCCATGCTTTTGAGTCCTATGCCGTACTCTCTTTTCTCCAGAAAGGTGGCAGGCTCCCTCTCTCTGGTGAGCGAAGGGCCCTGCCTTGGATTTGGGGAAAGAAACTTCCTGAATAAGAGGCATCCTACTTGTAGATGGTCACCAAGGTCAGCTGTCCGTGACTAGCTTCCCCTCAGTCCATCACAGGCTTGTGAGTGAGCCTGTAACATGTTCCTCCGTGTTCTATATCCTAGGACACAATGACCTCATAAACTCATAATCAAAACCACTCAAAAACTTAGTTGCTAAGCATTCCTCCAAAGTAATGACTGAATATGAGAGATCATTTAAATCTGGTTGAGATCACTCCAGTATCATTGTCCAAAATCTCTGGGTGGTTCCAGGCATGAAACAGAGTGGGCTTATACTCCAATAAATCTTTCAGAAATAATCTAACCGTGAGAAGACTTCCCTGGGTATCTCGTCAAAGACCTGGCAGCTCATTAAACTATCTGGTAAGTGGTGGGGTTTCAAGTGACCCCTAGACACGCCACCGCGCCAGTAGACCCCAAACTTCCCCTGCACAGTAGCCACTCGACACGAAAACCCAGGGCAGAGAAGAGAGGGAAGGGATGAGACCGGGAGCTCATGCTTTGATGTACCTTCTCTGCTCTAAACACTCAGCAGTGACACACAAAAGATTGAAACCGAAAACCCCAAATACCTGGATAAACTCAAAGCTAAGATGAATGTTGGAGGATAGAAAAGATGGGGCAGGGAAGAGGTGAAATGGTGCAAGAGAGGAAATGTAAGGCAGAGAGCACACCACGGCCCCGGGTTTGGTGTGCTCCGGTCGGAAGTCGGTGGCAGTGATTACAGAGAACTAAAAATGTTTAGCCTTCACGCTGGGCTCGGTGCTAGAAGTGAGGGACAGACTAGGTCATGAAAGGAAGTTGGGAAAAAAGAAACAGCAATGGCTGACCGCCACCTGGAGAGATGGAATGTCATAAGCCGCAAGACTGGGGAGGTAGGAAGTCAGAGACCAAGTCGCCAGTTGGCATATTACCTGATTTTGCATAATGTTAAGACCGCGGTGGGACAGGGGAGTCCTAACATGTCATCGTAAGACTGTGGCTTGGCCAGGGGGCAGGTAGAAACAACTGCAAAAAGACTAGATGGGTGAGGAAGTGAGCCCAGAATGAGAGAGAGAGGGGGGGAAAAAAACTTTCTAAGACAATAAAAAATTGGAATGGGAATCCACTCCAAGTTCACCCCGTGGAACAGACTGATACAGACTTCAAAAGAAATGCATGTGGCATGCTCAGGGAGATGCAAAAAGGAATGACTTCTGTTTTAAACGAGAGCAAGAAATCATTTCAAAAGGAATCAGAAGAGCACCTGGCTGGCTCAGTTAGTGGAACGCGCAACTCTTGATTTCAGGGTTCTGGGTTCAAGCCCCACATGGGGTGTAGAGATCGCTGAAAAATAAAAAAAATTAAAAAAAAATTTTTTTAGTGTTTTTTATTTATTTCTGAGAGAGAGAGACAGCGTGAGCAGGGGAGGGTCAGAGAGAGAGGGAGACACAGAATCTGAAACAGGCTCCAGGCTCTGAGCTGTCAGCACAGAGCCCGACGCGAGGCTCGAACCCACAAACCGTGATATCATGACCTGGGCCGAAGTCGGATGCCCAACCAAGCCACCCAAACGCCCCCCCAAAATATTTTTTTAATGTTCATTTATTTTTGAGAGAGAGAGAGAAAGAGAAAGGGAGCAGGGGAGGGGCAGAGAGAGAGGGGGGACAGAGGACCCAAAGCAGGCTCTGAGCTGAAGGCGAAGAGCCCCCATTCAGGGCTTAAACTCACAAACTGTGAGATCATGAACTGAGCTGAAGTCAGACGCTCAACAACTGAGCCACCCAGGTGCCCCTGAATAATCAAATCTTTTTAAAAGTCAGGGAGTCTGGGAGGCTCAGTCAGTTCAGTGTTCGACTTCGGCTCAGGTCATGATCTCACGGTTTGTGGGTTCAAGCCCCGCCTTGGGCTCTGTGCTTACAGCTCAGGCCTGGGGCCTGCTTTGGATTCTGTCTCCCTCTGTCTCTGCTCTTCCCCTGCTCACTCTCTGTCTTTGTCTCTCTTTGTCTCTCTAAAAAATGAATAAACGGTAAAAAAATAATAATAAAATAAAAAAAAATACAGGGCACCTGGGTGGCTCAGTCAGTTAAGCGTCTGACTTCGGCTCAGGTCGTGGGTTCGAGCCCCAGTTGGGCTCTGTGCTGACAGGTCAGAGCCTGGACTGTTTCAGAATCTGTACCTAACTCTCTCTGACCCTCCCCAGCTCACACTCTCTCTCTCTCTCTCTCTCTCTCTCAGAAAGAAATAAAATATTAAAAAAAAATTTTTTTTTTAATTTTTTAAGTCTTAAAAATATAAAAAGCCATCAGAAACAAAGTAGGAACAAGCGACGGTAAAAAGGAACAAACTGAAATCTTCAAATCGTGGAAAGAAAAACAGTCATTGAAATTTTAGAAATTAGTCTGCAGATCAGGTAAACTTGACGCTTGGCAGACAGAGAGAGAAGAGCAGTGAACTGAAAGAGAGATAAGGAGAAATAAAATGGACAAGGCGATTAATTGCATCTACCTTCTGGGAAAAGTCAACACGCTCACGTCATCTGGATTTTACCAATCTCTGTACATGACTCCCTCTTCAGATCACGGTTCATTACTGTTCATTTTTAATGTTTATTTAGTTTTGAGAGAGAGAGAGCCCGAGCCCGAGTGAGGGAGGGGCAGAGAGAGAGGGAGACACAGAATCCGAAGCAGGCTCCAGGCTCTGAGCTGTGAGCTCAAACTCACAAACTGAGATCGTGACCCGACCTGAAGTCAGATGCTTAACCGACTGAGCCACCCAGGCGCCCCAGCACTGTGCACATTCTAGATTCCTCCTGCGAGTCGAAGGGCAGAAGCGGGTGTGAGTGCATGAGTGTATCATGTAATAGAGCCTATATATATATATATACATATGGAAGGTGGGTGCTCAGGAATTATTTTGACGGATAGACATGTCTGTTCAAAACAGTCTTACGACCACTTCTCTAAACATTTGACTAATGCAATGGCTTTGCCTTTGCTGGTTGCGTATGAATCACTGCTTTCAGTTGGAAAATGCCCTTTTAATCTCTGTCTTCTTGGTTTCTCTTCTTCCAGGCCAAACTGCAGTGCGTGACTCCACACGGTGAAATCTGTTTCCAGGAGAAAGGGGAAGCTTCAGGAAAGTCTGGGACAGTCCCGGGCCACACCTTCAGGCAGTTTGTTCCCCTGGGACTTCCACATGCTGATCCTATTGTGAAAATGAGTGGTTCCTGAAGCAATTAGTCTCTAAGATAGAATAACGCCCATTAGCTTTATTGTGTTATAGAGGTTTAATGCTATTCAAGTCTTTGCCTGCGTTTCAACCCAGCAAAACAAAGCCCATGAGCTTTGTAAGTGCCACCTGCCACAGCGCCCTGTGACCCTGAAACTCCCCACGCTGCAGAGCATCGCGCGCTAACGTGGGTTGGGGACCACACTCTGCAACTTCGTCACTGGCATGTGCACAGATGGGCAGGAGGAATCAGGTAAAACGTTAAACGGTTAGGAAACACGCAAACACTACAATGAATGGTATTTACCTTGCAAAAGTTCGCTGGTGGGAGGCATCCACAGGGCCCAGCTTCGGATTTTTTGTGAAGTGGTGGAAAGAAGGTTATCCTTCTTTCCGAGTTATCCTTCCTCCGAGCTGGCAGTCAGCACAGAGCCCGACGCGGGGCTCGAACCCACGAACCGCGAGATCATGACCTAAGCGAAAGTCGGACGCTTAACCGACTAAGCCACCCAGGCACCCCACTTTCTTTTATTTTTTAAAACAGATTTTATTAAGTAATCTCTACACCCAACGTGGGGCTCGAACTCACAACCCTGAGACTGAGAGTTGCATGCTCCACCGACTGAGCCAGCCAGGCGCCTCTCAGTACCATCTTAGAAGTTCCTTCCACCATATATTATATGATGATAAGCAATGGATGTGAATTAATCTTCAGAGATCGATTTCTTTCTTTACCTGAGAAATTTCTCTCCCTTACTACAAACAGCATTTCTACATTATCATTTACCTCCTCATCACCTTTAATTTCTTATCAATTAACTAAAAGCAAAAATCCTCGAAATCATAGGAGTAGGTTAGAGAAGGAAAAGTTGGGAGGAAAATTCCTAAAAATAAATCCTCTTCCTCCTCATCTACTTGGAAGCATCAATATCTCTTATAAATGGAAATGCTTCAAACCAAACAATTTTCTCCACCGCATTTAAAGCCTTTGGGAGGTTTCGTGATCGGTGACAAAACAATCTTATTCTAAGATGAATTGTAGCCCGTTAACGTGATGACATTAACTGGCAGGAACGTGAACATCACGTATTCTGGTTATTTCCTTTAAAAGATGTTATTTACTTGAGTATTTGGGGAGTTGGCAGTTACCAGATGCCTGGTGTCTAAGTTAGAAACATACCAGTTGCTCAGGAGGACAGCTTTTCCTGGTCTAAGCTTCCCAGAAATGTCTCTTTGGGGAGTCTTAAAGAAGACACCAATAAACAGCACACATAACGACATTGTTTCAATAAAAACGACAATCCTTTCTTATGATGCTGCTTCTTGCCCGCCTGGATGCTTACCCCGGGCGTGCGTGATGCCAAATGCATTTCAGTAAGAGCAATCCCACGAAGGGGTCAAAGCCATTTGGTCAATGTATTTAACTGACTGGTAGACTGGCGAGTATTAGCAAATTGGAGAAGTAGATGGAGTGTATTTCCTTTTGGCACTGCTCTCCAAATATTTCTGGAGACAAAAATCTACGATAAGAGTCGGGCAGCTGAGACGGAAGAGGGAGGCAGCTATAAACAGAGCTTGAGAGTGTGTGGGTGAACCTCTCGGCTGGTGTGTGTGGGGGGGACGCTATCATTTTGCTGGAGGTGTAGCCAAAGATGGCAGCTTGGAGTGAGAGGGAAAAAGAATCGTCAGGTTTTTCTTTACTACGAATTTCCGATTGTTTAGGAAGGTCAAAAGATTTCCTCACAGTTTTGACGTTGGTGAAGATCTTTTTCTAGTGGGATTCTTTGATCGCAGAAGGTTTCATTAGTTTCAGGTTATGACCTAGTGATTCAACTCCTCCCTTAGGCTGTGCTCCCCACGAGGGCAGCTAACATCAGTCACGTGCAACGCTATTACGATGCCATTGACCGCACCCCCGACGCTGTGCCTTCCATCCCCGTGAGTTATTCATTCCGCAACTGGAAGCCTGGAACTGCCTCTCCCCTTCACCCATTTTGCCCACCATCCTCTGGCAACCACCACTCGATCCTCTGCACTTACGGGTCTGTTTCTGCTTTTGTTTGTTTGTTCATTTCGTACATTCCACGTGTGAGTGAAATCATTTGGTATTCGTCTTTCTCTGTTAGACTTATTTCACTTAGCACACCTTCTAGGTCCATCTATGTCATTGCAAAGGGCAAGATGGCATTCTTTTTTACAGTTGAGTACTATTCCCTTGTGTACACATACCACATGCTCTTCGTCCATTCCTCTCTCAATGGCTGCTTCCGTATCTTGGCTATTGTAAATAATGCCGCAATAAACATAGCGGTGCATAGACCTTTTTAAATTAGTGTTGTCATTTTCTTTCCGTAAATCCCCAGTAGTGAAATTACGGGCCTTATGGCATTTCTATTTTTAATTTTCTGATGAACCTCCATACTGTTTCTCCAGGGGCCGCACCATCTCTGAGCTGATCTTTAAGAAGATACTTACTTTGACAACTGTCCCACGCTTAGGATGGCTAGAGGGTTTTCCTCCCATAAAGGACTCCCCTGATGGAAATAAAGGAAGAGGTATGATTAAGGCTTCTCACAGTTATTATTTATTTATTTATGTATTTATTTATTTATGAGAGGGGAGAGAGAGCGCGCGCACAGGGGAAGAGTGGCAGAGGGAGAGAGAAAATCCCAAGCAGGCTCCATGCTCAGTGTGGAGCCTGATGCAGGGTCTGATCCCACAACCCTAGGTTCATGACCTGAGCAGAAATCAAGGCCGTCGCTCAACTGACTGAGCCACCCAGAAGCCGCAGTTATTGCATTTATAAGGTCTCTCCCTGGTGTGAGCACTCAAACATAGCAGAAACTCAGTGCACTGCGGGAAGGTTTTCTCACATGTAATGCATTCCTAAGGTTTTCCTCAGTATAAATTCTCTGCTGTTCAAAGAGGATTTTGTAAACACGGAGGGACACCCTGTATTTATGGCACTCGAGTTCTTCCCTAGTTTGGATTCTCTGATGGGAAGTAAGAGATGATCTTTCACTAGACACCGCCCGCATTTAGTATACAGCAACTAAATAAACAAAGACCTCATTGGTCACCTTTGGAGTATCCTAGGGAACAAACATCACCCCAGGGTAGCCCAATAGTTGACGGAAAATTTCTTTTTATAGGAATAATCCAATTTATAAATGAAGGAATTACAGATTATAGAATATAACTATTTTGCAACTCCTAATAAATTAATAGATCTAGGAAATGATCAGTAGGTGCTTACACCACGAAAAGAGACATCCAGACACGTGCCTTCTGATAGAAGAACACAAGTCCCCTACGAGATATTTTTTGCCAAAAAATTGACCTTGAATGGGATCAAGCCTCGTGTGCCATCAGTTTATAGGAAACACAGGAAAGCAGAAGAACATTAAAGTATCATCCCAGCGGATGAGCAAAATCTGGATTGTAGGAAAATTGACAAAAGACCTAGTTTTTCCAAGAAACATAGTAAAAGAAATTAAAGAAAGGTCAGGGGGAATTAACAGAGTAATATCAATTAGCTTCAAAGTGTAGAACTTTTTTGGATCCTGACTCAAACTGGAGCATGCAAAGAAATTTACTTCACGCAGGAAAATCTCAACAATTCACTTGATTTTTTTTTTATAATTTTTTTAAATGTTTTATTTATTTCTAGGAGAGAGAGAGAGACAGCGTGAGCAGGGGAGGGTCAGAGAGAGGGAGTCACAGACTCTGAAACAGGCTCCAGGCTCTGAGCTGGCAGTCAGCACAGAGCCCGACGCGGGGCTCGAACCCACGAACCGCGAGATCATGACCTAAGCGAAAGTCGGACGCTCAACCGACTAAGCCACCCAGGCGCCCCCAATTCACTTGATTTTTAATAATATTAGGACTTATTCGTGTCTTAGAGTAGGTTCTATGCCCAACGTGGGGCTTGAGCTTGAGGCCAGGAGATCCAGAGTCGCATCTTTACTGACTGAGCCATCCAGGCGCCCCAAGACTTTTTTTTTTTTAAATGAATACAGGTATGTCACTGTGTTTCAAGAGTCATCTTCAGAAATGTGAACTTTAGTGTTTATAGGTAAAATAATATGATACTGAGATGTGCTTCCAAACAAAGGGGACAGTGTGTGTCGGTGGTGGAAGCGTGGCGGGCGATGGATCAGAACGCGACAGGGTGACAGTTGATGCTGGTGGGGACCAGGGCACGTGGGGACCAATGAGAAGGCAGCGGCATTCTTGGAAGGAGATGATGGTAGCTGCTATGATGGCTGCCAACGCAGACACTTGAAGAGACCTCTGTCCCTGAAAGCGGAGCTTCCCGCAGCAGCTCATTTGGAGGCGGCCTGCCGCGCGCCCAAAGCGGCTGGCGGAC
>NW_027533258.1:3297098-3357410 GCF_008692635.1 Crocuta crocuta
ACCCGCGGCTCCGGCCCTCCGCCCCCACCGCCGCCTCCCTTCCTCGCCAGCGGAGGGCGCTCGCAGGTGCGCCCCGACACGCACGGGCGGAGCCACGATGACGAGGAGGTGCGCATGAGCCGCAGAGGCTCCGGACTACATTTCCCAGGAACGCTTGCGTGCCCGGCCCCGCCCAGTGCCCCAGAGTCCTGTTCGAGCCGGAGCCGGGCTCCTGCCTGGCCTAACCTCTGGGCTGCGGAGTTGTTTGTTCCGCCGTCTTCGGCATCGAGATTCGGGGAGGGGCAGCTCTTGCACCGAAGCCCGTTTGGGCCGGGGCTTTAGGGCCGAGCCCCTCCTGCAGGAGGTGAGCGTGGTGCTTTGGCTGTCACCTCCGCTCAGCTAGACGGGGCCGCCCCGCCACACGGGTGGACTTGCAGCCTCAGGGATGCGGGCGGAGGTTGGATGCCGCTGTGGAGTGCGGGTTGCAGGGGGTTTCAAAGGACTCGTTCGCGGAAGCTACGCTCCCTGCGGGCTTGTTTCGTTGAGTGAGCGGCCGACGTTCGGGCGGGGAGGATGCCCGAGATACACGGCGGTTAGGACCTGAGTGCTAGCTCGAACCCACGTTCCCGCAAGCAAGCCCGGAACACGGGTACCACGAGCACTGGACACTCCAGCAAGGGAAGACCCCTCTTCTTGAACCCGCTTAGGTAAAGCTGTCGACCCGCGTTCCCCACCTACCGGGTGTCTCCACTGATTGAAGACGAAGGGTTAGAGGCGCACAGGCGGAGTGCGGTCGGCAGAGGGCAGCATGGACCGCTGGCTTCGTCAGAACTAGGGTTCGGCCCTTCTAGAACCGGACTCCTGGCGTTGTGCCTTCGTATCCCTTTACGTTCAAGCCTCAGACCGCTCCCGACTTATTTACTGACCTCCTCGCCCTTCTCCCACACGTCCGATGAGCGTCTGCTCCTTTTATTAATTTGCCTGGTGTTTGGCTCGTTAGCCGGCCTAAGCCCCCACCCATTGTGTGGACGCATAGCTGGCTAACTTGTTTTTATAATTTTCATAGTTTGTTTATTTTTGAGGCCGCGAGAGAGCAGGAGCCGGGGAGGGGCAGAGAGAGAGGGAGACACAGACCCTGAAGCCGACTCCAGGCTCTGAGCTGTCAGCGCGGAGCCCGACGTGCGGCTCCGTGAGATCATGTGACCGGAGCCACCCAGGCGCCCCTGGCTAACTTGTATAAAGCGCCAGTAAATATGTTAGGCTCTGCGGTCTCCTTATGTTTCACCACTTTGAGGTTGTTGCAGGAAAGCAGGCACAAACGATACTTAATCTGGCTGTGTTCCAATAAAACTTTATCAACACCGAAACTTGAATTTCATGTATCCGGAAATAATTCTGATTTTTTCCAACCACTTAAATGTATTTTACTCCAGTGTAAAATATGAATGAGTGAGTATCCCAGGTGTAGTGTTTAATCAGTGTACACTGGAGTGAGATCATTACTTTCCAACCTCTGCGTATAGGTCAGATTTCGAATGACGGAGGATTTTTGTCAGGGAAAGACCTCTACTCTGTAGTCTCAAAACAGGCAACTTCATTTGGGGTTGTCTTTCCTACAGATAAGCCCTAACGGCCCCCAAATTCTTGGTGGGAGATTTCCCATCTTCTACACTAGAATGGACAATACTTGGACAATACCTTGGCAATGCCAAGGGCCCAGAACTTCCCTGCACGTCGCTGCTGGGTATCCCAAGGGTACAAGGTCTTAGTTGCTCTTTACCTGGGCCATTTCTCAGCCTTGTGTTAACAGCAAGCAAACAGGCAAAGCAGGGGCCTGGGAGAGGGCAAGGGAAGGCAAAGGGCATTTCTGTTTACAATTCACTGTAAAAGTAGTGATTTTCTCGAGCTCAGCGTTTCTTCCCTGTAAGGCAGCTCCTGTTTCTGGTGGACTGCACCTAAGCCCACCCGTGGAGATACAGAAATGGGTATAATAGGGTCTTCTCTCTTGTTAGGAGCATATTTTCTAGTAGGAAAGATGGTCATTCTGAAGTTTTTTTTTTTAATTTTTATTTATTTAAAGAAAAAATTGTTTAATGTTTACTTATTTTTGAGAGACAGAGACAGAGTGTGAGCGCAGAGAGAGAGGGAGACACAGAATCCGAAGCAGCTCCAGGCTCTGAGCTGTCAGCACAGAGCCCGTAATTTGTATTATTTTTAAGTAACACCTACCACCATCTTGGGGCACAAACTTCCAACCCTGAGATCAAGAGCTGTATGCGCTATCAGCCGAGCCACTCAGGTGCTCCTAACTACGATAGTCATTCTTGATGCCTCTCACATCCCAATCCAAATCATTAGCAAGTCCTATAGACTCGGCCTTCAAAATGTATCCAGCACTGGGTCACTTACCACCTCTGCTGCAACCAGCACAATTTCTCCTCCGAAACCATGTAATAGCTTCCTGCTTCTGTCCTTGCGCACTTTAAACCATTAGACTCACCTGGGGAACTAAATACTGATATTGCCATTTCCCAGCCTCCATCCCAAATGAAATGAATCAGTATTCCCGGACATGGGGGCCAGGCATCGGTCATTTTAAAAGCTCCCCAGGTCATTCCAGTGTGCAGCTAAGAGTGAGATCCACCGCTGCTAACAATGAGAAAGTATCACAGCATTTGAAGCAAATGGCGACATGGTCAAATGCACTTCTCAACCTGTAGAGCTGGTAAGTGGCGGCCTTACATGCTTTCACATGACTTCAGCACAGGGTGGTAGATACACTGAAAGGGGTACAATCAGGGGCAGGGGCGAACACCTGCCTGGTAATGAAATAATCAAAAGTTGGTTAAAAACCTGAAACGAGGTAGTGGCAGTGGGGACAGAGAGGAGACTGAACTGGAATACATAGAAAGTAAAGCCAATAGGACTCTAACTACAGGTGAACAGAGTGGCTTCTGGCCTCTGTTAAAGTTACTGTGAACTGAAACAGATTTGGGGATGAAAGTTCTGTCTTAGATTAAACCACTGAAGGTACTTTTGAGATAGTTCCAGGTGGTAACATGGACTATATGGTTCTGAAACTGGGGAAAGATCTGGGTGGGAGACCAAAATTGAAGTGGGGGTAGAGAGGAGTGCATTCTTGGTGAGGCGATTCTCGTTTAAAGATTTGAAGTTAAGGAACTATAGAGAAGGGGAGACAAAAATAAACTTCCAATGCTCTAATCTCATCAAAATACAGAATTTTATAAAACTGTAGGTACATACTGTTTGCGCTCTGGATTTCCACTGGCATGAATTTTACAGGAAGAATTCAGCTGAGTGCCGGAGCCATGGTCCGGACCCTTATTCTGTCGCTGTAGGACTGCATGGCCGCAGGCAAGACACTTCAGCACCATGATGGTGTCACTTTTCCCACCCACACAGAGGACTTCATGTTGCCTGCAAGTTCACACACGTATTTATACATATCACTTTAGTGCACATGCTTGCCATTCTTAGTGGCTAAAGTGTTCTAAGAGGCTAGTAACTGTAGTGAAGTACAGAACCATGAAGAGAGTAACAGAAACAGAGGACTAAGTACATTTACAGGCACATGCAAGTGAATTGCTACCAGATCTAGTCGAAGGCTGAAACTTAACGCTCTTAGTTTTGAAAACCAAGTAAGTTTAGCAAGAAAAACTAGCACTTAGATTTGCATGAAACAGATCCTCAGGGTTCAGATTTAGATCTTACCAGAAACCTGCCTTAAGGAATATGATGGGAAAGATGATTAGCTTACACATAAACTATCAAGATAGGACATAGTTAAAACATACTAGGTACCATATATTTAGCTGCTCTCTTAACTGCTCTCTCATGAACCCGCTGGCCAGGTTAACGGACATGCTCCCTTCCTTAAACTCTGCTGGTCCTGGCACAAGGCATTTCGGGGTTACGCCTGCTGCTTTCTAGTAATACGTATCACTTCCATCTTTTCCAATTTAGTTGTGTGCTCCAGTTTGTCCCAGTATGTAATTAGGTCTCCTACACAGATACTGCGTAACTGATGAAATGAGTGCAAAGAGTTGCCCTTACGAGAACTAAGTTGAATGGCTGGAAAGACTCAAAGGCTACCTGCTGATGACACCCCAGCAGCGATGAGCGTACCCAGTGTCCAGATCTTGGTTTTAAACAGTTGCTGAGGGGCGCCTGGGTGGCTTAGTCGGTTAAGCGTCCGACTTTCGCTTAGGTCATGATCTCGCGGTTCGTGGGTTCGAGCCCCGCGTCGGGCTCTGTGCTGACTGCCAGCTCGGAGCCTGGAGCCTGTTTCAGTCTGTCACTCCCTCTCTCTCTGACCCTCCCCTGCTCACGCTGTCTCTCTCTCTCTCCTAGAAATAAATTAAAAAAAAAACATTAAAAAAAATTAGTTGCTGAATTAGCCAGAGATTACTGGAGACATGGCTCATTTCATATCTGGGGCACTGAACCTGAGCTCTCTCATGTCAGAAGGCAATGAAGTCCCCAAAGGCTAGAGGAGTGACAAAGGACAGAAGAGCTACTGGAAGGGTTCCAACTGACCGAATTTGGGACAACTTGAGCAATAGAAACAATGGCCATAACTAAGGTTAACACATGGAATAATGTCACCACTGCCAGCTCCTTACTCTGAAAACTGGTAAGTAAGGAATGTGAGTAGGACCCTGCCTCTCGTGCATTCTCAGATGACAGAAAGCTCTGCCTTACAGAATTACGCATCAGGAAATGCTGAATGATGGAAAATTGCCATTTTGCAAATCGTAATGAAATAACTGATTTGGGGAATGACCATCATCACTGAGTCCTCAAACTACCAGGTGAAAAGTTCTTGGTCAACAGGCTACCCATACGCTGCCAGGGTCAGTCCACAGATTGACTGCAACAGGAAGACACATCCCCACACTGGGAAGATGTGGTGATTACCACAAGTCACAGCACGGACAGTCAACCGGATAGTAAGACTTGACGTGATGCAACAGGAAATACATCTGGGAAGTGTTAATATTAAACATATTTAGCCTGAATCCAATCAAGGCTTTGGTCCTAAATGCTAATTTATAGAAACCACAAGGGATACATGAACAAGCTAAACCACATGTAAACAGTTAAATCCTGAATGTGAGACATCCGACAACTGACCTGCTCTATTAAAAAAAAAAAAAAAAAAAGGTCCTCAAGGAAATCAGAAGTGGAGACGCCTAGACAGATGAAACAGACATAATAACTGAACATAATGTGTGAAACTTGAGAGGATGAACAGGGAAAATTAAAACATGGATGAATTAGAGATTAGAGAATTCTTACTCCTTTTTCAAGGTATGTAATGGTACGTGGTAATGCGAAGTCCTTTTTTTTATGAGATGCATGCTGAAGTATTCAGGGGTGAAATGTCATGTCCAAATAACTTTCCACTTGTTCAGTAAAAAATGTTAAAATTTTAAAGCTAGGTGGTAGATATACAGTTTATTTTATTATTAACTTTTCTGTGTATTTCAACATCTTTGTAATAAAAAGTTGTGGAAAATAAGACTATCTGCTAAAAAAAAAACAACAACAACCCTTGAATTACATGTGGATCAGACAAGTGTAAAAGTGGGAAAAACACACAAAGATCCATGACCCTCCACTATTCTGTTATTCTAAGGACATCCGTTGCCTCAGTGTTATCAGTGGAAGACTTTATAAATGCATTATTTACATAAAACTCACAAAGGCAGGAAATACAAATTAAATCGAAGAAATGCGCTACGGACCGCAATGCCTGACACATTTGTGCCAGGAGGGGATAGAGTGCTGTGTAAGGTTTGAAGTGGCATTATAAATAAAAACTGCATCTTAAGTACAACAGTTATTTCTAACATGGTAACCAACTATGGAGTATTATGCAACCTGGACAATCTACACTTTGTGAAGGATGATTCCATGATATCAGGGTTAGCAGAGGTGAGGACAAGGGAAAGCAGTAGCTTCTTGAAGAAAACACTCAACAAGAAAGCCTTGAAGATGCTAGCACCCCAGGTCTTTCCTACGGCACCTGTCTGTAACATGTTTGCTATCAACAGGAACATCCAAATGAAACTGCAGTGGTCAATTATATGCTTAAAATGCCATTTGTGGCACAAGAATTTGTATCAATTTTTCTCCATCTAGCTCAGGAGACCTTCTTGGGCAAAGATGTCCCACGATTTCTTTAGGAACATCCCCACTGTTAAGATGAGGAATTCTGATTCTTCAATTTTAAGTAGTTCCTATTACCCAGTGAATGACCAGTATTTGTTAAGTATTCTTTGCACGTATGCACAACAAAGTACTTTAAGTTGAACCAACTTCTCTCCATATCCATTAATTCTACCTTATTACTCAACTCTAACTTACCTACTTACTAATTCAACTGACATATTGACCACAACCTATACACAAGGCACTGAAGAAACAAATTAAGAGCAAGATGAAATCTCAGCTCTCAGAATATGGTCTTATATTCTGATAGTGGAATGCTGTGGATATTGAATAGTATTTTTACCTATTTCTATTTGCATTGCTGACTGTTTTCCTTTTATGGTGTTTAGGACCCCACAAATTTAGTTAATAATGATTACTGCAATCAGAGTTTCTGCATCAATGCTTTCCAGTAAATTTGTTTTCTGACATTTTAAGAGTAATCCCCATTTTACTTATATGTATGAAAAAGATCCGATTCCAATTATTCCTTTAAAATCAGTTGCTTCATTTTTAGTTTCTTCTTCTAAACAGGCTCAACTTGGTCTTATTCAATTAGCCACTCTTACTTCTTAGGTAACTCAAGTCCAACAACAGTTCATGTTGTAAGTTACCTGTGTATTCTTTCTTCACTACTAAATCTTCACCCTTGATTCCTTCCCTGACCCACTTTCTGTAGAGAACTTAAACCTATTTTCTGTTACTTTTCCCTCACATTATGTAAAGAGCTGCTTTCACTACTTCCTGGTCTTGGGATATGGGACTGCATTTGCCAATCCATTTTAGTAGGCTTCCTAGGTCATTCTGGGACAGTACTTAGTAGTTAAGATCATGTTCTTTGTCACATTTCACTACTTTAGTAAGCTTTCTGTTGTTTAACCATTGGCTGTGGTTTTCAGCACAATAAGAAGCCCTGAAAAGATTCAATCAGGAAGTCTGGACCCTGAGCACAGTAGGCACTCAAGAAATGGGTCTCAATGGAAATGGACTTTCTATGGCAAAATAGCCACAAGGGAGCTTCTTTAGTAGGAGTCCAGTGGAAAAAAAAATGGTAACTTTATTTTTTCCTTTAGGATGACAGATGTCAAAACCTAGTGAAACTAAGGCTCATTATGTTTTAAAGATGAATTTAAAAATGATGTTTAATTTTTGCCTGTTTGACTAATCTGTACACATCTAAGGGTTATATATACATTAGTTATCCTAACAGATCGTCTTTCATTAAACTTCTCTTCCTTGAATATTTCAATAGTTAAAGGAAACTGTAATTAAACAGCTGTCACATAGAAACTAAGATACCTTCCACTATATATATTTTGCAAGCCTACTGGCTCCACGTGGCAGTTATGGCATAATAGGAAAAGGGAAGGGAGCCCTTTAAGCATTTAAGGCTTCAAAGCTAGGAAGTAATAAAGGCCTGAAAGCAGCTTTTTCAATTATCCCAAGACTACTTGCTAGTGTGAAATCCCTACTTAATGGAAGCTTTCCCAAGTTACATTCATAAGGTCTCATTAAGAAGTACTTGAAATACACTAGGAGTTGGCGAGTTACAGATTTTTGAGTACTCTCACTTTTACAGGGTTTCTTTCTGGATTGAACTGAACTGGTATCAGAAAAAAGGTTAAGAAGTGAATAGAGTTTTCTTTTAAATGACACACTAAATAGCTTATATCCACATTACTAATTCTGATACTTGTGTTGAGTGATATCTAACATATATTGCACTTCTTTTGAATAACATTTTAACGGAGCACAAAATAAAATCTGGATGAACTGTAAAAGTTAAGTGAAGTCATCTACCATATCCATTAATTATGATGTTTGGCACCTGTATGAACGCGCTGATGCTGAATGAGGTTTGTACTCTGGGTGAAGGTTTTACCACATATACGGCATGCATAGGGCTTCTCTCCTGTGTGAATTCTCTGGTGCTGAATAAGGCATGTTCTCTGGCTAAAATCTTTATCACATTCATTACATTTATAGGGTCTTTCTCCAGTATGAGTTCTCTGATGTTGATTAAGTGATGAGGAATAAATAAAAGCTTTCCCACATTCATTACACTTGTACGGCTTCTCTCCGGTATGAATCCTCTGATGTTGAGTGAGATTGGCACCCTGTCTATATGCTTTCCCACATATATTGCATTTGAAGGGTTTTTCTCCATTATGAATTCTTTGATGTTGAGTGAGGTGTACACTCTGGCTGAACGCTTTTCCACACACACTGCACTTATACGGTTTCTCCCCAGTATGCGTTCTATGGTGTTGAGTAAGGTTTGCACTCTGGCTGAAGGCTTTTCCACATATTTTACATATATAGGATTTCTCTCCAGTGTGAGTAGTCTGATGTTGAATGAGAGTTGAGGAATGAGCAAAAGCTTTTCCACATTCATTACATTTGTAACACTTCTCTCCAGAATGAATTCTCTGATGTCGAATAAGGTAAGTACTCTGACTAAACACTTTCCAACACTCATTGCATTTATATGGTTTCTTTCCGGTGTGTATTTTTTGATGCTGAAGAAGGTGTGTACTCTGACTGAAAGTTTTCCCACACTCGTTGCATATATAAGGTTTTTCACCAGTGTGAACTCGCTGATGATTAATTAGTGATGAACTGTGGCTGAAGGTTTTACCGCATTCCAAGCATTTATATGGTTTCTCTCCAGTATGTGTCCTTTGATGTATCGTCAGGTGTGCGCGCTGACTGAAGTCTTTCCCGCAGTCATCACACTTATAGGGCTTCTCTCCAGTATGAATCCTCTGATGTATGGTCAGGTGTGCACGTTGGCTGAAGGCTTTACCACACTGGTGGCATTCATATGGTTTTTCTCCAGTATGCATTCTCTGATGTGCAATGAGGGATGAGATATGCCTAAACTCTTTCCCACATTCTTCACATTCATGAGATTTTTCTTTGGCATGGGTACTTTGGTGTTTCACGAAGGATGGGTTTTTCCTAAACTTTTTCCCACACACATTACATTTATAAGGCTTCTCTCCAGGGTATATTTTTCTATGTACAATACCGTATGAGACGTGACTGAAGGTTGCCCTGCCTTCATCGTACAGAGTTTTATTATCTGATTGGGTACCAAACTGAATAATTAGGTTTGAATGCTTTTCAAAATTATTTCTATATATATCATATTTACTAAGATACTCTTCCATAGGGTCATCTTCTTGTGAGAGGATGGGCTTCAAAGGGAAATCTCTCTTGCTAATGGGAATTTTCCTGAAGGGATCTGCTGCTTGTCTCTCTAGTCTGTCATCATCATCTGGTTCCTCCAACTTGATGGTCTGAGTACCAGTCTTTGTGAGTTTAGGAGTATTGGTGACTGGAGTACACTCTTGGGGTTCTGTTTTCCATTCTGAAATAAAAAGAATATAGAATATAAAAGGTTTTCCTCTATTTGGAGAAAGAAAACTGCCAAAACATAAAGAAGATACTGAATGTGAACAAAATGCCTAAAACGACTATGGCTCGGACAACCTCACAATGTGGTACTTAGGGTAGTTTTCTTTGGGAAAAGAGAGGGACACCTGGGTGGCTCAGTTGGTTGAACATCCGACTCTTGATTTCAGCTCAGGTCATGATCTCAGGGTGGAAAGACTGAGCCCCACATTAGCCTCTGTGCTGGGTGGGAGCCTGCTTAAGATTCTCTCTCTCCCTCTCCTCTTCCTCACCTCTCTAAAAAAATAAGTAAAGACTTTATTATAGTTTTATAATTACCTTAATTTCATTATAAAATATTTACTTTTAAATTTTTATAAATTCTTTTATTTAGAGAGAAAAAGAGTACGAGTAGGGAGGAGCAGAGACAGAGGGGGAGAGAATCCCAAGCAGGCTCTGAACTGTCAGGTCAGAGCCCAATGCTGGACTTGAACTCATGAACTGTGGGATCACAGAACCGAAATCAAGAATCGGATGCTGGGGCACCTGGGTGGCTCAGTTGGTTAAGTGTCTGACTTAAGCTCAGGTCATGATCTCATAGGTTGTGAGTTCGAGCTCCGCCTCGGGCTCTGTGCTGACAGCTCAGAGCCTGGAGCCTGCTTCGGACTCTGTGTCCTTCTCTCTCTGCCCCTCGCTTGCTTGTGCTGTTTCTTTCTGTCTCTCAAAAATAAATAAAACATTTAATAAAGCCCAAAATTATCATCTAAAAAAAAAGAATCGGGTGCTCAATCAACTGTGCCACCCAGGCACTTCAATAAATAAAATCTTAAAAAAAAAATGCTTGGGAAAAGAAGACTACAGGGGCAGAAAACCGGAAGACCAAACTGTTGAAAAAGGAGCGGTTCCTCACTATTCACCATGGGCACAGCATAGTAACATAGGTTAGGTCCGGTGACAGGACTAAGATAAGTGAAAACAGTGGATAAGACGCAGGGTAACATGGCATCACTTTGCGGACTGATTCGTATGAAGTAGGTGCTCACTCTCATTAACTCCTCGCAGCCTGCTCTGCATGATCCTACATAATATTCCAAGGGCAATGTCATGGAGTGCTCTCGATGCTTCAGCATCTCCAGTAAATCTCCCCTGGTAATAGTTCTCAAGGCACAGTCCCAGACCGGCGGCAGAAGCATCACTATCAGCTGGGAATTGGTTACACTGGTCCTCATCCAGACAAGCCGCCTCAGACACTCTGGGGATGGGGCCGCGCAGTCTGTTTTAGGGAGCCCTCCACGTGGTTCTCCTGTTCACTGACGTTTGAGGACCAGTGGCTTAAAGGAGAAAAGTCTGCAAATTTCAAAATACCTCCACTTGACCTAGTCAGTCCCGACATAATCCAGCCTTTCCTATTCTACTGCATCTTCTACCAAACTTCATATTTAGCTTAACTTGACATTTAAATTCCCCACGTAACTTTAAGCTACTTCCTCATGGCCTCCTATAGGTGCCATGTGAATACCAGATTTAGGCATTCTCTTAAGGTAACTTCTCTACCCATTAAAAAAATGGTACGGCCCTGCTCCTGTTTGTCCTTCTAAGAATCCTAAAGTACAAATTAGCTTGAATCATATGAACTTGCCTTTCTGTACGTCAATATGGCTGAAATATCAGCAGTCTCATGATTCAATCATATATCATGTTGGGGCCATGTCAGCACTTGACCTTACATTATTACTCACAACTTTGTGTGTTTCTTATATTTCCAACTTAGACGCAAACTCTGGAAATGGCTTATGCTTCTTATATGTTTCTTTCAGAAAATGGCCCAAGATACAATATGGTGGACACTCAACTGAATTGGTGAAATAAATGACAATAATTTGTTATAAAAAGGTGAACCAAATGAAAACATACACGTACACACAAAAATGAAGCAAACAAACAAAGAAAACAAATCCTTGACCCCCCAAACCTGGCCACAAAGCAATCAAATGTACTGACCCCTACGGTCTCCGGCAGGATGGTGTAAAACAAATTTAAATTATAGCACCTTTTTCTCAATCAGGTCGAAAATACAGAACTTTCAAATATTAAGAATTATGTAATGAAATGTAATTGAATATGGATTTTATAATATAGCAAACGTGGTACTGGGGAGTTCAGAAATTTTCTAAGATGTAGATCAAGGTATAAAAACCTTACAAATGAGGTGCCTGACTTCAGCTCAGGTCATGATCTCACAGTTCACGGGGTTAAGCCCCAGAGCCTGCTCAAGATCCTGTGTCTCACTCTCTCTCTGCCCCTCCCCCACACATGCTCACTCTCGCTCGCGCTCTCTCTCTCTCTAAAATAAACATAAAAAAAACTTACAAATATACCCGTTCCATAGAATCATATACAGTCATTAAAAATGATATCTGCTGGGGCCCCTGGGTGGCTTAGTCGGTTAAGCGTCCGACTTTCGCTTAGGTCATGATCTCGCGGTTCGTGGGTTCGAGCCCCGCGTCGGGCTCTGTGCTGACTGCCAGCTCAGAGCCTGGAGGCTGTTTCAGTCTGTCACTCCCTCTCTCTCTGACCCTCCCCTGCTCACACTGTCTCTCTCTCTCTCCTAGAAATAAATAAAACATAAAATAAATAAATAAATAAAAAAAAATGATATCTGCTATCAATCAATAAAGGATGAGAGTGAGGGATATGGAATATTGATAACTGAGAAAAATAACTAGGTAGGCTCACATACATGGATACGTAGGGATAAGGGTGTGGAGGACATATTATGCAGAGCGAGACCCACACTCTCTGTAAGGATATGCTATACGTAATATAGACACATATAAATAGAAAGTAATAATCTAAGGGGTGAAAATCCTGGTAATGGGAGAGGTGGACAAATATTTCACCTGCCTTCCTGTACTGACTGAATTTACAAATGACTTTTATTACTTTGAGTCAAAGACAAACATCACAGTTGACTTTAGAAAATGCTTCGGAGTAATGTTAAATGAAAAAAGTAGTATCGTAAGTTGCATGAAAATGCACTGGAACTAGACAAAGCAATCAAATGTACTGACATCTGTAGCAATCAAATGTGTTAACAAGGTTACAGATTTTTAAAAAATATTTTCTAGTTTTCAATAAATTGGCTACGTAACTTTTATTGCTATTCAGTGCTAGTATAACTGTAGTTGTATTATTTTTACATAACAAAAATATTTAAAAACTCTCTCAAACCAGGATTTGTCACTCTCCTCTCCAAAAGAACAAAATGAGAATGGTAAGGAATTGTATAGGTACAGGTGTGTGCACGCGCGCGCACGCAAACACATACATACACACACAAATGAGAGTACCAGAAGCTGAGTTGAATTCTGATTCTATGCAATCAGACAGCCTATGGCAGAGCGTACCATGTACCTGAAAAGTAAATACTAAAGCAATAACAAGCGTAAACAAGGCTGGATCACAGGACCCTGAAGAAATTGCTATAATAAATATAAATCTTAAAATCAATCATTTTATTGGAAATTTAAAAACTGATGCTATTAAACACTGCTTAAATATATGTATTTAACCAGAAAGGTCTGGTTGGAAGTGGTAAGTGTCTGGTCAATAGGGCCAAAGAATGGTGCAATGCTTCTAGCAGATGAGATAAGTGTTGACTTAGGTAATCAATGAAAGCTTCAGCGAGGAGGTAGGACTGGAGCAGAATCTGAAAGAATGACTATAGGTCCTGCATAAAGAACTACAGAAGTTCCTGGATAAAGAACTATCAAAATTCCGAGACAGGAATAGCCAGTGAAGACCAACAACACTACTGTTTGTGAAGTATCAGAATTTATGTTTCCTGAAGTATGACTATTCAGGTTTCCAAACCAAAGGTTCAACTTATTACGTATCTCTATGCTGGTAAGAAAGGAAAATCCTCAGAGGCCAAAAATCAAGCAAAGACAGGGAGACAGGAGATCAGCAAGTGACGGAGACAAGATAGCTCCTCAATCTGGTTAACGACCTTACACTTCCATTTGGAGGGTGCAAGGGGCCCAGGGGCCAGAACACAAAGCCTGAGGCCTAATAAGGGGTGCAGGGGGGGAGGGCGGAGGGCATGGACAGGACTCATGAGCACAGAGGATTATACTCTGCTCATGGACTGGCTAGAAAAATAAAACAAAACTTAAGAAAAAACCCTCACTTCTACAGAAGGTGAAAAGGAACTTGTTTTTCTCAGTCTTGGTGCTCTTTGGAGGAAGAAAATTCTCCTCCTAAAATACCTAACTATAAACTATCCCTCTTATGGATTTATAAGCCCAATGCATGCTACCTGAAACGCAATCCAAAAAACTTCTCAGGCTCAAATTAAAGTGACCCCAGGGGCACCTGGGTGGCTCAGTCAGTTAAATGTCCGACTTCAGCTCAAGTCATGATCTCATGGTTCGTGAGAATAAGCCCCGTGTCAGGCTCTGTGCTGACAGCTCAGAACCCGGAGCCTGCTTCACAGTCTGTGTCTCCCTCCCTCTCTGCCCTGCATGCACACGCTCTCTCTCTTAAAAATAAACATTTAAAAAAAAAAAAAACAAAAACCAACCTGGTCCCAGACTGGCAGTACCTTCCAGAAGACTATCCTGACTTCTAGTTGAGGCTCATTTCCATTATGTTATGCATGTTTTTTCAGTGTATAGAGTGTGCCAAAAATCATTCCACAAAGAATTTACTGTACTATAGGTATATATAGGTCATTCTGCTATAAATTATGAGAAGAATTCGCTTTTAAAAAGTATGACCCTTAGGGGCGCCTGGGTGGCTCAGTCAGTTAAGCGTCTGACTTCGGCTCAGGTCATGATCTCACGGTTCGTGGGTTCGAGCCCCACATCAGGCTCTGTGCTGACAGCTGGCTCGGAGCCTGGAGCCTGCTTCTGATTCTGTATCTCCTCCACCCCACCCCACCCCCTGACCCTCCTCTGCTCATGCTGCCTCTCTCAGAAATAAATAAAACATTTAAAAAAATTTTTTAAAAAGTATGACCCTTAAAATACCTAATAACCAGGTAAGATAACACATATTAGAAGTCAGTGCCTTAGGGGGGAAAAAAAGCAATAGAAAAGCAAGAATCAAGAGTATAGTGCACTTCTCTTGTATACAGATGTAAGAATATCTTTATGATTTCTATTTGCAAAGAGAAACCGGAAATAAATATGGAGCAGATGGGAACAGGGTAGGAGGGATGGGAGTATATACCTTTCTACAGTTTTCACCTCTGAACCAAGTTAATGTTTTTCATACTCAAAAATGGCAGATTAAAAAGCAGAAAACAAGAGAATGCTAAAACTGAACACAAACAGAATCAAACAAATCCTTAAGCTGTACATAAAACCCTTAACATAGCCAGAAGGAAAGAACTGAAGGAACTTTTGAATCTAGTATTCTCTATACCCTTAGTGGGACATATTTTAAGGACAGAAAGGACTTTGAAGAAATTTTGAACATTACACAGAAAGTTTTTATCGGTAGGGATACTGACATGATCCTGAAACCATTTTTCTGTGTGTTACACGACAGGGCGAATCAGTACATACTAATGCTGTTGAGCCAGGTTGTTCATTGTACAGAAAAGGAAACAGAAACAAGGTGGAATAGCCTTGAGGTGTTGGGTATCAATCAGAGTTACCAGCACGAACTCACAATTGAGAAACACACACACACACACACACACACGTACACTTCCTAGCCCTACCCACTGGAAACCGTGGTATCCGTGGTAGTGAGCACACTTCCTGCCCACGTCCTGCTCCCTATCAAAATGAACCAGGGTTCTCTGGAGAGACTCCAGGTGTAAGACAGGCACAAGGTGAGTCTAAAGAACATCTTGTTGTGCTAGAAAGCCAGCGAAGGATCAAAGACTAATGGGGACCTGTGAAAAGGACACTGGACTTGGTTTGAAGGGTTCCTATTACCCAAACAGAGGACAGATGAGTATGAAAAACAAAAAACAAAACAAACTGGGAATCAGTGGACTAACAACAGTCTGAAGTTGGAAAAATTCTATTAGTCTCTAGTGATCCGTACACATAAAAACGAGGTAGGAGGAAGAACTATTCTTTTTTAAAAAAATTTTTAAATGTTTACTTATTTTTTGAGACAGAGAGACAGAGCGTGAGCAGGGGAAGGGTAGAGAGAGAGGGAGACACAGAATTCAAAGCAGGCTCCAGGCTCTGAGCTAGCTGTCAGCAGAGCCCAATGCGGGGCTCGAACCCACGAACCATGAGATCATGACCTGAGCCGAAGTCGGATGCTCAACCAACAGGCACCCCGAGCATAGGATTCCTGGATAGGAGATCCTGAAATGGGGGGAAAATCTGCATGATGTTTGGGGACAGTGAGGGAAGTCTGAATATTGGACTATACATTAGATGACATTCTTGTATAAATGAGGAACATTTGGGGGGGGGCGGAGAGAAGGATGCGCCTGTGTAGAAAAATGCTCATGGTCTTGGGAGAAACATGCAGAAATACATAGGGGGGAAGTCATGATCCCTGCAACAACTAACTTTCAGATGGTTCTTTGCAAACACAAAGTGTGTGTGTGTGTGTGTGTGTGTGTGTGTGCGCGCGCGCGCGCGCACACGCATGGAGAAATAAAAAGCAGAAGTGGCTAAATAATGGTAGCTGGTGGTTCCCGGTGACAATTATGCAGGTGTTCAATGTACTGATTCTGCAACTTTTCTGTAGGTTGGAAGCTCTTGCGGGAGGGAAGGGATGGGGACACCAAAAAGCCCATCCACAGGAAACCGGTTCGATAAGTTAGGAGACACACGATAAAACATGGTGCAGACAGTAAAAACAGAAAGAATGAGGAAGTTCTTTATATCCTCATTTGGAATACTTCTCAAGATAAACTTTTTAAAAATTTGTATTTTTTCTCGAGAGAGAGAAAGAGCGAGTAAGCGAGTGAGCTCGAGCAGGGGTGAGAGACAGAAGGGGGGGAGAGGCAGAGAATCTCAAGCAGGCTCCACGTGTGAAGCCTGAGGTGGGGCTTGATCCCACGACCCCGGGATCTGAACCTGAGCCAAAATCAAGAGTCAGACACTCAACTGACTGAGCCCCCTAAGTGCCTCAACATACACTTTTAAATAAACAAAAGCAAAGTACAAACTGTGTGTAGTTTGCTACCATCTCTGTTAGAAGACATTACAAAAAAATTTTTTTCCTAAATGTTTATTTTTGAGAGAGAGAAAGAGAGAGAGAGGGCAAGCAGGGGAGGGGCAGAGAGAGAGGGAGACACAGAATCTGAAACAGGCTCCAGGCTCTGAGCTGTCAGCACAGAGCCCGACACAGGGATTAGGCTCAAACTCCAGGCCCCGCGAGATAATGAACTGAGCCGAAGTCAGATGCTTAACTGACTAAGCCACCGAGGCACCCTGGGGAGAAGCCATTTTTATATTGCCTTGATATGCAAACAAAACACCTGAACAGGAACAACTAGAAACAAGCACCTGTGGCTGGGCGCTTGGGGGTGTAGGAAGTGGGTGAATGTGCTAAATGAGAGAATCTTTTTGAATCTTCTGCATATATATATACTTTAATATTTTATTTATTTTTGAGAGAGAGAGACAGCATGAGCAGGGGAGGGTCAGAGAGAGAGAGGGAGATAGAGAATCCAAAGACAGGCTCCAGACTGAGCTGGCAGTCAACACAGAGCCCGACGCAAGGCTTGAACCCGCGATCCGTGAGATCATGACCTGAGCCAAAGTCAGATGCTCAACCAACTGAGCCACCCAGGTGCCCCAGAATATACTTTTTTAAATTAGATAATAAAGAATAAGTTAGCAAAGTGGAGGCAGGAGGCTACAGGGGTTTGTTGGTGAAACAGAAGAAACTTAAAAAGGTGTGAAACTTAAAAACCACAGGGACATTCATGCACACTTAAAAAAGAGGGCAGCAGGGGCGCCTGGGTGGCTCACTCTGCTCAGTGTTCAACTCTGGATTCAGGCTCAGGTCATGATCTTATAGTTCGTGGGACTGGGCCCCGCACTGCACTCTGTACTGACGGTGCAGGGCCTGCTTGGGATTCTCTCTCTCTCTCTGCCTCTCCCCTGCTTGCTCTCTCTCAAATTAATTTTTAACAGAAGAAAAGAGCGTGGGGACAATGGCACAGTAGAAGCCTCACACAAAGCCAGGGACGGGGCCCAGGGGTCACAGAGAGGGATAAACTGAGAGACGCAGGAGAAACTCTTCCTGAACATGGCATCCCTCAGGGAGCAGCACCCAACAGCTCAGGGCTTTTGACGGGCTGGGAGGCCTCTGTGGAGACGGCCTTGGCCATGGTTAAAGAACAGATCCCACTGCACTTAGTCAGGCTCTGAGGACAAACCATCTCATGCAGCTGTGCTCTCACCTGGACTAGGGCCTTCTAAGATTTCCTTTATCACCATCCACGGCTCCTCCAGCAGGGGAATCACCGTTGGGCGGTACACGGTCAGTCCTGTTCAGGAGGAACAGAAGGAGTTTTATCCTGGAAATAAACAGCTGTTCGAATTTGCTTACCTGACTTCTACTTCTACGGGAAAACAACGGAGCATTAGGTCACTGTCCTTTTCAGAGCTAGGACAGAAATTTCCTGCCACCCAAGAGGATATGTGCATAGAGATCAGGGCGGGAGGAGATCACAGGAGAGTAGGAAACGGGCAAGGAGGGAGCAGCGCTGGGTGGAGGCCCGGGGAGGCTGGGCATCACGGTTTTCAGTGATCTTTCACTTAGACACTTTTTTATTTGGGAAAAGGGAAAACACTTCCATGCCCGAATGGGATGAGCACACTCACCTCCAGGCCCTACTCATAGCCAAGTACGTTAGGGGCGACCCATTTTATCGATGCAGGACAGAAGACCCTTGGTGGGCATGCCAGCAGGGGCGGGCGAGGGTGGTGCTTACCCAGAGAAACCATGTTCCAGTAGTTCTGCAGCGTCACAGTCTTGTACAGTTCCTTCTGCACGGGACGCATGATCTCCCAGTCCTCCTGCGTGACATCCACAGCCACGTCTTTGAATGTCATGGACTCCTAAAACATCCAACAGAACTGGTTCCAGAACCGGGGGAGGAGGATAGTGAAAACGCCGGGCGTGTGTGCGCTGAGGGCAACCGCAGAATCCCGAGCTTCAGGAAGACCCTAAAGGTCGTCAAGCTAAACCCTCAGCTGAGTTGCGGACGACAGCACCTGCACGCTCCCACGGGGAAGTCTGACGCTACAGCAGGAGTCGTCGTCCGTTTCCAGCTGGCACGGGGCGTGCGCTTAAAGCAGAAAGGGCTTTACAAAAGCGACACACTTGAATGGTTGTGCTTTTCGAGCTTTAACTCAAGAATTCAGTGTGTCATGGGGGTGCCTGGGGGGCTCGGTCAGTTGAGCCTCCGACTCTTGCTTTCTACCCAGGTCATGATCTCAAGACTGTGAGATCGAGCCTGTGTGGGGCTCCGTGCTGGGCATTGAGCCTGCTGAAGATTCTCTCTCTCTCTTCCTCTGCCCCGTCCTCTCTCACACGAGTGTGCATGCTGTCTCTCTCAAAAAAAGACTCTTAAAAAATTCACTGTGCCATAATTTGAAATTTTAAGCTGTATTTGTGTGCCCTACAATGAAATGCAGAGCCCTTACTTCCTTTTCAAAATGAAATTGGGGCTGTGCCCGGCTGGCTCAGTAGGTAGAGCCTGTGACTCTCATCTCAGAGTTCTAAGTTTGAGCCCCACGCTGGGTGTAGAGATTACCTAAAAACAAAATCTTCAGGGGCACCTGGGTGGCTCAGACTATTAAATGTCCAACTCTTGGGATGCCTGGGTGGCTAAGTCGGTTAAGCATCCGACTTTCGCTTAGGTCATGATCTCGTGGTTCGTGGGTTCGAGCCCTGCATCGGGCTCTGTGCCGACTGCCAGCTCAGAGCCTGGAGCCTATTTCAGAGTCTGTATCTCCCTCTCTCTCTGACCCTCCCCTGCTCACGCTCTCTCTCTCTCTCTCCTAGAAATAAATAAAAATATTTTTTAAAAAAATGTCCAACTCTTGATTTTGGCTCAGGTCATGATCTCACAGTTGGTGAGCTGGAGCCCCGCATCAGGCTCTGTGCTGACAGCTCAGAGCCTGCTTCAGATTCTCTCTCTGCCCTACCTCCAGCTCTCTCTCTCTCAAAATAAATAAACATTAAAAAAAAAATCTTTAAAATTGGGACCAAAACCCACACGGTTGAACTGTTATACTTGTGGATACATGTCTCAATCTGGTAAGGTTCGTATTCCTCTTTGCTCTTTTTCTTCCTTTTGGTAAATAAAACTGATTACACTTACACATCTTTCAAATGAACTTTATGTGTCTCAAAAAAATTATACGCAGTTTTCAAATTACATCTTCAATTTATAATTTAGGGAGAACAGACAATTTACAATATTTAAGACTTCTTTTACGTCTTATGGAATGATAGTTGGCATGGACGTACTATAAAATTTATAGTGTGTTTAGTACTAGATACCTTAAATTTTGGGGGTGGGGAAAGCTGCATGGAATCTTTTTTTTTAAGTTTATTTTGAGAGAGACAGAGAGAGAGAAAGAGAGAGTGTGTGTGTGTGTGCAGGGGAGGGGTAGAGAAAGGAAGACAGATAATCCCAAGCAGGCTTGTCACTAGCAGCACAGAGCCCCGAGCTCGAACCCATGAACCATCAGATCATGACCTGAGCCGAAACCAAGAGTCAACACTTAACTGAGCCACCCAGGTGCCCCTGTGGATGGAATCTTTTATTTTATCTTATCACCTGCCTGATTTTAACGTATATGTATGAAAGTGATTTTTTTTTTTTTTAGTGTTTATTTTTGAGAGACAGAGACAGAGTGGGGGAGGAGCAGAAAGAGAGAGGGAGACACAGAATCTGAAGCAGGCTCCAGGCTCTGAGCTGTCAGCACAGAGCCCAATGCAGGACTTGAACTCACAAACCGTGAGATCATTATCTAAGTCAGATACTTAACCCACTGAGACACCTGGGTGCCCCAAGTGATTTTTTTTTTTAGAGTAAGCTCTATGTCCAACATGGGGCTCAGACTCATGACCCTGAGATCAACAGTTGTATGCTGTACCAACTGAGCCAGCTACCCCTTAGAGTGATTTTCATGTCATGTTCTGTAGTAATCATCTTACTCAAATTTTGTTGTTTCCCAGTTTCCCCCTTGATTTTCTTAGGGTTTCTAGGTAAACAATCATTTAACCTATGAATAATAATTTTACTCTGGCTGCCAGCGTCAGATGTGTATTTTTATAGTAAAACTTTCTCTTAAGATGGCCTGGTAGAACACAGATTCACGATCGAGAGTAACACCACAAAACATACGGCCTTTAATTTCTTGTTAATGAGAAAAGTAGTATTAGCAACTATTGCTTCTTGATGGGTTACTGTAATCGAGGCTAACTGCAAGTCGCATAGTGTTTAATCCTCACAGTCTAACAGGTATATTCTATTTATTAGAGTTTAATAATCCAGGCCAAGTGTGGTCAGGTATCTTGCCCCAAGTCATAGGTTCAGAACCAGGAACTAAATCTGATCATCTGGCTGTGGAGGTCAGTCCCTTAACCTCTATGCAGTGTTGCTGCCTTACAGTCAGACTGAGGACAGGCATATCAGGGGAAGGTCACGGAAGCCTATTTCCTACACAGGGCAGTCACTTACCTTAACAGACCCAGGTGGGTTTAAAGAGAGAAACTGATGCTTAAGTCCTAGATTGGGCAAAGAAGTCACAGGGCCAGGACAGAAAACGTCCTCACACAGACACCTCTAATAAGCCATTTTAAAATCATAGAAGAAACCAACACTTACTTTGGTCACCAAGTCATTTAACCATCCTGACTGGAAAGGAGGCCTTCCTTTGGGTTCTTCCTCTAGGGTCTCTTGGGGAAGGGCAGAATTCTGAGGAGCAGCTACGGAAGAAGGGAGACCATGATGGAGATTAGTCCTGTTTGAACAGCCTAGGAAATTCTTCACCAAATAGATGCCCACACTTCCCTACAGTGAGAAATGAGAAAGAAACCAAAACCAGCACCTGTACTTCAAAGCAGCAGAGGGAAGGGCGGATCCATCCAGGCTTCAAAAACAAGTGTGTTCTGGGGCTGCTAAGGATCTGTACCAAATTCCCAACGTTCTACTAAAGCTTCATGTGATGCAAATTTTGTGTGTTGCCTCTTAACAAGGAAATGTTTTCTGGACCCCTTTCTGCCTTTTTGCAAGCATGTTATTGTAAAACCGGATTCACAAAGCAAGTGATTTCTTTGCAGAATGGTTCAAACCTCTGCAGGTAAAATTCCTGAAAGCTCACACAGGGGTAGTTTGGTCACTGTTTTAAGTCACTGGGGAGTGGGGGGGTGGGGGGGGCGGTCTCCAGCAGTCTGGACGGGGCAGACCCAGCAGGACTCTGAGGCTCACATTGGAGTGTGTTCCCACTCACTGAGCTCTGCTCTCCCCGGTGTCTTGAAAGGGCTGCTCTGTGACAATGCTAGGTGTCTTCCCTAACCACCCAGGACTCCTCCCCTCTCTGCCCTACAATCCTCACCTTCCTCTTCTAGAATCTGTGTCAAATCCTCCACCAGAGTCACCACTTCCTCACTGCTCTCTGGGTACTGGGACTTCACCCACGTCCTAACCTCCCCAGGCAGGATGGTCAGGAATTGCTCTAGCACCAGCAGCTCCAAGATTTGTTCCTTTGAGCGAATCTCAGGTCTCAGCCACTTCAGGCAGAGCTCTCGGAGTTGATTCAGTGCCTTTCGAGGACCGGCTAGGTCTGGATATGGGAAATTCCTAAAATTCTGCCGACACGTCTCAGTGTCACGCAAGAGTCTCAAAGCGTGGGTTCCCTTCTCCCCATTGTGGGGTCCACTCTGAGCCTTGTCCGGCTTCCACATTAGAAGGATTTGGGAGCGTGAAGAACTGGTCGTCCTCTTGCACGGAGAGAACATGGCTACAGACGGGAGAGTCAGTCTGGCAGTCTCCTTTATTTCTCCAGTAGTGAGCCAACTGCTTGAAGTCTCATGCTAGAGCCACGGAGTCATTCTATCAAGGGCTGCTGCAGCCAGGGGCAGAACAAGGTCAAGGTAGAGTCAGTGGCCTTAGTTACAAATTCGGAGCCCAGAACTTGCAGGGATGGTTAAGAGACCCTGAAACACAAGAACAGAGCGCAAAGTCAAGAACTCCTGGTGCTCTCTGCTATGCACATAATACCAGCAGGGATAGCCTACTCGGTGCGCACAGATACATACACACACACACACACACACACACACACACACACACACTTTACCTTGGTCTTCCTCCCCTACATCCTTAGAATTGTAGCATAAATGCAACCTCTTGGGGGCAGGGGCTGGGACTGACATCAAAAGGTGGTAAGAGAGGGGCGCCTGGGTGGCTCAGTCGGTTGAGCCTCCACCTTCGGCGCAGGTCATGATCTCACAGCTCTTGCGTTCGAGCCCCACGTCAGGCTCTGTGCTGACAGCTCAGAGCCTGGAGCCTGCTTCCAATTCTGTGTGTCCCTCTCTCTCTCTGCCCCTCCCCTGCTCATGCTCTGTGTCTCAAAAATAAACAAATATTTCTTTAAAAGAATTAAAAAGAAAAGGTGGTAATAGAAGCAGAGACCTGAATCATGAGCCAGACAACAGATCAAACAAACTTCTAACTTGTTGAAACACAAATGAAATCACAGAGGGGGAAAGAAAGCTTCAGTATTTTTCTGATGTTACTTCAGAAGCCCTAAAGAAACGGAAATACCTCTCAAGAACAACAGGGCAAATCTTTTAAGTACTTGGAACAAACGGGGAGAATGCCTTCTTAATAAAGTGCTCAAGGTTCCCAAGGAAACTGTCAAGGAAAAAAGGGCGAGCCATTTGCCTGCTTTGCATATAAATGCCAGACTATTCTAGCTTTTTGCTATCAGAGGGCTGGGAGCCTAGCCGGTAGGTAGCACAGGAAAAAATGTAAAAGAGACTGGTGTCATTTGAAGCCCTTTTAAGTGCTTCTACAAGAGACAATTCCTTATGATTAAATATGAAACCAGAATTCCCGAGGAAAACCTCAGAACAGGCCTGACCTGCAGCTCGGACGACACCTGTCCGCGGGCCCGAGTTCTGAGCCCTCCTCAAAGCTCCGTCGCGGAACCAAAGCCAAGTGTTATACCAGGCCCTGCAGGGGAGACTTGCGGGCCTCGCCCGTCACCTCCCCTACCCGGTCCGGTGTCCCTAACTCCTCTTCGGCCGGGGGGGTCACGGACAGCGGGGGAAGGGGGGACCTGGCGACGCGCTGAGCTGGGACCGGGCCCCCACAGCAGCCAACGCCCCGTGTCTGCCTTCGCCTCCGCCCCCGGGCGTAGACCGGCAGGGGCAGCGGCTTAACCGCGCGGACACTCGCGCCCGGCGCCCCCGACATCATTACCTGTCGCGGGGACCCGGCGGACGCGCAGCCGGAGCGGCCCGAGNGGAAAGCACGACGTGTCTCGGCCGGGAGCCGCACCTTCCAGGCCGCTCCTGAGAAGCCTGGCCCGGAACGCGCCGCGCCTCGGCTCCACCGCGACCTCGCCTCAGCGCCACTGCGCATGTGCGCCCGGAGAACGCTGCGCGCCCGCTGAGCCAATCCGAAGCCGCGTCCCGGCCCTCCCTCCCGCCCGAGCCTCATTCCTTGGACCTGTCTCCATGGTAACCTCCTCCACCCATCACTGCGACCTGCTCGTTTAGGCTGCAAGGTTCTGAAGGGAACTTTAAAGTTTCCCTGGTCAGAAGCAGGTCTGGTAGGTGACCGGGAGGTCGGGAGCTACTAGCATCTGGGGAAAGGGGATGCAGATGGGGGTGGTTAAAGCTCTGCACTAATTAGCCAGAGAAAACCTGGTGCCAGAGGTCTTAGAAGAAGGATGGGCAGACAAGACGTGGGTCTAAAGGTAGAACAACCCGCAGCGCGTTTTGGGGCGTTTTGGGGCGTTAGTGTGCATACACATTCACTGTTGGAGGCTCTGAGTCCCTCCTAAGGAACCTGATCTTGAGACTCCGATTGTAAAAAGGAATGACCTGAACAGAGTGTTTATAGAGACACAACAAACCAACATAAAACTTGAAAATAAAAGGGTAGAAAAAACATTCCAGGGGTTCCTGTTATCTACTGTTGTGTTGGCAAACCACCCAAAACCCAATGGTTTTAAAGAACAACCATTTTATTATGCCCATGGATCTTACTGGTCAGGAATTTGGAAGGGGAACTGTGGGCACGGCTCTTCACTGCTCCCCTCTGTCTGAAGGCTCAGTGGAGATGATTTGATGGCAGGGAGGGTCCATTTCTAAGATGGCCACTTCCCTCACATGTATTATGGGTGGACTGAGATGGATTAAGGATAAGCTCAGCTTGGATTTGAGCAGAGTGGCCTTTTCCATGTGAAGGACTCTGACATGGCATCTCTGGGCTTCAAGAGCACATGTTCTAGTGAATATGAAAGAATCGTCATGGCTGTTGACGACATAGCTTTGGAAGTCACAAAAAAGTCATATGTTCGTAACTTTGGAAGTCATCACTTCCATCATATGTTCGATCAAAGCAGCCACAAGTCTGTGCAGAATCTAGTAGAGGCAAATGTAGACTCCATCTCTTGATGGGAGGGGTGTCCTACAGTCTTAAAATGACCACAATAGGCACATTTGAACAATAAGAAACTGGGCGCAAACACTTTATGGAGAAAATTAGTCAACGATTTGGAAAAACACGAAAGAGGAGCGCCTGGGTGGCTCAGTCGGTTGAACGTCCGACTTCGGCTCAGGTCATGATCTCACCGCTCGTGGGTTCGAGCCCCGCATGGGGCTTTGTGCTAACTCAGCGCCTGGAGCCTGCTTTGGATTCTGTGTCTCCCTCTCTCTCTGCCCCTCCTATGCTCATGCTGTCTCTCTCGCTGTTTCCCAATAATAAATAAAAAATAATAATAATTAAAAGATAAAAACACTAAAGATTATCCAAATAATAGCCAAAAAAAGAAAAAAAAAAAGAAAAAAGTGAATAATGGAAAGCAAAGCCTGTCTGGTAAAAATTTTAATGAGCCCTTCAAAAAAAATTCTTTTTAATGAGCCCTTCAATTCATCAGAACAACATAAATTATAATCAAAACCTTCCCACCCTCTCACAAAAGCTATGAACATAAAGCTTTAGGGTAGTGTTACCGGAGTCAGGTTCTTGCGGCCAACGAAGAACGTTCTCATGGAACGCAGCTGGACCCCAGAATAAAAGGCACACGCTAGCCGAGGTTCTGCTTAAGTAGAGAGAATTCGGACTACACGTCCCATATGCTAATAAGGGGAGGGAGAGGGGGAAATGCCTCATTTTGATTGGCTGAAAGGGCCTCGTCCTGATTGGTTGATATTGGAAGGCCACTCAGGCAGCTCATTGGCGGCTTTTGGAGCCGATCCTGCGTGTTAAGTTCTGCTTGTGTGTGGGCCCGCATCCTGCTTCTCTCTAAGAGGTGGGCTGTTGAGCCGACATCAAGTGCTCCACGTGCGTGATGTTTACCCTTTGGGCCTGGTCCCCCTGGTCTCTAACTGCCTCGGTAGGACAGGGCAGTGTTTCCCCTATTTCTTCTAGTGTTTTCTTTAGGGACAGCAGAGATTTCATCTGAGGAGATTGGATGGAGGTCTGGTAGAAATGGATGCAGCCTTAACTCAACTCCCAGGGGGAGCATCAGGGCCCAAGTGCAACTCCCAGAGGGGAAGTGAGAGACCAGGGAGGTGAGGACCCATGGGCACAAAGTGTTTCCCCCCCTGTCCTGAGATGTGAGGTCTGCGCCGTAATGAGTCTGACTCAGTGCATTTTCTTTCATGTTGTAGGCTGAGGGCACTGATCCCATTTATAGACAAGAAAAGGGAGGCTCAGGAAGATAATGTGACTTTGCCAAGGCTTCCGGGGATTGGGTGCAGACCCCGGCCTTGCTTGACCTAATCAAGGTCTTGACCCCGCAGACCCCGGCCTTGACCCCTGCTGTGCTACCTCCAAGGCCAGCCCTGTTCTCTTTTTTTTTTTTTTTTTTTTTTNGAGGAGGGGCGCCTGGGTGGCTCAGTCGGTTAAGCATCCAACTTCAGCTCGGGGCATGATCTCTCCGTCCGTGGGTTCGAGCCCCAAGTCGGACTCTGTGCTGACAGCTCAGAGCCTGGAGGCTGTTTCGGATTCTGTGTCTCCCTCTTTCTCTGGCCCTTCCCTGCTCATGCTCTCTCTCTCTCAGAAATAAATAAAAAACATTTAAAAAAAGAATCAGAGGAGATGCTAGGATACTTAGATAGCATTTTTATTTTACTTACTTAGCAAATTTTTAAAAATCCAGGAAAAATTCCCAGCTGTAATAATGGAAAAGGGAAACAAAGCAACTCCAGAAGTCAGCGTACCCGTGCGGCTTCTCCTGTCCCAGCCCCGGTCACGCTCCTCTCCATCGGACCCCTAGGGTCCCCTCCTACCCCCCACTGCAGGAGAGACCCGTTTTTCATAGCTTCGATTTCTCTGTCCCTCAATGGAAACAGAAACAAAACTAGTTTTAATAAAATGGGTTCTCAGCATCAACCTGGGTGCAGTGGGAAGATTTCAACTCCACTGGCTCTGGAGGCAGTATTAGTACTCTGCCAAATCCTCATCAGTGGTTCTTTATTTTGTTTTCTTTTCTATTCTGACATCAACCCTGCAACAGAGGTGGAAGGATCCGCATTTTATACAGGAGGCCCAGAGAGGTTGAGGACTTTCCCACCGCCACACAGCACAGTGGCAAGGCCAGCATCCGGGCTGCAGGTGCCTGGAGCCAGCCTCCCTTTCCATGTACGACCATGCGAGGGGGGCGTGTTCCCGGATAACCAGGATTCAGGGGCTAACAGATTCAGCCTGAAACAGGAAAAGGAGAATTAAGATATATTTCATGCTCTCGGCATCAGTCTGTACGTTGACATGGCGTTGAAATTTGTTTTTCGAGGAAACGCTCTATTATGCTGCTGTATAAAGACTTAAGTTCTAAATTCAGCTCAAATAGCAGCACTTCCTTTGAAGAAAATCCCTCGAAGTGCCCACAGCTGCAGACAAGGACCTGTTTGTTGGGGGCTCAGCAAGGCTTCCCACTTCCCAGGCTCAGTCCAGGGCACCCTGGGGTCTGAACTGCCTGCACCTTGTAAAATACTTTCTCTTTTTCTCATCTCGGTTTTGGTTTGGGAGTATTTGACTTTTCTTTTGTATAACTGCATCTCATGTCAAAAGGTTCATGAACGTGCTGCAACAGATGATCAGCAAATCTGGTGAGAATTTTTAAAAACCAGCTTCACTGAGGCATAATTGCCAGGCAATGAACTGCACGTATGTAAAATCTACAATTTAGATCTTGATCTACAGACATACGTGTGAAACCATCAGTACTGTCAATATATATAAACCCTCAAATATTTCCTAGTGACTTTTTTGTAGACTCTNTTTATTTTTGAGAGAGAGGGAGAGCCAGAGTGTGACTGGAGGAGGGGGAGGAGAGAGGGAGACACCGAATCTTTAGCAGGCTCCAGGCTCTGAGGTGTCAGTACAGAGCCTGACGTGGGGCTCGAACTCGTGAACCACGAGATCATGACCTGAGCCAAAGTTGGATGCTCAACTGACTGAGCCACTCAGGTGCCTGTCTTTTAAAGAAAAAACATTTTAAATGTTTATTTATCTTTGAGAGAGAGAGAGAGAGAGAGAAAGTTGGGGAGGGCCAGAGAGAGAGGGAGACACAGAATCCAAAGCAGGTTCCAGGCTCTGAGCTGTCAGTACAGAGCCCAGTGCAGGGCATGGGCTTGAACTCATGGACCACAAGATCATGACCTGAGCTGAGGTCAGATGCTTAACTGACTTAGCCACCCAGGCACCCCTTGAATCAACATCTTAATTTACATGTTAAAGAACTAGAAAAAGGGGCACCTGGGTGGCTTAGTCGGTTAAGCGTCAGACTTTCGCTTAGGTCATGATCTCGTGGTTCGTGGGTTCGAGCCCCGCATCGGGCTCTGTGCTGACTGCCGGCTCAGAGCCTGGAGCCTGTTTCAGTCTGTGACTCCCTCTCTCTCTGACCCTCCCCTGTTCCCGCCGTTTCTCTCTCTCTCTCCTAGAAATAAATAAAAACATTAAAAAAAATTAAAAAAAAAAACTGGAAAAAGGGCTAACCCTAAAGTTAGAAGAAGGAAATAGTGAAGATGGAAGAGTGGAGGTAAATGAAACAGAAACTAGGAAAACAATAGGTAGAACCCACAAAATCAAACGTTTGAACAGATCAACGCAATTGACTAACTTTACCGGGGCGGACTGAGGAAAAAAGAGGGAAGACACAAAGTAATAAAATTAGAATCGAAAGTGGGAACATTGCTATCCGCTTTTTGGGGGGGGTCAAAATTCATTTTTATTAATAGAAAATAAACACTTATTCCAGCTTCAGTCGTTGTACTTGAAGTTGCTAATAAACAAATCTTTTAAATAATCACTCAATCATCCTGTTTTGACCGAGACAATGAACCTGTGGCTTAAACAAAAGTATTCAGCACCATTTGCTCATAGGCCTTTTGGAAATTGTTCTTAAGGTTTCTGGAACTTTCCTGTCTGGAAAGTACAGGAATTACTGAGCTACAAGAGGAAGCTTCTCTAGGGCAACCAATGAGAAGTTAAGCAATCGTTATAAAAGGAGTCCATGTACCTTCAGCATGGTAACTTGGCCAATAAAATGATCCCTTCTCCAGTTCAGGAGAGGTGTGCCTCTAAGCACCGGGGTATGAAGAGGCAGACTGTTATTTGCTTTTAGAATGAGCTAATAACAGCAAATCTCTAGCACGGATGCTACTGGATCTTAACATCCTGTGATTTTAGGAAATTCTGTAAATAGTTTGAATTTAATTCAATTTACTCAGAAAGTAAACCTGTTGAGGGAATGCCTGGGTGGCTCAATCGGTTAAGTGTCTGGTTTCGGCTCAGGTCATGATCTCACGCTTGTGAGTTCGAGCCCCGCGTCGGGCTCTGTGCTAACAGCTCTGACCCTCCCCTGCTCATGCTGTCTCTATCTCTCTCTCAAGAATAAATAAAGCATTTTTAAAAATTAAATTTAAAAGATTGGGCTTTTAAAAAAAAGAAATTAAACCTGTTGAATAAGATTCACTACTCTGTCAGAGTATCTGCTGGTTTAGTTTCCTTAAATGTATGTATATATATATATGTATATATACATGTATACATATATATATAAAATACATGCAGATGAANTATTCAAACCAAAACCTAGGTTAGCAAAATGCCTATAATTAAAAGCAACTGAGGGGCACCTGGGTGGCTCAGTTGGTTAAGTGTCCAACTTCGGCTCAGGTCATAATCTCACAGTTTGTGGGTTTGAGCCCTGCATTGGGCTCTATGCTGACAGCTCAGAGCCTGGAGCCTGCTTCTGATTCTGTATCTCCCTCTCTTTCTGCTGCTTCCCCACTCATTCTCTGTTTCTCTCTTTCTCTCTCTCTCTCTCTCTCAAAAATAAACTTAAAAAAAAAGCAGCTGATGGAATGAAATCCAAAGTTATGACAAGGGAGACTCACTCGCACTAAGCTGTGTTGCTTAGAGAACTTACAAAAGTATGTGCCATTAATGCTATTTGTGGATGGGTAAGGCGACACCCTCTCCTCATTTACCATAGGATTCCAATCGAGGATGGGCCAGAAATGACCGTTTCTAAATATTTCAGAAAAGTCCACAGAATTGTTAAAAAGACTTTTAAGAATGTCTGTCCTTCTATATCTGTGAGTAGTAGCCTCATCAGAAGTTTCTTTTTCTTTAATTTTTTAATGTTTATTTTGAGAGAGAGAGAGAGACAGAGACAGAGTGTGAGGGAGGGAGGAGCAGAGAGAGAAAGAGACATAGAATCCGAAGCCGGCTGCAGGCTCCGAGCTGCCAGCACAGAGCCTGACGCAGGGCTTGAACCCATGAACCACGAGATCATGACCTCAGCCAAAGTCGGACGCTTAACCGACTGAGCCACCCAGGCGCCCCTCATCAGAATTTTCTAATAGCACAAAGACAAACGCAAGTCCCTACACTCGCTCAGATGTTTGAAGAATGGGAGGCGACTATTAGGGCCATCCTTAGCCAGAGCTTCTGTGGGCTTTTTACTATATGCTCATCGCCAGTGAATCAGGTGGACTTTTGTGAGAAAATAGTGCTTGGTGGCCACGACCTCTTTGGGGCATTTCTTTCTAAGTGGAATACACAGCAGGGAAGGGAAGGTAATACAAGGAAGCTACTCTGTCCAGCTCGGAAGGAGTTGATGAAGGCCATATCTGCATTCAGGAAGCCCATGGGGTCCTCAGCTGTGGATGGTGGCTAACGGGTCACCCAGCATGACACTGTGCACGCGGCAGCGCCTTCCTGCCCAGCTCCAAAATCCCTGGAGAGAGATTCCCAGGACCCAGTGGCGCATCGACAAAATGAATGGGAATAGTCACAGAAGCAAGGCTCCCACCCAGCGTTCTCCAAACTTCTTCCTCTGGTTGATGTGCTGTTAAGAGACTGTGGACAACTCAGTTTCCATCACTGATGCAGATCCCGGACACATGGCCCAAGGCTCACCCTCAGAGGGGCGGGTGCACGGCCCCAAGACTCGGGTGAGACCTCGGGAGAATACAAAGCGGTCCATCTGTCGTGTGAGGAGAGCGACAGCACGACTCCATCTTGGAGAAGCTTTTGGAGAAGGAGAGAACGGCGAGGCTCAGGAAACATCCCTCCATTTGACAGACAGAGACTCTTTATGGCAAGCCGACCAGATGGATTCCGCCTGCACCTACAGAGCAGCTCTTGAGCAACAATATGTCCACAATCGTGAGACAGAAGGTCGACCCTGCGGTTCTGGAGCCCGAGGGGCCGCAGAGGCGCCTCCAAATGCTGGCCCGCTCAAATATGGAACAGTGATGTGTCTCGGTTTGTCACTAACGCCAAAGTCCAAGAAATCAAGGGACATCGCTCGATGAATCCTGAGGGTCAGACCTTCCCACATCTTGTGCCAATCACAGCTGGGTGTTGGAAAGCCCCGTACAAGCACACCTGTCTCAGGACTTCAGCCACACCCACGGAGTCTTGGTAGAAGATGCGCCATCCTTTGTAGGTGAAAAATTTGCAAGACGGCTTCCAGGAGTGAAGAGCAGGAGAAAGTTGGGGGAGGGGTACGAAGATAGGCCACAAGCAGTAGCCCCCCCGAACCCACCACTCCCTCATCCTGATTCAGGGAAGACTCCATGTTTGGGGGCAACATGCTTGCGCATGCTTGCTTTCCACTTCACAAAACGTAAAGGGATTATGAGAGAATACGGTGAATAATGCATACCCACAAATGAAGTAAACGAGAGGAAATGGAAAGTTGGAATCCGGTGATTCAGCAGACGGCCAGCAGGGGGCACACGCCGACACTGTAAAACTCCGTGCGCTGCGTCCCGGCGGCCACAAGAGGGCGCGCGAACTCGCCCTTTCTGGTCCGCGTAGCGCGCTTGCGCGTTCGGCCAGGGATGTGGCGTCGTGTGCCCCCGACGGGTGTGAAGCGCGCGGCGTCCACCCCGCCCCCGCGGGTCAGCGGGGGGGCGTTTTGTGCCTCATTTTACACGCCTCGGCGAACGGCTGCTGTTATAAAGCAAGGCTCGATAAACTATGACACGGGAACGGATACAATAGGATGCACGACGACGACGCTCCAGAAAATAAAAGCTTCTGCAGTCGCGATTTTAGAAAAACGTCCCCCGGAGTGTTTGCAAAATGCAGAGGGGAGAGCAAGGAGGAAGGCTGTGNGGGCTGCAACGCTTGGAAACGGAGTGAAAAACGGCAAAGGCGGGGGATTTAAAAGTCATATTACTTTATTTATTTTTTTATTTTAAATTCAGTTTATACCAAAAATAAAACGGATAATAGATGGACTCTCCTGGCTTTAATGCAAGCAAAGTCATCAATTACTCCTTTAAAAATAGGCTTCTTAGCTGATCTCGTTTTCACTGGCGTTATAACGATTGACATGGTTGAAGACTGCTCATGACCCCAGGGACAATCTTAGATGACTTGATTAATTTCAGCTTTCTCACGATGCCCTCCCCCCCCAGCCCCCCGTGACTGGTCGTGGTTAGAAAGCATGTTGCCAAGTCCACTTTCTCATCTGAAAAACAAATCAGCGATATTCGTCAATTGGTTTTTGGAGGTTGAAACACGATCTTTTAAATTTCAGAACCAATGATTGCATTCTATGAGGAATTGACGTTCAATCTGAGATAGAAGAAGTGTGAGCATGGGGTGGAGAACTGAGCATGGGGTGGAGAACTGTATGAGTGTCGGTGTGGAAGTGAACCGATGATAGAGCTTTGTGTAGGGATAACAGCAGCGTTGGATTGTATTTGTGTAGTTTGAAAGGTTGGTCAAGGATCGGCTTACCGGACATTTTGTAGCGCTATCATCTGAGATGGGAGACAAGAAGGAAAGGAATTTTTATTTGAGGAGGAAGTTAAGGTGTTCAGCTTGAGATACATTGCATTTTAGCTTCCTGTAGATACCCTACTGCAGGAAGGAAGTATAGACCTGACTGAGTCTATATGCGAGCACAAGGGTGTTGACCATCAATCTTGGAACGGTTCAGCGAGTCCTTTTGAGGCAGACCTTGCTGCAGACACTGGCAGGAAGGGTTTATGGCAGCTTGAAGACAGTCAGGAGCCTGAGATGTCAGAGGACCCTGGGAAAAAGAACGCTCCGCAAAGGAGGTCATGGTCCACTTAGACTTTGTTTCCAGATAACTGTGGGTTAAAGTGGGAATAAAGCGAGGAGAAGTGCGGACTCGTTCCTGAGAAGTGAATTCTATGCCCTGAGAGTTTCCATGTGGTCAGAGAACCTGGGATTGTGGGAATAAACTGGAAAGCTCTTATGGAAAGAGGGAGGGATCTCAGATCATTGATCGGAAAGGTGAGAACCCAGTACATGCTACAGGGAGCCTGGGTGGCTCTGTGGGTTGAGCGTCTGACTCTTGGTTTCAGCTTAGGTCTAGATCTCACGGTTTGTGGGGTTGCACCTGCCTCAGGCTCTGCGCTGGCAGTGCCGAACTTGCTTGGGATCCTCTCTCTCTCTGCCCCTCCCGCACTCATGTACACTCCCTTTCTCTTAATATAAACATCAAAAACAAATCCAGCATAACGTAGTTAGGATATATACCATGAAGACACACATGCTTCGGAATTTGAACTTCAGAAAAAGGCAGGGTGAGGTTCTAATTCTAGGCAGGTCATAATTTAGCCATGTAATTCTGTTACTAAATCTCTCTGAATTGTGTCTTTCTCCCCATTTGTAAATGGGTAGCTAATCCCTCAGTGGCAGGTTTACTTTGAGGATTAAACCAGCAAATGTGTAAAAAGTCTTCATCAACGTCTCAATTAATACAGTTGTTAGGGCTTTTTTCCCCCCTCTTCTCTGGTGGATCTCACCTTCAAAGGGTTGATTTAATCCTCTTTCTTATTATGGAATATTATCATTAATTCACCCATGTGGTTTTAATTTTTTTTTTAAAGTAGGCTTCCTGCCCAGTGCAGAGCCCAACGCAGGGCTTGAGCTCATGATTCTTTGCTCAAGAGCTGAGGTGAGATCAAGAGTCAGACACTCAACGGACTGAGCCAGCCAGGCGCCCCGGGTTTATGTTATTCTTGATATATTAGGGAGGGACTATAGCTTACAAATATCTCACATATATAAACTATGAAATGTAAGATGTTGCTGCCGATGGGGCAAGAGTTTATCTCCTGCTTCACTAAGATGTCAGGTGGTGCCAATTTAATGTCTCCTGAACCCCTTCTTCACTCTGCATTTTATGAACTTGCTGCTACTTGGAAACTGTGGTACCCAAAGGTAGCACTGTGACCCGGGTTACACCCACTGCCTTCCTGTGCAAGGGATTGTAGAGCTAGGCTTGCGCTGTGGGAAGTCCCTGAATCCCCAGACATGGGAGGAGTCTTTGAATTTTCCTACCTCATCCTAAAAGACCTCCCACTGCTGCTTGGGCAGAAATCTGAATGGGGGGGGGAGGGGAGGGCTGGGGGTCAGGACTGTGGCACTGATATTGTCTGATTCCTTTATGTGAAGCGGCCTGGATGACTGGGGTCAGCTGACCTCAGAGGGTCAGAGCATCCCACTTTGGGACTTGAACTTTAAAGAATCAACGCTAGGCGCCCCTGGGAGGCTCAGGTCCAGTCGGCTTATCCGACTTTGGCTCAGGTCATGATCTCACAGTTCATGGCTTCGAGCCCCGTGTCGGGCTCTGTGCTGACAGCTCAGAGCCTGGAGCCTGCTTTGGATTCTGTATCTCCCTCTCTCTCTGATCCTCCCCTGCTCTCTCTCTCTCTCAGAAATAAATAAAACATTAAAACAAGGAAAAGAAAAAAAGAACAAAAAAAAGAATGAATGCTAGTGTGCCAAGCCAGGAATAGTTAAACCTGAGAAATTCGAGAATGGTGTCTTGGGTCTGGGGGCCGGTATCTATATGTGATACGCATCAGGGTCTCCTAGAATTTGGGGTCAAGGAGGGAATTGAATACTACTTGTGGCAACGGGGCATATTAAAGCATGAAACTATGTAAAATGGGGATATTACTGTGTTCATTATGAGCAGCAGTAGTCAAAGCCTTCTGAATTTTGACCCTAGGACGGGGGGAGTGCTCCCTTAGATGAAGTTTTGGGGACTCATGATCTGCGTGCCTGCGAATTGTGGGCAGGATTGAAATCTCATGGCTGCTGCTTCCTCACCTTTGCCTGTTTAGTGCTGGAACTATCTCTGAGTGAGAACACAGAGGAAGACAGAGAATACAAAGGTGGCTGAGTGTCTTTATTTTTTTTTTAAGTTCATTTATTTTGAGGGAAAGAGAGAGAGCATGCACAGGGAAGGGGCAGAGAGAGAGGGAGAGAGAGAGAATCCCAAGCAGGCTCTGCCCTGTCCATGCAGAGCCTGACCCCGGGCTCAAACTCAAAAACTGGGAGATCTTGACCTGAGCCGACATCAAGAGTCAGACGCTTAACCGACTAAGCCACCCAGGTGCCCCTCTGTCCCCATTTTTTAAAAGAAGATTGCACGGTTTAGATTTATTTTCTGTCACTCATAATTTGATTCCGTTTATTCGTTCTTAGTTGAAAGATGACATGCGTGATCCTGGTTCTTTGTCAGGGTTTGACGATCGTCAGTGAAGGGCGGCAGAATATGCTAAACTGCAGGTATAAGACTCTGACATCTCCCTCCTCCCTTTCTTCCTGGAAATAGATGATAAAACCTTGTGAAAGCTGTCTTTCCTGGAGGACAGGAGGAAAGAGACATTTTTATCACCATAGACCGAGAGTCAAGGCTGAGAGAATTCTGTACAAACAGACCTTGTTGAAATAATTCTTATCTTCCCTTAGCCTCCGGTGTATTTTAGTTGCTTTCCCACAATTGCTTGTCTTTGTTCGACCTAGTTAAACAGCACACAGATTTTGCCACTTCTCTGGGTCTTTGTTTCCTTACGAGAGCTCCGGGGGCCGTGTGAAATTTACATTAAATAAATCTGCTTTTTTTCCACTCCTGTTAACCTGTCTCCTGTAAATTTAATTCCCAGGCCCAGCCCACGACTCTAAGAGGGTGAACATTAAGTTTTGCCTCGCCTACAGAGGCATATGATGTCCATCTGTCCCTCACAGGAGCTGGTAAAGAGAAAAAAAAAAATTCCTTGGTAATAACTTTGATTACCCAGTGAAAGTTTTATCTCATATCTATAAGATATGTCATTTTTGCCTGCAACTAATAAGAAGTTGGGGGGGGGGTGCGATACTTCATGACAATACAAAGTTCTCCTGGCTCCCTAATGTTTAACATTCATAGAGGATTCTTGCATCATGTGTTCTTACTATGTTGATTGCAAAGTGATAATGTTCCAACACCGGTAATCTCAACTTTACACGTTGGCCCTTGATATTACTCCTTATGAAGGAGTCATTCCGCATCTATCTGTGTGTCTATCTTATAATCATCAGTATTAAATTCTTTTTTTAAGTTTATTTATTTATTTTGAGAGAGAGCGAGAGAGCATGCATGTGAGCGGGGGAAGGAGAGAGAGAGAGAGAGAGAGAGAGAGAGAGAGAATCCCAAGCAGGCTCCGCATTGTTAGTGCGGAACGCGGAGGCTGAAGCAGGGCTCAAACTTACCAGACCATGAGATCATGACCAGAGCCTGAGCTGAAACCAAGAGTCAGGTGCTTAAGGACTGACTATTAAGTTATTTTTATGTTCAAATTGTTCCACTTGAGGCTACTGTATATCCCTTCGGGCTGATTGGCTCCCTTGTGACCTACCAGATAGTTTTTTTTCTTTTCCTTAATAGTTTTTTTTTTTTTACTTTTTCTCTGAAGAAAGCATTTCAAAGTTGTCTAGTATCTTCTGTGATCTAGCCTTGAAATTAACCACACTCTGTGTTCCTGGGCCGTGTCCACCCAAATTTACAGGTGAAGTCTTAACCCCAGTGTGACTATATTTACAGATGTAATTAAGGTTAAATGAGGTCAGAAAGGTGACTTTATGGCATCCTTGTAAGAAGAGGAACTTTCTCTCTCTCTCAGCGCATCCACAGAGGAAAGGCCATGTGAGGGCACAAGAAAGCACTTCTCAGAAAGCCAGGGAGATGGTCTTTGACAGAAGACTTGATTCTTACAGTTCGAAGTTCAAGCCCCATGTCGGGCTCTGTGCTGACGGCTCAGAGCATGGAGCCTGCTTCGGATTCTGTGTCTCCCTCTCTCTCTGCCCTTCTCTCTCTAAAATAAATAAATGAACATTAAAATCTTCTTAAAAAGAGCCTTAAGTTATTAGTGGGGAATATTAGAGATCATGATCAGGTCACTAAGTGTGCTCATTGCCACTGGGGTGTTTTTGCGGGTCTTCCCTTCCAGCAGGCAAGAGCTAGAAATGTATACACATGCATGTATATACCCACATATACACACATTCATGCACATAAGCATACATGTATTTGTGTAGATGATTTGTACAGATGTATGCATGTATATTGCAAACTGTACATTTCTCTAGATGTGTATAGATGTACATGCATAAACACATATGTATATCTCTTTAAGATAAAAGTCATACAAATATTTTTTTCGTTACTTAAATAATTTTTTTAATTTTAAATTTTGTTTTAAAAAGAGAGAGACACAGTGCGAGTGGGAGAGGGACAGAGAGAGGAGGAGACACAGAGTCTGAAGCAGGCTCCAGCCTCGGAGCCATCAGCGCAGAGCCTGATGCGGGGCTCGAACCCATGAACATGAGATCATGACCTGAGCCGAAGTCGACGCCCAACCGACTGAGCCTTCCAGGCACCCCCAGACTCATACAAATACTTTCAACTGTTCTGCACCCTAGAGTCTTTTCGTGCCTTCCTTTATTCCATATGTGAGTGTCCCCTGACTCCCAACAATATTGCGTTACCCACTTGTTCAATCCTTCCTTGCATCTAAAATGATTCTGAATTTTTTTCACCCATAACACTACACAAAATAAACCTACTAAACTGTGCTGAGACCTGCTGCACCTCAAACTTTAAATGAGCCTCCAGCAGGGGCGTCTGGGGGGCTCAGTCGGTTACGTGTCTCGCTCCTCATTTCGGCTCAGGTCACAATCTCTCAGTTCATGAGATGGACGCCCATATTGGGCTCTGCGCTGACAGCACAGAGCCTGCTTGGGATTCCCTCTCTCTGCCCCTCCCCTGCCTGCTCTCCCTCTGTCTCAAAACTAAATAAACATTAAAAAAAAAAAACAAAAAACAACCAACCCAGCGTCTAGCGTTGCAGACTCCCAAGCCATCCCCACAGGTATGGAGAGTGTATGCCAGGGCCCTGGCTCTAACCTCTCACCCAGGTCTGTGAAGGCAATAACCTGTTGGCTTGGTGTTTCTTTTTCTTTTCCTTTGCCTTCCGCCCTCCTCCCCCCAAGGGTTTATATTTAGGTAACATCTACACCCAACGTGAGGTTCAAATTCACAACCCTGAGATCAAGAGCCACACGCTCTCCTGGTGGGGAGGCCAGGTGCCCCTGGACTGGTGTTTCTGATCTACAGACCCAGGCACTGACAGGTAGCAAGGCTGATAGTTCTAGAAACAATGGGAGCACAGGGAACTCACTGCGTTCAGGAAACGAAATCCGAGGTACACGGTACCGCCCGTACCCAGCACCCCATCACTACGGCAGAGTGCCTTCAGGTATCCAAAGAGAAGTTTCGGGTGCAAAGGAGAAGCTGAAACCAGGCAAAGCCAACGTGAAAGGAAGAGAGCTACTTCGCGTATCGTTTTCTATAAAGAAACCAAACCTCAGTATTTAATCAAGTGTTGACTTTTAAAATGTCATTTCAAACTTCTAAATCCTTATAAACTAAGGAAAGTGAAACAAAACGGTGATGGAAATACCATTGCAGGCATATTTCGTTTTGTTGCACTTTGTGGATATTTTGCTTTTCAAAAATTTTTTTATTTACTTATTTTGAGAGAGAGAGTGAGCGAGCGAGAGAACATGAGCAGGATAGGGGCAGAGAGAGAGGGAGAGAGAATTCCAAGCAGGCTCTGCATCAGCGCAGAGCCCGACCTGGGGCTCGAACTCATGAACCGCGAGATCATGACCTGAGCCAAGATCAAGAGTCGGACATCTGCTCAACCAATGCCTCACCCAGGCGCCCCGCAGTGAAGTATTTTTTTTTAATATTTTTATTTTATTTCTAGGAGAGAGAGAGAGAGACAGCGTGAGCAGGGGAGGGTCAGAGAGAGAGGGAGACACAGACTCTGAAATAGGCTCCAGGCTCTGAGCTGGCAGTCAGCACAGAGCCCAACGCGGGGCTCGAACCCATGAACCGCGAGATCATGACCTAAGCGAAAGTCGGACGCTTAACCGACTAAGCCACCCAGGCGCCCCTGTGAAGTATTTTTAAATTAAGGTCTATACATTGTTTTTAAAGACGTAATGCTATTGCGCACTTAATAGACTACATATCATATACGTATACTTTTATAGGCCCTGGGAAACCAGAAAAAATTTATTTGTCTGACTTTATTGGGGTGGTCTGGAACATAATCCACAATATCTCCAAGGTATGCCTGTATGTGTTAGTTTCATTTAAATGTTATGATTTTTCATAGCCATGAAATTGCTGAATAACAATGCCAAGCACTTAACTAAAAATTTCTGTTAAAATTTTTTCCTAAACGGGCGCCTGGGTGGCTTAGTCAGTTAAGCATCTGACTTCGGCCCAGGTCATGATTTGTGGGCTCCAGCCTGGCATGCAGCTCTGTGCTGACAGCTCAGAGCCTGGAGCCTGCTTCAAATTCTGTGTCTCCCTCTCTCTGCACCTTTCCTGCTCGTGCTCTGTCTCTCAAAAATAAATAAACGTTAAAAAAAATAACTTAAAAAAAAGTTTGCTAAGTGATTTGTCAACGATACCTCAATGAAGCAGGGGGAAACAAACACAGTTTTCAATTAAAAACTAAGTGTGGGCGTATAGGAGGATTAGGAGGAACTTGACGGAGGAACAAGGGGGAGAAGAAGGGCGGAAATGGTGGGGGAAAGGGAGAGAGGCAAACCATGAGAGACTCTTGAATGCTGACAAAAACTGAGGACGGATGGATGTGGGGGGGAGGGGGGATGGGCATGGAGGAGGGCACTTTAGGGATGAGCACTGAGTGTTATGTGGAAACTAATTTGACAATAAACTATTAAAAAAAAAGCTCTAATGTAAAAAAATAAATAAAAAAATAAAAAAAATAAAAACTAAGTGTGGGGCATCTGGGTGGCTCAGTCGGTTAAGCGTCCGACTTCAGCTCAGGTCATGATCTTACCGCTTGTGGGTTCGAGCCCGGTGTCAGGCTCTGTGCTGACAGCTCAGAGCCTGGAGCCTGCTTCCAATTCTGTGTCTCCCTCTCTCTCTGCTCCTCTCCCACTCACTCACGCTCTGTCTCTTTCTGTCAAAAATAAATAAACGTTAAAAAATTAAAAAAAAATCTTCAAGTGTACCATTAACCTGGTCTATAATAAGGTATAACAAAATCACACATTTCAAAATAACCATATGGCAATGGATAAGTATCATAATGTTTTTCCAGCAAGGACTCCCCTTCCTCCCACCCCCCAACCCCCAGATCCTTGAGTAAACGCCTGTCCTGAATGTGATCCACATACTTGAGGGTGAAGACTTGAACCGCCTCTTCGCCTGTGTGTGGCTGGTATCAGCCTCCTGGCTTAGGACTCCTGAAGCGCCCGTTTCCACACTAGCTGGTCTTCTGGATAAAGAAGGGGTGCAGGCTGTGAGGGTCCAGCAACACGCTTCGCAATAGTCCCTGTTACAAAAGCTCGTCCTGGGGACGCTTCAACAACCCTGGGCCCTGCGGAGCGCCGCTGCTTGCACCTGCCGGAGTCTTTGGTGACTGGAGCGCCACCTGGTGGTGACTGGCGCCGGGGCTCCGTCCCCCGGGGAAGCTTCCCGCGCCGCCTGGACGCGACCCTCGCCCAGCCACCTGAGAGCCGGTCGCAGGCTCCTTTAGGACACCCTCTCCAAATCCCTTTTTTCTCGAGCACGACCCCGTCTCCCATCTGGTCCCACACTGATCGCTGGCCGATGCTAACTGAGGGGGTGCGAGGTGGCTGGGCTGCCGCGAAGGGGGTCCCCAGAGGCAGCCAAGGAGAGGGGAGCTGGTGAGTACTGGGGGGGGGCTCGGTGGCGGCCACCAGCGCCCCTGCTGGCTCCCCACAGGCCCCTCCCTTCTGAACTGGCCGCTGCCTGGGGGAGCTGCGCCGGCCTCCTTCGTGCTCCCTAACGTCACTGCCATCGAGAGTCTGCGAAACTTCCAGGGCAACCTCGCCATCCACACGTCCAGGGTTTCTCTGCCCGGCACTGGGGACGCCTGAATGGACCTCCCTGCCTGGACTTGGGGGCAAGGGATGGGAGTGTCCACGCAGCTGGGGATCGGCTGGGACTAGAGGAGATGTCTTTACAGCTTGGAATGTGCAGGCGAGGAATTTAGGAATTTTCTTGAGTCCCTAGAAAGTGGGAGGCGCTTCCTCGGGCCCAGCCCCTTCTCACAGCTCCGAAAGGTCAGAGCTGGGTGAGGATGTCCTTGGTGTGTGATCTAGGAAAGTGGAGGGGGGAGAGGGGATCTGCTCCATTTCTCACCCTGTGGGACTCTCGCGGGACATTGGTTCTCTCTGGGCCTCCTCAGGGAAGCTCAACGTCGCTAGGAGATTCTGGTTCAAAGGCCCAGTGGTCAGAGCACTGAGGCAGTGGAGGGTCACTGGGGACAGTTGAGCCTGTGTGGCCCAGGTGTGGATTTCAGACCACGTGGAAATGGAGGCTGGGCCACTTCCTTCAAGGGTGGAAAGAACCGAGATGCGGCAGCACTGAGCCCCCGAAAAGGAGGTGTCCTCACTCTCTCTACCAGAGCTTGGGTCCGGGAGGCAAGGTGGAGGTTGGCTGGGGGTCTTCTCTGTCAGAGCGCAGCCCTGCTCGGCTGCCCGGGCAGAGGGTAGACAGCTGGACATGGCGGACACACTATGACCCTCTTACAGCCATCCCAGAGTAGCATGCCAGGCCTGGACCCCTGGGGACCCCCAGTCCTGTGCGGAGAAGAGAAATGCCCCCACCTCCACCCCAGTTCTTCCCCTGCGCTGCTGAAGTACAGCACGACGATCGAATGGAAGCTTGTGCCGAGACTCTACCAAGATAACACACAGCTAAAGTGAATTGGAGGCCAACCACCCCAGAACCGGCAAAACAGAACAAAACACGTAGTGGCCGAGAACCTGTGAGCTGGTTAAGGTCGTCACGCACAGAGAGGACCGAAGGGATCCGGGAAGAGACTGAATGTGGCTTCTGAACTTTTGGAGAGAGCTTCACAGAGGGGAGCAGAGGCTGCTTACCCCGCAGTTCAGGCCGAGCGAGAGAGGCTTCATCAGGACCCCCGTCTCCCCCCTACCCCCGGACAGCTTGACACGCGTCCGCAGGAGTTGGGAGTCTCAGTGGCCTGATGCATATCTTTGCTTAAGAAACCTAATGGGCAAGAGAGTGTCAAGGGGAAAGAAGGTGTGTGCATACCTTTGGGGGGGCATATTCAAGGACAAGGGATATGTGAGTTCTTCCCGTGGTGTAGACATGATCTGTGAGTCTGGGGTCTTCTTACGTCCTATCCACACGGGCAGCCTGGAGGGCTGATCACACCTCCGAGGGGACAATCCTAGATGTTGATCCAACAAGAGCAAGCAGCTGAAATAAAAACACATTCAGCAGGGCTAAGTGGAATGCAGGCACTGAGGGGGTCTCTCAAAATTCCATGAATCCCCACGAGTAGGATTCCCTGCGGACGACACTACCCACCATGTAGCCTTTCCTACACCAAAGGCTACCCCCTGCTCTGATTCTCAAGGGATCAGAGACGCAGTGAGCAAGCTGTGGGTAGGGAGTAGAGGCATATGAGCGGGAGGGAAGGCAGCCCTGACTTTAATTCATGTTCAGAGACTTATTACACAGGCTGGACGCTGTAATCATAGCCTGGGGAGCGGTTCTCATCACAAAGTGACCCGAACAGTCATGGGAACTGTCCCTCACTCCCCTCCCCCTCCCACCCGCCTTCATTGGGAGGGGAACTAGCAAACTACGCATTGTGAGGAATGATAGAAACAAAGTTACTTGATGAATTTATGGTTTAGAATGCCCTCCAAAGCAAACACCGAGTTCCGTTTATTTCCAATCCAGATTCCTTGGAGCTCAAAAGCAGTTGGCTCAGGTTCTGTCTGGAGAGCATTTCTCTGCCTGGAGAAGCAGTTCCCGAGTCCCAAGCTGGCTGCAGCTGAGCAAGCACCCTCACTGGGAGGGACAGTGGGGCCACAAAATGGACCAAATACTGTGTGGGAAGTCTCTACCATCTTTAAAGTCTACTTTCCTTTCATTTATTTATTTAAAAAAATTTTTTTAATGAAAAAAACATTAGAAAATGTTTTATTTATTTTTGAGACAGAGAGAGACAGAGCATGAGCTGGGGAGGGGCAGAGAGAGAGACACAGAATCTGAAACAGGCTTCAGGCTCCGAGCTGTCAGCACAGAGCCCGACACAGGGCTCGAACCCATGAACTGTGAGATCATGACCTGAGCCGAAATCGGACGCTCAACCGACTGAGCCACCCAGGTGGCCCTAATTTTTTTTTTTAAAGTAGATTTCACACCCAGTGCAGAGCCCAGTGTGGGGCTTAAACTCATGACCGCTGAGATCAAGCCTTGAGCTGAGATCAAGAGTCAAGATGCTTAACCGACGGAGCCATCCTGGCATCCTTTGATTTTGTTTTGTTTTAAATTCTGCAAAACTAGGAAAAAAGAATCATTCCTGGCAGAAGAAAAAACATACAACTGAAAATGACAAAAGGATTCAGATTTTTTTTTTTCCCCAGAAAACTATGAGGCAGCTTCCAAGATACAGCCTCTTAGAAATGAAGCCTGGAAAGCTTTATGGAGCAGCTGGCTGAGTTTAAAAGAGAAGAGAGAGTACAGCAGGAACTGAAAATGACCGTGGAGGGATTGCAATGCCCTCTATTTAAAGAGCAGAACTGAAATTGCAGAAAATGGAAACCCAGATGGTGGACAGACCTGAGAAGATACTCCCAAATGCAGGGGGAATGGGAAAATGCCGGGAACAATTTGAGAGATTCCAGGTGCGGAGTACAGAGAAGTTATCATTATCCATCCACTTGGTGGTAATTAGCCACAGTATGGGAGGGTAAATGGCATTCCTGGGGAAAGTCTAGAACAAAAAAGAACAGAGGCAAAGTGGAAAAACTGCAGCAAACGTTCCTAAAATGAGTGAATGAAAAACATTCTTTTATAACTGTTTTAGTGTCCTCCATTCCTGGGCTAAGGCCCTTGTGCTCACGGCGCCAAGCTTGTGAGCCACGCGATTTAATGCGAGTTTTTTTTTTTAAATGTTTTTATTTATTTCTAGGAGAGAGAGAGAGAGAGAGAGAGACAGCGTGAGCAGGGGAGGGTCAGAGAGAGAGGGAGTCACAGACTCCGAAACAGGCTCCAGGCTCTGAGCTGGCAGTCAGCACAGAGCCCGACGCGGGGCTCGAACCCACGAACCGCGAGATCATGACCTAAGCGGAAGTCAGACGCTTAACCGACTAAGCCACCCAGGCGTCCCAATGCGAGTTTTTTAAAAAAATATTTTTATTTATTTCTAGGAGAGAGAGAGAGAGAGAGANGGCTTCGGGGGCCACCAGAGTTGGGGGGGGTCGGGTCCCCGGGAGGCCCGGCCGCTGGGAGGAAGGCGCCCGCACACCCCGCAACCGGGTCAGCGCCCAGAAGCGAGGGCTCGTCCCCACGGACAGTAGTAAAGGGAAAAAAACCCGAGTTGACTTTGGAACTCGGCACGAACCCCTCACGCTCGCGAGCCCCTCCCCCACCCCCAGGTATAAAAAACGAAATCTCATTTTTGAAAATTGTGGCTCTTCTAGAAAAGGGTCATACAACTTGAAATCAGTGATTTCTTGGACCGTATTTGGGATGCATTTCTTTCCACGTTTCCTTCTTCCCAGCGATGCACAAATAAATGTGCAACGTTTAAAGCCTGGTGACTGTTGGGTACAGCACAGTTTCAGAAAGCTGCACAAAACCAGGCATAACTTCATGAATCAGCGTCACCAAGGGAACACCTGCCCACCGCCGGCCGAACGCCCTTCTCCCCGCACAGCCACCCTGCTTTCCTCTCTACTTGAAACACCCGTGGGCGCCTGGGTGGCTCCGTCGGTTGAGCGCCGGATTTCGGCTTAGGTCATGACCTCTCTATTTGAGGGTTCGAGCCCTGTTTGGGGCTCTGTGCTGACAGCCCTGAGTGGCTTCGGATTCCGTGCCTCCGTCTCGTTCTGCCCCTCGCTCTGTGCCTTTCTCTAAAAAAAATAAAGACTTAAGGATTTTTTAAATATTGTTAGCACCCAAACGCGCGTGCGTAAACACTACAGTTTTCTTTTGTTTGATGTTAAAGTCACTTCTCATCGGCTGGTGGTTCCCCCTCCCTCCCTTTTCCCTTCACCCTCCAACCCCAATGAAAAGATGTGACCTCAGTACCTCCCAGTGTTTCTGACGACTCAGATCATTCAGTTCACGTGGCTTCTGCTGTGTTTCTCCATAGTCGTGCCGTTTTTCTCTTTGTAATTAATAACTGTTTGGGGGTAGGGGCGCCTGGGTGACTCAGTGGGTTAAGCGACCGACTTCAGCTCAGGTCATGATCTCATCGGTTCGTGAGTTCAATCTCTGTGCTGACAGCTTGGAGCCTGGAGCCTGCTTTGGGTTCTGTGTCTCCCTCTCTCTCTCTGCCCCTCCCCTGCTCATGCTCTGTCTCTCAAAAATGAATAAACGTTAAAAAACCAAAACTATTTGGGGGTAAGTGCTTTGAAACCATGCAAACATCCTGTTTCTCCTCAAACTTATGCCTACAAATTTTTATCATTCACCTTTACAGCGACGATTCCTGTGGGGTTTGCCTCATGGTGATTTTCCATTTCCTTTTTCCTTCTACATTTATCATCATAATCCTTCCGTAAGAAAGAGCTGGTTCTTCTCTGCCATTTACTTAATATATTATAGATTCAATTACTCATTTGCATCAATACAGACTCATGGGTATTTTTTTTCTTAATGTTTATTTTTTGACAGAGAGAGAGAGCAGAGGAGGGGCAGAGAGAGAGAAAAGGGAGAGAGAGAGAGCTGTCAGCCCAAAGCTCTGCTCAGCGATCTATCTCATGAATCGTAAGATCAGGACCTGGGCCGAAGTGGGTCACCCACTGATTGAGCCACTCAGGCGCCCTGGGTTCTTTGAGTCTATGGGTTTAATTCACAGAATGTCATTTATTATTTTGTTTCTAAAATTGTTCCAGCTTTGGCCATCATGAGCTCCTTCAGGTTGGCTCATGAGTTTTTTGTGTTTGTTTTTGACATGCTTACTTTCTGGCACAAGATACGCCATGTTCATCTTGTATTTTTTCCCTTGTGGGTCCTGGAATCAACCATTTCCCCATGGATCCCTGGTTCTTGTCGTTGGAGAGCAGTGTTGGAAATCAAGATCTGGGTGTTAGGTGTGCTCACTGAGGTTTGATGTCATTTCCCTGTTCCTTGTCCGTGACTTGTCCCTCTGACACTGAGAAGCCCAGCTCTCATTATAATTATCATTATGTGTACTTACTGTAAATATATATGTATGTATGCATATTTATACATGTGCGCATATGCGTGTGTTTCAGAATTACTAGTGTGTATACCTTTAAGAAAGATTCATTAAGAGGATTACCTTGGGGCACCTGGGTGGCTCTGTCGGTTAAGCGTTGGACTCTGATCTCTTGGCTCAGGTCATGATCTTACGCTTCGTGAGTTGGAGCCTGTGTTGAGCCTGCTTGCGATTCTCTTCCCTCTCTCTCTCTGCCCCTACCCCACTTGTGCGCTCTCTCTCAAAATAAATAAATAAACATAAAAAAAACCCAACACAATATCTTAAGAAAAAAGAGGATTACCTTACATATGTACAACTCTTCACGTCTTTGGTTTTATAGTCAGGACATTGTTTTCCAAAAATAATTTCAGTTAGATCTCTTCCCCGAGCCCTTCACTCTTGGTTATGTTATTCATTTGTAATGAATAACAGTAGGCTGTTAATCATGTATTCCATTTCAGGCTTACCTGTGCATATACACCTCAGTTGTTTTTCATTACTTTAAATTTTTGCATTTGTAAAATATCACCATAGTTCTAAGTGTCAGAACTAAATAAAAGGATATTTCGAGGGGTGCCTCGGTGGCTCAGTTGTTTAAGTGTCCAACTCCAGCTCAGGTCATGATCTCATGGTTCATGTGTTCATGCCCTGAGTCCAGCTCTGTGCTGACAGCTCAGAGCCTGGGGCCTGCTTTGGATTCTGCGTCTCCCTCTGTCTCTTCCCCTTCCCTACTCATGTGCGCTCTCTCTGTCTCTCAAAAAATGAATAAACACTGAAAAAAATTTAAAAAGATATACATGTATTTACCACATGATCTAGCAATATATATTATTTATATAATAAAAATGAATACATGTTTATACAAAAACTTACACATGAATGTTCATAGCAGGTTTATCCATAATAGCCCCAAAGTGGAAACAATCCAAATGTTCCTCAATGGGAACATAAATAAATAGTGATATATTAATACAATGGAATGCCATTCATCAATAAAGGGGAATGAAGTATTGACACACACAGCATAAATAAATCTCAACATTTAAGCTGTGTGAAAGAAGGTAGGCACAGAACAGTATATACAATGTAATTCCACTGGTATAAAATTCTAGACAAGACAATTCTCATATATAGTGACAGAAAGCAGATTAATGGTTTCTTGGAGTCAGGTGGGGAGAATTGTCTGGGAAGGGATATAGGACAGTTTTGGGATGATGAGAATGTTATATTTCTTGATTTTAGGGGTAGTTATATTAAAGTGCATATTTACCCAAACTCCTCAAAATGTAAAGTTAAATTGAGTGCAATTTATTATATGTAAATTATGACTTGATAAAGGTGATAAAAAACCTCTACTGGATGCAGTGAAATGGATGCTTATAGAGAAATTTAGACTGTTAAATGAAAAAAGAAAGGTTGGAAAAAATCTAAGACTTAATTTCAAGAAGCTAGAAAAAAACCCAGTGGATTAAATTAAAAAAAAAAATAGAAAGACTCGTGTGTTTAATGGTCATTGATATTTCTCTTTTGTGGAATATTTAAAATTTTTGCTCACTTAAATTAGGTTGCAATTTGAAAAGAGCGTGAACCACTGAAAAATGAATCAGTTATATAGTAGTTAAGAGGTGACCTTTTGAAAAGATTAATAAAGTGTTAAATCCCTAGAATGCCTAATCAAGAAAACAAAGAGACTACACAGATTACCAATACTAAGACAGAAAAGAGAGTATCGCTTTAGATTCTACCGATATTAAAAATACAACAAGCAGAGGGGCGCCTGGGTCCAGGCTTAGTCGGTTAAGCGACCGACTTTCGCTTAGGTCATGATCTCGCGGTTCGTGGGTTTGAGCCCCGTGTCGGGCTCTGTGCTGACTGCCAGCTCAGAGCCTGGAGCCTGTTTCAGAGTCTGTGACTCCCTCTCTCTCTGACCCTCCTCTGCTCACGCTGTCTCTCTCTCTCTCTCCTGGAAATAAATTAAAAAAAAAAAATTAAAAAAATACAACAAGCAGATATAAACTAGTTAAAGCTAATAGTTAGATATTTCAATGAAATGATATGGGGATTAAATAATACCAAAAAGGACACAAGAGACTGAAAATATCAATAGTCCTACGTCTATCAAAGGAATTGAACCTATAATTTAACATTTTTCTACACAGGAACATATGGGTGACTCAGTTCATTAGGCATCTGGCTCTTGGTTTCGGCTCAGGTCATGAACTCATGGTTCATGAGTTTGAGCTCCGTTGTTGGGCTCCACGCTGACAGCACACAGCCTGCTTGGCATTCTTTCTCTCTCCCTCTCTCTTTGTCCCTCCCCTGTTCACTCTGTCTCTTCCTCAATGAAATAAACTTAATTTTTTAAAAAATAAATTAAAAAAAAGAAAATAAAATTTTCCTATATAGAACATTCCTAGCTCAGATGGCTTTACTGATGATTTTTACAGAAAATATTTATTGGAGAAATAATTCCAATACCAATAACACACAGTCTTATGCAAGCTCTTCTGGGGGACACAAAAGGGAAGTGATTCCCAACTAATTTTAGAAGACCAGCATTATTCTGATACTAATCCCTGACAGAGCTACTACAAGAAAGGAAACATACAAACAACATGACACAGACATAAAATCCTATATAAAAACGTTAAAAAAATGTAATTCAACAGTATAGTAAAAAGATAATATACAATGACCAAACGGAATCTCTTCCAGGAGTGGAAGATGCCTTAACATTCAAAAATCGATCCACTGGACAAACTTTGAGAACATTACGCTAAGTGAAATAAGGCCAATCACAAAAGAACAAATATCTATATGAGGTTCCTAACATAGTCAAATTCACAAATGAAGAAAACAGGACAGTCATTTCCAGGGACTGAGGGGAGGAGGGATGGAAGGTTATTGTTTAATGGGTATTGAGTTTCAGCTGAGAACAATGACAAGTTCTAAGAGAACATGAGAAGGGATATGGATGGTGGTGATGATGCACAACACTGTGAATGTACTTAATTCCACTGAACTGTACACTTAAAAATGGTTGGGATGGTAAGTCTTATGGTATGTGCGTTTTCCCACAATTAAAAAAAAAAAATCAATCCATATAACTCAACCACATTAACAGAATGAGTAAACCATATAGTCATCTCAATAAATGCAAACTATGTATTTAGTGAAATTCAGCACCTCTCCACTACTTCTGGAGACCCTGGCCAGTGCCAAAAAGCAAGAAAAAAATGGTATAAAATTTGGAAAGATGAAGTGAAAAACTTTATTGCAGATGACATGTTGTATATAAAGTCCAATAAAACAAACATAATTAGCAAGTGAATTTATCAAGGTCACTGGATAGAAGGTCAGTTTGTATTATAATTTAATAGTTATAATAATTATAATTATTACATAGTTCGTTCACTCCTTTGGATATAACATAAATCCATTTTATGTTATATATAATAATGTAATACAATACATATAATATACCATAATATATAATAGATAAAATATGTATATCATTTATACTGTTGAACCTTGAACAGCGTGGATGTTAAGGGTATTGCCCCTCGAGTCAGAAATCCACATATAACTTTTGACTCCCCAAGAACTTAACTAGTAATAGCCTCCTGCTGACCAGAAGCCTTACTGATAACATTAACAGCTGATGAACACATATTCTGTATGTTATACTATATACTATATCCTTACAATAAAGTAAGCTAGAGAAAATCAAGAAAATCAGAAGAGAAAACACACTCCCACAACTATAGTTATTGATACTGTAGGTTTACATGGTCTCTTTGCAAGATGAATCATCTGTCCATGCCTCTATCAATATTGTCTTTTATGATACAAAACATTGTGATGCTATAGGCATTATTAACCAATCCCAGAAATGAAATGTGGGGGAAAAAAAGTAATTTATTTACAGGTATTACGAAATCATGCAGTGAAAACAAAAAGGCAGCAAAATGCCCCTATGATCGGTTCATGGTAGCCTGGCCTGTATGTTAATGAATAAAATGTTACAAAATTCTTATGGCATAGAGTAATTATGGTCGCATTCATAATACACCATTGGAAACATTGTTACATATTTGGAAAATTACTTACCTGTGATGATTGGGTGATACATAGATTCTCCAGCAGGAGCTTAGTGTTTCAGGATTGATGGTTTTCACAGCTTTTTCTAGAACAACAATAGTGTATCTTCAGGGGTGTAATCATTCCAGACTTTTATTATGCCCTAGGGCAGGGGGCTTTCCCATTGAGCTGACAATCCTTTCCACAGAGTACAATGTGTACTGAGCCTTAAAGATCCTTATGACCCCCGATCTAGATGGTGGTGTGTCTGGGGGCAAATAGACCACTTTGACACTTTCAGTGTTGAACTCATGGGGTTCCGGATGGCCGGGGACACTGTCAAGTATCAACAGAACTTAAAAAAAATTTTTTTTTAATGTTTTTATTTCTTTTCGAGAGAGACAGAGACAGAGACAGAGAATGAGCCGGGGTGGGGTTGGGTGGGGGAGGCAGAGAAACAGGGAGACAAAGAATCGGAAGCAGGCTCCAGGATCCAAGCTGTCAGCACAGAGCCTGATGTGGGACTCAAACCCATGAACTGTGAAATCATGACCTGAACCAAAGTTGGATGCTTAACTGACTGAGCCACCCAGGCACCCCTCAAAAGAACTTTAAAAGGCAAGTTTCCTTACTTGCAAGGTATTTCCTGACTTCAGGGACAAAACATTGTTGGAAGGAAAAGAAAGTTTCTAAAAAAAAAAAAAAGCGGGGGGGGGGAGGTGGGTTCAGCCCTTCTTACTGTACAACCAAAAGACTGGGAGCTGCTAAATAGCTTTTCAAAGATTAGCAGCTTTGGGGGCGCCTGGATGGCTCAGTCAGTTAAGCATCTGACTCTTGAGTTTGGCTCAGGTCATGATCTCCCAGTTAGTGGGCTCAAGCCCTGTGTTGGGCTCTGCCCTGACAGCATGGAGCCTGCTTGGGATTCTCTCTCTGCCCCTCCCCCCTCTCTCAAAATATTATTCAAAAAGCTGCCAGTATTGGAAACATGGGGATAAAGGAGGATAAGCATGTATTTCACAAAAAGTGCAAAGTTTTCACACCTGTTGGCTTAGGTGCAGTGATGGCTTCATGAATTTTCTTCTCTTTTCTTTCTTTTTGCAGAGGATTATAGTGGATTCATTTATCTTGGCATGGCAGGCAACTGCTGCTGCGGACCTCAATCATTGGTACATATCAAGAAATTCAACTTTCTCTTAGAACTTCATGACTTTTCTTTGCTCCTAAAAGAGCACTTCCACATCATTAGTGGCTCTCCATATGGGTCCCCTGGTATTATTCAAGGTTTACAGTATTTCACTTAAACATGAAGGAAAATATGTGAGAAGTGTGAGAGACGCCTTTTTACTGTGATATACAACGTATTGGAGATGAACTGCTCCGTGACGATCAGTGCCTCACAGCGTTTCAAGTGGATACTCACTACACCTGAGCCCAACTCAATAGCAACAGGAGGTGGCTACAAAATTATGACAGTAGTAAAGTATGTACTGCTAAAAGTTCATTTTACAAGGTTCTCATTTGTTCTGCATCTTTTTGTTGACATTTGTCTTGAATGCAAATGGTACTACGTATGGTCTGCTTGTGTGCATAAGTTTTGATACACTTTTAACTTTCTATAATAGATCTGTGCATATTTTGTGGTAGTGATAAAATAGGCTATTATCTACATATATTTTGTGCGCTCGTAACATACCCTTTTTGTAAAATCTCAATTCTCTAGGCTACATGGTTCATCTGTGAGTTTTTCAAATTGTTGCAAGTCTTTAAAAAATTTTTTCCAATACATTTATTGAAAAAAACCCTTGTCTATTAAACGAACCCGCAGAGTTCAAACTCATGTTGTTCAAAGACCAACTATATATATTTAATATATATTAGCAAAAATCAGAAAACTAAAATAATAGCATTTATAACATCAAAGCACCAAATATATAGGATTAACTTAATAAAAACGTTCAAAACGTCTACATTGAAAAAATACAAAAATTGCTGAGATTAAAAAAATATATATAAATGAAAAGCATGTTCACAGACTGGATGTCTCAATATTGTGAAAGTGTTCATTCTTCTAAAATTATGTATTTGATGTTAAGGCCCACTAAAATCTCAACTTTTTGGTGTGGAGCAATTGAAAAAAAATTTAAAAATGTATATGAGGAATGCCAAGGACCTAGAGTTGCAGTGGCCATTTTGAACAAGAACATAATTCAAAGAAACACACCACCGAGACTTAGTATAAATCTGTTTACACTAAGAACATCTGGTGTTCCCTAGAATGGAACAGAATAATTTTGAAATAGACCCCCACATAATATAATCATCTGATTTATCTTAAGAATACCACTACAACCCAAGGGGGAGAGGGGAGGAACATCTTTTCAATAAATGATGTTGAATAAATTGTGTATTTGTATGCAAAATGTTAATTTGACCTCTATCCCACACCACACATAAAAATTCATTTCAGAGGGATTGTAGACCTAAAAGTGAAAAGTAAAATAGTAGAGAAAATATCTTTTGTGACTTTGGATTAGGAGATTTCTTAAACTAGGCACAAAAAGCACTAATCATAGAAGATTATTTTTCATTAAAACTAAAAACGTCTGTTCATTGAAGGACATCATTTGGGGAGCGAAAAGGCAGGCTGGAGATGGGGTGATGATGTCTGTAATACAAGTATCTAAAAAGCACCTTGCAGGGCACCTGGGTGGCTCAGTCGCTTGAGTGTCTGACTTTGGCTCAGGTCACGTAGGATCTTGCGGTTTGGGAGTTTGAACCCCACTTTGGGCTCACTGCTGTCAGCCTGTCAGTGCAGAGCCTGCTTCAGATTTTCTATCCCCCTTGCTCTACTCCTCCCCCACTGTACTCCCCCCAAATATTTTTTTTAAAAAGGTACCTTGCACCCAAAATAAAGAAAGAATCCTACAAATGAACAAAGAGTTCCCAATTTAAAAAATGGGCAAAAGTCTTTAAAAAAACTTTTTTTTAATGTTTATTTTTGAGAGAGAGAGCGCACCCGAGTGTGTGAACGGGGGAGGGGCATAAAGAGGGAGAGAGAATCCAAAGCAGGCTCCAGGCTGTCAGTACAGAGCTCGATGCTGGGCTTGAACCCATGAACTCCAAGATCATGACCTGAGCCGAACTCTGACACTTAACCATCTGAGCCACCCAGGTGCCCCCCAAAATAGGTAAAAGTCTCCAACAGGCACTTCTCGTATTCAAAATGCCAAAACGCACCTAAAAGGAGACTCAACATCATTAGCCATAAAGGAAATGCAAATTAAACCTATAATGAGATAATGTCACAACTAGAACTAGGCTTACCTCTCCATTGAAACTGTTCTAGTAAAAGTAGCCTATGCCATCTCTGTCCCCTAACCCTTTTCAGTTATGTCATTTGAACCTGCTTACGATGCTCCTCTTCTTGAAATGCTTGGCTCTGAAGCAGGGCAGAGGGTTTTATGTGTGGTGAGGGTTAGGAGGTAGAAAGGAGCAGCCAACAGAGTAGGCATTAAGTCAACAGAGTAGGCATTAAGTCGTGTCAACTGTTTAGCAGGGTTTCTTAAGGATAGTGTGTCAAGGTGTAACTAAACTTTCCAATCAGAAACTGGTACATTACATCCAAAGGAGGTATGTCTCTTGGTAACAATTCATAAATCCCACTATTAAAATTCAATCTGAAATGGTCATTTTAACCAGTGTCAAATTATTTACTTGTAATGGGAGGTAGCGCCTATCATTTGTCCAACATCTCCTTCCCAATTTTGGATACATACATATTCTAACATTGTGGGAGGGGTACTGGGATTCTCTTTCCTTCAGCCTCTACTGAAGCACAGCTCATCATGTCTTGTCCTTTTTGGATAGCAGCTCCATGGTTTCTTAGGGCCTTCGGATATCAGGGCCATAGCGTCTTGGTTCTCATTTTTGTTCCAGCACTCAGTAGTTCCAGAACTCACAAGACTTCCTTCATGGACTTGGGTGTCTGGCTGTTTCCCCTCTCTAATATTCCATCATGCAATGTTCTAGGAGGCTGTACACGGAACTTTTCACCATTGTGACCTTTTTTTCAGTGCCATGTTGAAGGTGGAACTTTTCTTGAGGCTTGCAGTCTTCTAGTCTATAGCCTGGATAGAAGTTCCAGATATTCTTTTTTTTTTTTTTTTAAATGTTTTATTTATTTCTAGGAGAGAGAGAGAGACAGCGTGAGCAGGGGAGGGTGAGCAGGGGAGGGTCAGAGAGAGAGGGAGTCACAGACTGAAACAGGCTCCAGGCTCTGAGCTGGCAGTCAGCACAGAGCCCGACGCGGGGCCCGAACCCACGAACCGCAAGATCATGACCTAAGCGGAAAGTCGGACGCTTAACCGACTAAGCCACCCAGGCGCCCCTAAGAAGTTCCAGATATTCTTAGATATGTTTTTCATTTGTCTGAAATTACTACCTCTTCTAAATGAGGGAAATGAGGTGCTGGGTAACTTCCTTGGAATCTAGGCAGCATCAGAACAAATTCTCATGCTCTCAGATCCATGAGTGCCCCTACCCTGCCACTATATTAGGGTAAATCTTGGTACATAACAGGTGTCCAATAAATTACCTTCACAAGTAAAATAGGTTTTTCCTGTTTATGTTAAATATTACATGCTTGTTGGGAAGAAAAGCTTATGAAATACATAAATGCGCAGTAATCAGACAAAAAAATACTGCCTACTCCACCAACTCTAAAACAATTTAACTTTTTGGAGACCATCCTTTCATTCATGGCTCTCAAAAGTTCATACAAATACAGTTTCACGTAGAATTTTACACCATACATGCTGCACTTACATTTAAAAATTTTTTTTCCAGTCCTTTCCCCTATTTATCGCTCTATTTCTCCCTTCCTTCAAGGTAACCAATAATAACAGCCTGGTATATATTCTTCTGATATATATATACTTGTTTCCATGCTCATCACATACATATATATATACATAAATAGGTATGATCATTTAATAAAAAATGAAATCCTGTACACATAAAGCTCTGTAATAAAGCAATTAGTTATTAAAAACTGTGGAAATACCTTGAGGTCAACTAGTGTAGATAAAACTAATTTTAAAAATTACTCATGCTGTTCCATAGAATGGCTATATCACACTTTATTCAACCATTCCCCAATTCATGGGCATTCACTTAGTCGCCACTTGGTTTTCTACTTTGCCTCTACAAACAATACTTCAACAAAAATCCTCACTTATGTGTATTCTTCTGCATTGATGCTGTTATGTCTATGGGGAAGATCCCCAAAGTGAGACTGCTAAATCAAAGTATTTTTATTTTAAAATTTTATCAAAAAATTAAATATATATTGCTTAATTGCTGGTGGAAATAGAAGTTAATACAAATATTTACCCTTTTCTGTAAGAGTACATGGTTTCCCAAATCCCACTAGCAAAAGATCTCTTAATTTTTGCCAACTCCATTTAGTGGAGGTGGCATCTCATTGGTTGTTTTAATTTGCATTTCCCTGAGTACTACTTAGGTTCATAATATTTTCAGAGATTAATGGCAATTTGTTCTTCTACGACTAGCCATCTAGTTCAGATGGATTAAAGACTTTAATATAAAATATAAAATTATCAAAATCTTAGAAACAAATTTAGAACACTATGTATAACCTAGGGATTAAGGAGACCCTTTTAACTAAAAGAGTAAATCAGTCTAAAAAGGAAAATAAATATCTATGAAAAATTAAAATGTGGGGACTTCTTTTACCATATAAAACAGCATAAAGACAAACGCTAGATTAAAAAATTTTCAACACACACATGACTAAGGATTAATACTTCAAATATACAAAGAGCACCTCCAGATTTATAAGAAAGACAAATCAATAGAAAAATAGGCAAAAAAGTATATAGGCAATTCATGGAAGACAATATAAGTGAACAAAGTATGAAATCTGGGTGAAGGCTTTCATTTGTCCATTATTTTTCTCTGTGAAATTTTCTTGTAACTTCTAAGACTTAATACAAGTTTTCCACATTCTTATGTTTATAAAGTATCTCTTAAGGGTGTGTTTTCTGGTGAATTGCTCCTGAAAGTTTTCTCACATTCATAAAAGACACAGTTTATAAGTTCTCCTTGCGGAGTTGACATCTGGATGAATGATTTATTACTTTTCATATTAACTGAGTTTCTCTCTGATGTGTTCTCTGGTGTACAGTAAGGCTTGAGCTACTCCTAAAGGCTTTTCCACATTCATGACACTTATACGGTTTTTCCCCAGTATGCATCCTCAAATGTACAGTAAAGTCTGAGTTGGTTCTGAAGGCTTTTCCGCATTCTTCACATTTATAGGGCCTTTCCCCAGTATGAATTCTCTGATGAAGAGTTAACTGGGATAGAGTGATACATCCTTTTCCACATTCCTTACATGTATAGGGTTTTTCTCCAGTATGTGTTCTCCAATGCACTGTAAGGTATGAACCTCTCCTGAAGGCTTTTCCACAGACATCACATTTATAGGGTTTCTCTCCACTATGGATTTTCTGATGTTCTGTGACATGTACCATCTGGCTAAAGGCTTTCCCACAGTCATTACATTTAAATGGTTTCTCTCCGGTATGTGTTCTCTGATGGGTATTAAAGCCCGAGTTACTTGTGAAAACCTTCCCACACTCGTTACATTTATAGGGTTTTTCTCCAGTATGCCTTCTTTGATGTACAGTGAGTTGTGATGTATTAGTGAAAGCCTTTTCACATTCATTACATTTATATGGTTTTTCTCCAGTATGGGTCCTTTGATGTACAATAAGGTAGGACTTAGTCCTGAAAGATTTCTCACAATCATAGCACTTATAAGGTTTCACTCCAGTATGGATTTTCTGATGCTCCTTGAGATTCACCATTTTGGTAAATGCCCTCTCACAGTCAGTACATTTATATGGTTTCTCTCCAGTATGAATCCTCTGATGTACAGTTAAGTGTGATTTTATTCTGAAAGATTCCCCACATTCATTACACAGATAAGGTTTTTCTTCAGTATGAATTCGCTGATGTATAATTAGGGATGAAGAACGCATGAAGGCCTTTCCACATTCATTACATTTATAAGGTTTCTCTCCTGTATGCATTCTGTGGTGTACAGTAAGGCATGAATAATTAATGAAGGCTTTTCCACATTCATTACATTTATAGGGTTTTTCTCCTGTATGAATTCTTTGATGTTCTGTGAAATTTGCTATGCGATTGAATGCTTTCCCACATTCATTACATTCATAAGGTTTCTCCCCAGTGTGAGTTCTTATATGTACAATAAGGCTTGAATTACTTCTATAGGCTTTTCCACATTCATTACATCTAAAGGGTTTCTCGCCAGTATGAATTCTCTGATGAACATTAAAAATTGTGGTATTCTTGAAAGACTTCCCACACTCATTGCATTTATATGGTTTCTCTTCAGTGTGGGTCTTCTGATGTACACTGAGATAGGACTTATTCCTAAAGGCTTTCCCACAATCATTGCATTTGTAGGGTTTCTCTCCATTGTGAGTTTCCTGATGTCTTGCAAGTTTTGATCTATCACTGAAAGCCTTCCCACATTCACTACATTTACAGGGCTTCTCTCCGGTTTGAATTCTCTGGTGTTGATTAAGGCGAGCACACTGGCTAAAAGATTTTCCACAGACATTGCATTGATAAGGTTTCTCCTTAGTATGAATTCTCTGATGTACCATAAGCGATGAAGAAGCAATGAAGGCCTTTCCACATTCGTTACACTTATAGGGTTTTTCTCCAGTATGAATTTTTTTATGTTGACTGAGATATGAAGGCTGGCTGAACATTTTCCCACATTCATTACATTCATAAGGTTTTTCTTTAGTGTGTGTTCTCTGATGTTGAATGAGTAATGACCTGTAACGAAAGGACTTTTCACAGGTGCTACATTTATAGGGTTTTTCTTTATTACTGTATTTTTTCCCTAAAGTAAGTTCTGAAGTAGGCCTTATGGCTTTGCTGCCTTCTGTATCCTTGCAAATCTTTTTTCCCGGAGAGGTATCTGTAATCAAATCTAAATTCTCAGTGACATTTTCATGCGTTTGGCATTTGCTGTGGGGCTCATCTCTGAGAACTCCTGCTTCTGGAAAAAGAATAGATCCAAATCTAAATCCTCTTTGACCAGTGGGAATTTTCTTGTGAGTAACTGTTCTTTGACTCAAATGATTTTCCCAACTTTTCTGCAATCTCAGTATCCTTTCGTTCCATTTCCATAATCCTCCCATTCTGGGGTTCCACAGACCGTTCTCTGTGAGTTTATCTATTATGGCTTCTTGCGATCCAGCTCCAGAAGTCTCCGCTGTTGATACAACATTCCTGGCTACAGGTCTGGTCTCCAACTCTGCGGGGAGAAAAGAGAAAAATCAAATCAAATGACTCCTATTTTCTAAACTAGGAAGATCTCAGTAAACAAGATAAGAAAAGGGAAACTTGAGCTGATAATGAATACAAAGTTTTAACTGCTTCCAAAGTGGCCTTATTTTCTACGGAGGAAGTAGGTTTGAGGGAGGCTGGTTGAGCCAAGAACCAAAGTAACAAATTTAGGGTTTTTCTCCTGCTAAACAAATTCATTCATGGTAATTCTCCCAGAATCTAAGCCTCTCATATACTTCTTTCCTCATTTCCTGTAGAGTCAACATTTTTACAGAGCATTCTGCATAAGTTGTGACTACTTCCTTTCTTCCCATTTACTCGGCAAACCAGGCAGTTTTTTCCAACCATACTTTCTGTTTGTTCTCGTTCTTTGCTAGCTTTTTTGTATGAGGGAGTTCTCAAATTTCCCTGTCAGAGCAGCTTATTCAAGTCTTTGCATGTACTTTTAAATCATATATTTATGGAAAAAGACACTTTGATTCTTCAGAAAGTAGACTGAACAGTAAATTAGTAAAAATTAATATTTATAGCTATTAATATTTTAAAGTGATAATAATTATCATCAAAGGTAGTTTTGCAAACTTTTCATATCTTAACAACATTCCTGTATGTCTGTCAAAACAAATTGGATCAAAACTACTTACACCTTGGGGTGCCTGGGTGGCTCAGTTGGTTAAGTGTCCAATTTCGGCTCAGGTCATGATCTCATGGTTCGTGGGTTTGAGCCCCGCATCTGGCTCTGTGCTGACAGCTAGCTCAGAGCCTGGAGCCTGTTTCGGATTCTGTGTCTTCCCTCTCTTTCACCCTCCCCTGCTCGCTCTCGCTCTCTCTCTCAGAAATTTAAAAAAAAAATTAAAAAATTAAAAAAAAAAAACTACTTACACCTTGAGTTTTAAAGTCAAAAACATTCTACGATCC